>NC_081181.1:72943803-73267477 GCF_029867415.1 Vicia villosa | reverse complement strand
GAAGGAGTGGACCACAATCTTCCGCTTCACATCTCAGTTGGCTGCATGGGTAATACACTCACAGGAGTCCTAATAGACAATGGATCCTCTCTCAACGTCATGCCTAAATCAACATTATCAAGATTATCTTTCGAAGATTACCCTCTAAGAAAAAGTCATGTCATCGTCAAAGCATTTGATGGATCAAGAAAGTCAGTTTTCGGAGAAGTAGATCTTCCCATAACTATTGGACCTCAGACGTTCAAAATCACTTTCCAGGTTATGGACATTCCAGCACAATACAGTTGTTTGCTAGGTCGCCCATGGATTCATGAGGCTGGGGCAATTACTTCAACACTTCATCAGAAACTGAAGTTCATAAGAAATGACAAATTGGTAACCGTATGTGGAGAACGAGCTCTGATCGTCAGCAACCTGTCATCATTCTCTGACATAGAACCAAAAGAAGTTGTTGGAACTAAATTCCAAGCACTTTCCTTGGACAAAGGAAAGGAGAAAGCAGCGTCTATCTCTTCATACAAAGATGCAATCCAAGTTGTAAAGGATGATACTACCAGTGGTTGGGGGCACATTAATATTCCTACCAACAACAAGAACAGAACAGGAATTGGATTCTTTCCGACATCATCAAAGACTATCCCACGGATTGAGGTAGTTCTCCCTATTCAAGAAACTTTCTGCAGTGGAGGTTTTCTTCAACCTGTTCAACAAACAGTCAATACCATCGGTACGGAAAACACCGATGAAGAGGAATGGTTATCCTATCTTAACAAAGCAGGATACATCTCCCTACCAGAGTCTGATTCACCTTGTTGTTATCCGACTAAGGGATCTGAAAGTAAGACTCAACCAAGCAGGGATGAAGTTACTAACAGCTTCACCACCAGAAGTCATGGTTCATCAGAAGAAGTTCCTCCTATCCCCGAAGAGACTTGGGATACATTAGGAGAACCAAGCGGAAAATTCGACTACATGGTGAAATACTCCGCTCCTGAAAGTTCAAGAATCTCTCTTGAAGATATTGTTCCAACTGGATGGAACATTGATTATGAGTACCTCTCTCAGCCAAAAGAGATGTATAACCCTTGCTATTCATCATCATCTACTGGTGAAATCATCATTGAGGATTATATCCCCAAGTCACCTTCCGAGGCTACGGATCTAGAGTTCACATATCTAGTCAATGCCATCTTGGGAGAAGAGCAAAACCAAAATACAGAAGAGGATGATCTCGAAAGTGTCTCCGACAACGAGTCTCTCCATTCAGAAGATTGGAAGTTTCCTCAAAAGAAAAACCGACATACTCCACTCGGAAATGGGTATGCTCAACCGCTCAGTCTGCTGAAGTAGAAGAAGATCGTATGAGTGTTGCAAAGACAGTGGTTGGTAAATCAAGACCTACCACAGGCCAGCTTAAGCCTAAGGTTCCAGATTACTTAGTGCACAATGGGGTTCGCCACTACTTGACAGCTGTTGAAGTTTCAACTGTTGTTCGCACTCCTAAGTAGGAACTTTCACCGTTATTTTGTCCTCTCACCATAGCCCAGGGTGAAGAGATGTTTCATAGGGCTTTGCATTTTACTATTTCTTAGGAAAATGTCCCTCTTTGCTTCGCCCAAAGCAATAGAGTTTTGTTTTATAGGGTCTTTGTTTCAAGAAGTGACTGTCAATAAATAAAAATGTCATTCTGTTCCTTCGTTTAGTTTTCCCTTTTCTTTTTTTGGAAATTGGTAATCCTAAAAAACACCCTTAAAAAACATCAAATATTCCATTAACTGCATACACCGAGTCTTCCCTCGTTGTCTAAATAAAACTTATCACACATATGCAGATTAATCATAAAATACCCCGTTGAAACGTGCGACCGTATGACTTCTCCAAGCTTTGAGTTTCCTGTATTCGAGGCAGAGGAAGAGGAAGACGAAGAAATATCAAAGGAAATTTCACGGTTACTTCAACAAAAGGAAAAGGCCATTCAGCCATACAATGAGCCTCTAGAGATCATTAACCTTGGTTCCGATGGAAACAAAAAAGAGGTTAAGATTGGAGCTTCGCTCAGTTCAGAGATCAGAGAAAGTTTGATACAGCTGCTCAAAGAATTCTCAGATGTCTTCGCTTGGTCTTATCAAGATATGCCAGGGTTGGATACCAGTATAGTGGTGCATCACTTGCCGTTAAAAGCAGAATGCCCTCCGGTCAAACAAAAATTAAGAAGAACTCATCCAGAGATGGCCATGAAAATCAAAGAGGAAGTTCAAAAGCAGATCAACGCAGGTTTCCTCGTCACTTCAGAATACCCTCAGTGGTTAGCTAACATTGTTCCCGTTCCTAAGAAAGACGGAAAAGTCCGCATGTGCGTCGACTACAGAGATTTGAACAAAGCTAGCCCTAAGGATGATTTTCCTTTACCACATATTGATATGTTGGTAGACAGTACAGCAAAATCCAAAGTTTTCTCATTCATGGACGGATTTTCAGGATACAACCAAATCAAAATGGCACCTGAAGACATGGAAAAAACAGCTTTCATCACCCCCTGGGGCACGTTCTGCTACCGTGTTATGCCTTTTGGACTAAAGAACGTAGGGGCAACTTATCAAAGGGCCATGACTACGCTTTTCCACGACATGATGCATAAGGAAGTGGAAGTCTATGTGGACGACATGATTGCCAAATCAGAAAATGAAGAAGATCACATACAGAATCTGACAAAGTTATTTCAACGCTTACGGAAGTTTCAGCTTCGCCTGAACCCCAACAAGTGCACCTTTGGTGTCTATTCAGGAAAACTCCTTGGTTTTATTGTCAGCAAACGAGGAATTGAAGTAGATCCAGACAAGGTCAAGGCAATTCAAGAAATGCCTTCACCCAGAACCGAGAAACAAGTTAGAGGATTTCTCGGACGTCTGAATTACATCTCGAGATTCATATATCTCATGACTGCAACTTGCGCTCCTATTTTCAAACTTCTACGGAAAAATCAAAGTTGCGTCTGGACAGACGATTGTCAGAAAGCGTTCGACAGCATTAAGGAATATCTGCTCGAACCACCCATCTTGTCTCCTCCAGTGGAAGGAAGACCTTTGATAATGTACTTAACCGTCTTAGAAGACTCCATGGGTTGTGTCCTTGGACAGCAAGACGAGACAAAGAGAAAAGAGCATGCCATCTACTACCTGAGCAAGAAATTCACTGATTGTGAATCCCGCTACTCCATGCTCGAGAAGACGTGTTGTGCTTTGGCCTGGGCTGCCAAGCGTCTCCGCCAGTACATGATTCGACATACTACTTGTTTGATCTCTCATATGGATCCAATCAAGTACATCTTTGAGAAGCCTGCCTTAACCGGGAGAATTGCCCGTTGGCAGATGTTGTTATCAGAATATGACATTGAGTATCACGCACAGAAAGCCGTGAAAGGAAGCATTCTAGCTGAGCACCTGGCTCACCACCCACTCAATGGTCAGGAATCAACCAGTTTCGACTTTCCGGACGAGGACGTCATGTACCTCAAGGTGAAAGATTACGACGAGCCACTACCAGACGAAGGACCTGAGATAGGATCCCAGTGGGGCTTAATCTTTGACGGAGCTGTCAATGCTTATGGACGAGGAATTGGGGCAATCATTGTTACACCTCAGGGTACCCATATTCCATTTACTGCCAGATTAACTTTCAAATGCACAAACAATGAGGCCGAATATGAAGCTTGCATCATGGGTCTCGAAGAAGCCGTGGATCTAAGAATCAAACACTTGGATGTATACGGAGATTCTGCTTTGGTCATCAATCAAATCAAAGGAGAATGGGAAACACGCCAACCAGGGCTAATTCCTTACAAAGACTACGCGAGAAGATTATTACCATTCTTCGACAGGGTAGATTTTCATCATATTCCTCGTGAAGAAAACAATTTGGCTGATGCATTAGCCACACTCTCTTCCATGATTAGGATAAATCATTGGAATGACATTCCTCGGATCGATGTTATGCGCCTGGATAGGCCCGCTCATGTGTTCACAGTAGAAGCAATCATCGACGACAAACCGTGGTATCACGACATCAAGAACTATCTTCAAAAGCAAGAGTACCCTCTTGGGGCATCAAAGAAAGATAGAAAGACTTTGAGAAAGTTAGCTTGTAGATTCTTCTTGAATGAAGATGTTCTGTACAAGAGAAACTTCGACATGGTTCTGCTCAGATGCGTTGACAGAAAAGAAGCAGAAATACTCATGAGAGAAATACATGAAGGTTCCTTTGGTACTCACACCAATGGACATACCATGACAAGGAAAATACTGAGAGCAGGATATTATTGGCTGACAATGGATTCAGATTGCTACCAGTTGTGGTGGTCGTTTTCTTTTACCTCCCCGTTTCACTTGGGAGGACGGCACGCTAAACCCTTCACGCGAAATTTGGAAGGAGAATGCGCCCGTGGTGGGATGAATTTTGTTTCAGTTCTTCCTACGATATCACACGAACTTTCTTATTGGTCCTACGTGTAGGAAAGGGAAAAAAAGATCTCAACTAAACCCTAGGAGTTTGCTAAGTGTGGGGATTTCACCTAGACTAGAAATTCTGGAGTCCGGGGCGTCGGTTATACATAGGGAAGTGTTTAAACACCCTACATATCTGTAGTACTCTATAGGAACCTTCTCTGTGTCATTGTGATTGTGTTTATTGCTAATGATTGGGAAAGTTTCTCCTTTTTGTTAGGAGAGAGAATTGAATTGATTTAAAAAAGACAGACAGACAGACAAACTGACTATTTTTGGTATTTTATTAGCTCGCTGAGATTCCTTGTGAACCTCATGCCTACATATCCCTAGTGGAAGTCAGAGCTTAATGTAGTTCGGGGAACTAACTAGGGGAATTAATTGTTTTTGGTGCCTTGCTTGAAGCTCAAGGTTGAAGCTTGGAATTAAATCTCTGTTTACAGTAAAGAGACATGAAATCATCTTTACAGAGAGGTATTTGTACTATTCTACCACAAACATTTAAAAGTGTGACAGAATAACTGGATTCATTTCATTCAAGAGGGGAGTCTACTTGGTTGATCAAGTATGACAGCCATCGTGCCTCTAAAATGAAAGAAAGATGCTCATCCAAATTAGGGAAAGTGTACAAGTCTGGGGATGTGCCAGAGCATGTCTTTCAGAGTCCTAAATGGGAGACTTTGAATGAAATTGAAATTGAAATGTTTGTTTGTTTGAATGTGGTAGAGTAGTAAAAATATCTCTCTATAGAGATAAACTATGTCTATTTACTATATGAAAGATTTGACTTTAGCTGGCTTGAATGAGGCCCAAGCTTGAGGCTTTTTGATTGACTTCTTAATTATTATTGACTCTGGGAGATGACTCCACTGGGGATTAATTACAGGGTATTTTAGTGTTCTGTACAAAGCCCAGAATTGAGGCTGACTCTACTTATGGAGACTCTATTTGTGTGCCTTGTACAAAGCCCAAGGTTGTGGCTGATTGCTGAGGATAATTGAATGAATGACTCTATTTTATGTGCCTTGTACAAAGCCCAAGGTTGTGGCTGACTCTAGCTAGGAAAAAAAAACATTATTTTCTGCCTTGTACAAAGCCCAAGGTTATGGCTGACTCTTAAATAAACTGAGTATGGATGACTCTATGGGGAAAAGATCCTAGGTGTTAGGAATCTTTGACACATGAAAATATGGTTTATCTGCCTTGTACAAAGCCCAAGGTTGTGGCTACTGAGTGATGAAGAACTCACTGGGGAGACTCTATTATCTGCCTTGTACAATGCCCAAGGTTGAGGCTGACTCTTGACAGGGGAGTTTTATTGTTTGGGTGCCTTGTATGAAGCCCAAGGTTGAGGCTAAATGTTTTTGTTGGTTTTGACTCTACTGAGGAGATTTTATTTATTAAAAGACTGTTTTTCTTTGGAAGCTAACCCTTTCCAGGGATTTTGACTCAGCTGGTGAATTTGTCTGTTAAAAGACTGACTTTATCATGTTTTTTGGAGGCTGACCCTTTCCAGGGGTTTTGACTCTTTTTTTTTGGGGAAATTATCTCCTAAGAGAAATGAATCTTTATTTTTTTGACATTTAATAATTGACTTTGGAGGCTAACCCTTTCCAGGGATTTATATTAAAAATGAAAGAATGTGTGGAAGCTAACCCTTTCCAGGGAAAAATGAAAGAATGTGTGGAAGCTAACCCTTTCCAGGGAAAAATGAAAGAATGTGTGGAAGCTAACCCTTTCCAGGGATTTTGTGATTGAAATGGATGGCAGAAAGATTATCTAATGGAGACTTCTTGTTTAAAGCCCAAGATGAAAGCTGACACATGCTGAGGAGAAAACAAACATAGATCCTAGACTCTGCTAAGGAAGATTGATGAAGATAAGGGTGATATAGACTGTCCATGTCTCTCATTCCAAAAGGTGTACTCAATGCAAAATTGAGACAAACTTAGCTTGTTTAAAGTCTGGTTTAAATTGGAAGAAACTCACCAGGGTAGGCTAAAAGGTGACTAAAGACCTGTTCCTATGTTTATAAGAAACCTGATGGGTCCTTGTATACAAGCTCAAGAGGAAGCTGGAAATGCTTTTAAGAAGCCTGTGGGTCCTTGTACAAAGCCCAAGAGGAGGCTAATCGAGGGTCCTTGTTATAGCACAAGAGAAAGCTATGTAGTTTTGAACTTATTTTGGCTCTAAGCAAATGGGTAAGAGGTTTCACCGGGAATAATTCCTCTTTGGGTGGATGTGTCCTATTATTTGGATTCTAAGGTTTTTACCAAGATGTTTCACCGGGAATAATTCATCTTGGGGGTTTGAACTACAGATCTCTAATTAGGAAAGAGCCTTCACCGGGAAGACATTCTCAATCCTAGGCCATATTCCTATAATATATATATATAGTTTAACTGTCCTAGGGTTTATACTCAAACGTAGTTCTAAACTAATATATGCACAATTTATATTTGACAGTAATTTAAATAAAGACTGTAAATTGAAAGCTTGTAAAGCCTAACCTGGATGGAGTGGAGGCCATTGAAGAAGTATGTACAGAGCCTCAACAGTAATTTTTGTTGTTTTGTTGATAACAGTTGAATATATATATATATGATAAACAGTTAATGGTTTTTGAAAACAGAAGAAGTGAAGATGGACAAAGGTAACATAGGTATCTGAAGAGTTTCACCGGGAATAATGCCCTTCAAATACCAGAAGAATGTTTTGAAAACAGAAAGAAGATTTTGAAAATACAGTTTTGAAAACAAGCTAAGAAGAGAAGGTTTTTGGGACTTACACTCTATTAGAGGCCCAGTACTTTACAGTACTGGTGTAAAAGCAATTTGAAAAATGATTTGGAATGATGCAAGGTTTTGTTGTTTGAAAACCCTAATCATTTGATTTAATCAGAGATTGAAAAATAGTTTTGAAAATTGACAAAAGTCAACTTAATTAAAGTAAAAATAAAGATTTTTACTCAATTAAGACCTAAGCAAATAGGGTTTTATCATGGACTTTATTTACAAAATGATTAGGTTAAAACAAAGTAAAATATGTATTTAAAGTATTTAAGAAAACACCTAAAACATACTATTTTAAACCTAATAAAAATATATGAAATAAATGACATTTTTATGATTTTTTTTTATTATTCATAAAATAGATATGTTAAATGACAAGTGTGTAAAAAATGAAGTGAAAATAAATTAATTTGATAGGTTAAATAATTATGTGAAGTTTGTGAGAAAAATGAAAGAAATTGGTGTTAAAAAAAATAGTTTTGGCCCTTGGAAGGTTTGAACCCACGCCCTCTAGGTCACTCACTCAAAATAATACCACTGGGCCAAGGCGCGCTTGGTGTTAGTAACTTGCACTCATTTGATTATGTTTCAAAACAAGTAGTAAATCTTTGAAAAATAAAAGAATCAAAAAGTCTGGGGCGAGGGGGATTCGAACCCCAGACTTTGGGCATGAGGAGACTAAGAGCGCATGTGTGGCCACTGGGGCAAATTATTCAGTCGTTTATAAAACTCCTATCACTCAAAATAAAATAAACTCTGCCCTGAGATTTGAAATTTGCGCGCCACCACCATTGTCATCTTCTTCCTCAAGCTCCAACGATTTGAATTTCTGAACTCTCTCAATTCTCAACCATTTGCAACGATATAAAGACCAAACTTGCTCTAAATTCACTCACGATTCTAAATATGTAACTAACATGTATTGATATTAACTACATCTAACTAATTTACCAGAAATCGTGAAGAACCCTAAAATTTCAAAATCAAATTAAATGACTATACTGAAAGATAAATGAATGATGATAGAGGGTTTTCACTCCTCTGATGATGCTGAACAAGATAGAATCGACCTATTTCACAAAGAGTACTTAAATTAGAGAGGTGGGGTTCAGAAACTTACCTCTGAAAATGGAGGTCGTGAGGATGATGGAGAGCACCTGGGCTTGAATGAATGATCTCAATAGCTTCCCTGAGACTCAATGATGCTAACTCAATGCTTATTGTAGCCTGAATCCTTCTGAATTGTTCTATGGACCTCCCTCGATTTCAGCTTCAAGTGAACATGGAGGGTGTTGATTCCTGAGTTACAGATGAGCTGCAGCCATCTGGTTAGCTTCACTATGACCTGAGGAGTGTGTCTGGATGATTGGCTTGGCTCGGAACCTCCTGAATTACTCCATGGACCTCCAACTGCATATGCTCCAAAGTGAGAGCAACAATGGTGTTCCTCCACTTACAGAAGTGATCCAGGTGCTTGGATCACCTCAAATGACCTCCCTTGAGATGTTAGAATGTTCACTTCCCAAAGATGAGCTCTGGTTTGAAGAAATCGATTCTTCTTGCCAAAGAACTTTGAAAAACAATGAACATGAGAAGAGAAAGAGAAAGCAAGGAATATGGTTGCTTTGGTGTGTTTTTGAATGAGGAATGCCTCTGTATTTATAGGCAAATGGATGCAGATCAATTGGCTGTGGTGAGCTTGCTTAGTGTAGTGAGTTTGGTTTCTTAGCCATGAAGAAATTCAAAGAATCTCCAAAATGCAATGATGCATTTTCGGGCTAGCTTCCCCTATCCATTGATTCTATCTGATCTTAGGGGACATTTCAGATGCAAAGTGAGCTCTAATTGGTTGATGAGAAGATTCCTTGGGTGATTCATCAATTTGCCATAAATTCACAAATGTAATCATTACATAATCACATGTTCTTGTTTTTAGAATCTTCTTCAATCCTTATGGCACGGTGAAAATGAATGCATGGCATGGTTTCAGATGTGTTATGGGTCGTGTAGCATCCATAAGAGAGGTTATTTGCACAAAATTTGCAAAGTCCAAAAGTGTCCATGACCTATAATTTTACTTCATGAGGCCAACTTTGAACAAGCATAACTCTTAGCTCAAATTGAATTTGGAGAAGGTTGAACACAATTTGGAAAGCCCTAAACATCTACTTTAAATCATTAGTTTATGTCTTCTTCAGAATCATTTGGGAAATTTGTGAAAAATGAGCCCAAAGTTGGATGAAAACTAGGTTAAAACACTTAGAAAAATTTCTAAGTGTTTATGACCTAAACTTCAAAATTTCCAAAACTTCATAAATGATTGATCTTTTGAAAAAAGTTCCTTTGTAAGATGTTGTTTTATTTTGCAAGATCTACAACTTTCATGTTGGAAGTTTTTTGAGTTGTGTAGGTGAAATTTTGAGTTCTCACCATGCCTTCAAAAACCCTAATTCCCGACTTTTTGCTCCTTGATGAATTTCTTTGAATTTCTTTGGTCAAATGACTTTGACATCCATATATTGATGATATTGATCTTTGAAAGTCATTTTTTTGACCAAAAACCTTAAAAGTCAATGATGATCCCACACAGTTGACTTTTCCTGACAAAGTGAATTTTTTGGGCTTTTTGTGTAGAAACAAGATCTTCTCCTCAAATGAATGATGTAAATGGATTATATTGAGGTAGTAGAGATTCTTGAATCATGTCTTGAGTTTTGGATCCATGCCCTGATTAAAAGTCAACTATCTTGGTGAATTAGGTCAAAAACCCTAATTGTCGACCAGAGGACAATGATGAGTGTAGACTTTGAATTGAGGTGTAATGTCCAGTGGATCTTGTCATAAGAGTTATTTGAAGATGATTAATGTCTTTGAATGGTCTCTTGGGGCTTTTTAGGGTTTCCCAAAGGTGATCCCTGATTTTAGTCCTTGATAGGCTCCAAACCCTAGTCTGTTGATCTGAGTAATCCTGTGCTTAGATGACTGGGTGTCTTAATCAATCATAGGTGTAATAATGAGGCTTTTGAGTCTTATGATTGTATTAGAGACTAATCCCTCTATTGATTGATCCTTTGCCTGAGTTTTCTTGTCTTTGAACACCCTCGATTGAATGTCAGGCTGCTCTGGGTACTTACTTTGACTTGATGAAAATCCTGGAGATATGTCATCTCAGGGGGGGTCAAAAATTAGGGTATGACACCAGTATGCAAAGAGGTGTCACAAATGCCAGATCTACGCCGATAGAATTCATGTGCCACCATCTCTTCTCAACATACTCTCTTCCCCTTGGCCTTTCTCCATGTGGGGAACCGACATGATTGGAATGATCGAGCCAAAAGCGTCCAACGGACATCGCTTCATCTTGGTAGCCATAGACTATTTCACCAAATGGGTTGAAGCAGCTTCATATGCAAACGTTACAAGACAAGTTGTCGTCAGGTTTATCAAGAATCACATCATCTGTCGCTACGGCGTTCCTAGCAAGATAATCACTGACAATGGGTCAAATTTGAATAACAAAATGATGAAGGAGCTTTGTGAAGAATTCAAGATCGAACATCACAACTCATCTCCTTACAGACCAAATATGAATGGAGCTGTAGAAGCAGCTAACAAAAACATCAAGAAAATCATTCAGAAGATGGTCATCACTTACAAAGATTGGCATGAAATGCTCCCGTATGCTCTTCATGGTTACCGTACATCAGTACGTACTTCGACTGGAGCAACTCCTTTCTCCCTTGTATATGGCATGGAGGCAGTCCTACCAATAGAGGTTGAGATTCCATCAATGAGAGTCTTGATGGAAGCAAAATTAACAGAAGCCGACTGGTGTCAAAGCAGATTCGATGAATTGAACTTAATCGAAGAAAAGCGCATGACAGCTTTATGCCACGGACAGCTATATCAACAAAGAATGAAGAAAGCTTTCGACAAAAAGGTTCGACCTCGCACAATTAAAGAAGGCGACCTTGTACTCAAAAAGATTCAATCTTTTCTCACAGATTCGAGAGGGAAATGGACTCCCAATTATGACGGCCCCTACGTGGTCAAGAGAGCTTTCTCAGGAGGAGCCTTAATACTCACGACTATGGATGGAGAAGAATTCACCCGTCCTGTGAACGTCGACGCAGTCAAGAAATACTTCGCCTAAATAAACAAAAGAACAGCTCGCTAAGTTGAAAACTCGCAAAGAGCGACTTAGGCAAAAAAGAGCGTCTCGGTGAATCGAAAACCCGAAAGGGCGGTTCAGGCAAAAGTTAGAGACATAAAAAATATATATTAATCAATCCCGGTAGACTTAAAACCCGAAAGGGGTAGTTTACGCAAAAGTTAGGGATATATGGCAAGTAACTGTGTTCAGGACAAACTTGATCATTCAAAATCCATAGCGGAGTATTCATCAGCAGTAGGTCATCTTCTACGAAGCACGAATACAGCGCAACTCGGAGTGGAAGGGAAAGATAACGGTCGTCACGTTTCATCGTAGCCCTTTTCCCGAAAATTACCAATTTCCAACTTTGTAAATACTCCATGGAATCAAGCATTTGGCTGATTACCATTCCATATATAATAATTTGAGCCTTGTTCTTTTCCTTTGCAATCTAGTCTTATTCAGTTTCTTGGAATGCATTTTAAGTTTAAACAGTCAATTTCTTGAAACAATTGTTTTCATAAAATAAAAACAAGGCTCAAAGTAAGTTTAAACAGTCAATTTCTACCCTAATTTTTGACCCCCCTGAGATGACATATCTTCAGGATTTTCATCAAGTCAAAGTAAGTACCCAGGGCAGTCTGGCATTCAATCGAGGGTGTTCAAAGACAAGAAAACTCAGGCAAAGGATCAATCAATAGAGGGATTTGTCTCTAATACAATCATACGCCGATAGAATTCATGTGCCACCATCTCTTCTCAACATACTCTCTTCCCCTTGGCCTTTCTCCATGTGGGGAATCGACATGATTGGAATGATCGAGCCAAAAGCGTCCAACGGACATCGCTTCATCTTGATAAACCTGACGACAACTTGTCTTGTAACGTTTGCATATGAAGCTGCTTCAACCCATTTGGTGAAATAGTCTATGGCTACCAAGATGAAGCGATGTCCGTTGGACGCTTTTGGTTCGATCATTCCAATCATGTCGATTCCCCACATGGAGAAAGGCCAAGGGGAAGAGAGTATGTTGAGAAGAGATGATGGCACATGAATTCTATCGGCGTAGATCTGACATTTGTGACACCTCTTTGCGTACTGGTAGCAATCTGACTCCATCGTCAGCCAATAATATCCTGCTCTCAGTATTTTCCTTGTCATGGTATGTCCATTGGTGTGAGTACCAAAGGAACCTTCATGTATTTCTCTCATGAGTATTTCTGCTTCTTTTTTGTCAACGCATCTGAGCAGAACCATGTTGAAGTTTCTCTTGTACAGAACATCTTTATTCAAGAAGAATCTACAAGCTAACTTTCTCAAAGTCTTTCTATCTTTCTTTGATGCCCCAAGAGGGTACTCTTGCTTTTGAAGAAAGTTCTTGATGTCGTGATACCACGGGTTGTCGTCGATGATTGCTTCTACTGTGAAAACATGAGCGGGCCTATCCAGGCGCATAACATCGATCCGAGGAATGTTATTCCAATGATTTATCCTAATCATGGAAGAGAGTGTGGCTAATGCATCAGCCAAATTATTTTCTTCACGAGGAATGTGATGAAAATCTACCCTGTCGAAGAATGGTAATAATCTTCTCGCGTAGTCTTTGTAAGGAATTAGCCCTGGTTGGCGTGTTTCCCACTCTCCTTTGATTTGATTGATGACCAAAGCAGAATCTCCGTATACATCCAAGTGTTTGATTCTTAGATCCATGGCTTCTTCGAGACCCATGATGCAAGCTTCATATTCGGCCTCATTGTTTGTGCATTTGAAAGTTAATCTGGCAGTAAATGGAATATGGGTACCCTGAGGTGTAACAATGATTGCCCCAATTCCTTGTCCATAAGCATTGACAGCTCCGTCAAAAATTAAGCCCCACTGGGATCCTATCTCAGGTCCTTCGTCTGGTAGTGGCTCGTCGTAATCTTTCATCTTGAGGTACATGACGTCCTCGTCCGGAAAGTCGAAACTGGTTGATTCATGACCATTGAGAGGGTGGTGAGCCAGGTGCTCAGCTAGAATGCTTCCTTTCACGGCTTTCTGTGCGTGATACTCAATGTCATATTCTGATAACAACATCTGCCAACGGGCAATTCTCCCGGTTAAAGCAGGCTTCTCAAAGATGTACTTGATTGGATCCATATGAGAGATCAAACAAGTAGTATGTCGAATCATGTACTGGCGGAGACGCTTGGAAGCCCAGGCCAAAGCACAACACGTCTTCTCGAGCATGGAGTAGCGGGATTCACAGTCAGTGAATTTCTTGTTCAGGTAGTAGATGGCATGCTCTTTTCTCTTTGTCTCGTCTTGCTGTCCAAGGACACAACCCATGGAGTCTTCTAAGACGGTTAAGTACATTATCAAAGATCTTCCTTCCACTGGAGGAGACAAGATGGGTGGTTCGAGAAGATATTCCTTAATGCTGTCGAACGCTTTCTGACAATCGTCTGTCCAGACGCAACTTTGATTTTTCCGTAGAAGTTTGAAAATAGGAGCGCAAGTTGCAGTCATGAGATATATGAATCTCGAGATGTAATTCAGACGTCTAAGAAATCCTCTAACTTGTTTCTCGGTTCTGGGCGAAGGCATTTCTTGAATTGCCTTGACTTTGTCTGGATCTACTTCAATTCCTCGTTTGCTGACAATGAAACCAAGGAGTTTTCCTGAGTAGACACCAAAGGTGCACTTGTTGGGGTTCAGGCGAAGCTGAAACTTCCGTAAGCGTTGAAATAACTTTGTCAGATTCTGTATGTGATCTTCTTCATTTTCTGATTTGGCAATCATGTCGTCCACATAGACTTCCACTTCTTTATGCATCATGTCGTGGAAAAGCGTAGTCATGGCTCTTTGATAAGTTGCCCCCGCGTTCTTTAGTCCAAAAGGCATAACACGGTAGCAGAACGTGCCCCAGGGGGTGATGAAAGCTGTTTTTCCATGTCTTCAGGTGCCATTTTGATTTGGTTATATCCTGAAAATCCGTCCATGAACGAGAAAACTTTGGATTTTGCTGTACTGTCCACCAACATATCAATATGTGGTAAAGGAAAATCATCCTTAGGGCTAGCTTTGTTCAAATCTCTGTAGTCGACGCACATGCGGACTTTTCCGTCTTTCTTAGGAACGGGAACAATGTTAGCTAACCACTGAGGGTATTCTGAAGTGACGAGGAAACCTGCGTTGATCTGCTTTTGAACTTCCTCTTTGATTTTCATGGCCATCTCCGGATGAGTTCTTCTTAATTTTTGCTTGACCGGAGGGCATTCTGCTTTTAACGGCAAGTGATGCTCCACTATACTGGTATCCAACCCTGGCATATCTTGATAAGACCAAGCGAAGACATCTGAGAATTCTCTGAGCAGCTGTATCAAACTCTCTCTGATCTCTGAACTGAGCGAAGCTCCAATCTTAACCTCTTTTCTGTTTCCATCGGAACCAAGGTTAATGATTTCTAGAGGCTCATTGTATGGCTGAATGGCCTCTTCCTTTTGTTGAAGTAATCGTGAAATTTCCTTTGATATTTCTTCGTCTTCTTCTTCCTCTGCCTCGAATACAGGAAACTCAAAGCTTGGAGAAGTCATACGGTCGCACATTTCAACGGGGTATTTTATGATTAATCTGCATATGTGTGATAAGTTTTATTTAGACAACGAGGGAAGACTCGGTGTATGCAGTTAATGGAATATTTGATGTTTTTTAAGGGTGTTTTTTTTAGGATTACCAATTTCCGAAAAAAGAAAAGGGAAAAACTAAACGAAGGAACAGAATGACATTTTTATTTATGGACAGTCATTTTTTGAAACAAAGACCCTATAAAACAAAACCCTATTGCTTTGGGCGAAGCAAAGAGGGAAATTTTCCTAAGAAATAGCAAAATGCAAAGCCCTATGAAACATCTCTTCACCCTGGGCTATGGTGAGAGGACAAAATAACGGTGAAAGTTCCTACTTAGGAGTGCGAACAACAGTTGAAACTTCAACAGCTGTCCAGTAGTGGCGAACCCCATTGTGCACTAAGTAATCTGGAACCTTAGGCTTAAGCTGGCCTGTGGTAGGTCTTGATTTACCAACCACTGTCTTTGCAACACTCAGACGATCTTCTTCTACTTCAGCAGACTGAGCGGTGTGAGCATACCCATTTCCAAGTGGAGTATGTCGGTTTTTCTTTTGAGGAAACTTCCAATCTTCTGAATGGAGAGACTCGTTGTCGGAGACACTTTCGAGATCATCCTCTTCTGTATTTTGGTCTTGCTCTTCTCCCAAGATGGCATTGACTAGATATGTGAACTCTAGATCCGGAGTCTTGGAAGGTGACTAGATATGTGAACTCTTAGCTCAAATTGAATTTGGAGAAGGTTGAACACAATTTGGAAAGCCCTAAACATCTACTTTAAATCATTAGTTTATGTCTTCTTCAGAATCATTTGGGAAATTTGTGAAAAATGAGCCCAAAGTTGGATGAAAACTAGGTTAAAACACTTAGAAAAATTTCTAAGTGTTTATGACCTAAACTTCAAAATTTCCAAAACTTCATAAATGATTGATCTTTTGAAAAAAGTTCCTTTGTAAGATGTTGTTTTATTTTGCAAGATCTACAACTTTCATGTTGGAAGTTTTTTGAGTTGTGTAGGTGAAATTTTGAGTTCTCACCATGCCTTCAAAAACCCTAATTCCCGACTTTTTGCTCCTTGATGAATTTCTTTGAATTTATTTGGTCAAATGACTTTGACATCCATATATTGATGATATTGATCTTTGAAAGTCATTTTTTTGACCAAAAACCTTAAAAGTCAATGATGATCCCACACAGTTGACTTTTCCTGACAAAGTGAATTTTTTGGGCTTTTTGTGTAGAAACAAGATCTTCTCCTCAAATGAATGATGTAAATGGATTATATTGAGGTAGTAGAGATTCTTGAATCATGTCTTGAGTTTTGGATCCATGCCCTGATTAAAAGTCAACTATCTTGGTGAATTAGGTCAAAAACCCTAATTGTCGACCAGAGGACAATGATGAGTGTAGACTTTGAATTGAGGTGTAATGTCCAGTGGATCTTGTCATAAGAGTTATTTGAAGATGATTAATGTCTTTGAATGGTATCTTGGGGCTTTTTAGGGTTTCCCAAAGGTGATCCCTGATTTTAGTCCTTGATAGGCTCCAAACCCTAGTCTGTTGATCTGAGTAATCCTGTGCTTAGATGACTGGGTGTCTTAATCAATCATAGGTGTAATAATGAGGCTTTTGAGTCTTATGATTGTATTAGAGACTAATCCCTCTATTGATTGATCCTTTGCCTGAGTTTTCTTGTCTTTGAACACCCTCGATTGAATGTCAGGCTGCTCTGGGTACTTACTTTGACTTGATGAAAATCCTGGAGATATGTCATCTCAGGGGGGGTCAAAAATTAGGGTATGACACCAGTATGCAAAGAGGTGTCACAAATGCCAGATCTACGCCGATAGAATTCATGTGCCACCATCTCTTCTCAACATACTCTCTTCCCCTTGGCCTTTCTCCATGTGGGGAACCGACATGATTGGAATGATCGAGCCAAAAGCGTCCAACGGACATCGCTTCATCTTGGTAGCCATAGACTATTTCACCAAATGGGTTGAAGCAGCTTCATATGCAAACGTTACAAGACAAGTTGTCGTCAGGTTTATCAAGAATCACATCATCTGTCGCTACGGCGTTCCTAGCAAGATAATCACTGACAATGGGTCAAATTTGAATAACAAAATGATGAAGGAGCTTTGTGAAGAATTCAAGATCGAACATCACAACTCATCTCCTTACAGACCAAATATGAATGGAGCTGTAGAAGCAGCTAACAAAAACATCAAGAAAATCATTCAGAAGATGGTCATCACTTACAAAGATTGGCATGAAATGCTCCCGTATGCTCTTCATGGTTACCGTACATCAGTACGTACTTCGACTGGAGCAACTCCTTTCTCCCTTGTATATGGCATGGAGGCAGTCCTACCAATAGAGGTTGAGATTCCATCAATGAGAGTCTTGATGGAAGCAAAATTAACAGAAGCCGACTGGTGTCAAAGCAGATTCGATGAATTGAACTTAATCGAAGAAAAGCGCATGACAGCTTTATGCCACGGACAGCTATATCAACAAAGAATGAAGAAAGCTTTCGACAAAAAGGTTCGACCTCGCACAATTAAAGAAGGCGACCTTGTACTCAAAAAGATTCAATCTTTTCTCACAGATTCGAGAGGGAAATGGACTCCCAATTATGACGGCCCCTACGTGGTCAAGAGAGCTTTCTCAGGAGGAGCCTTAATACTCACGACTATGGATGGAGAAGAATTCACCCGTCCTGTGAACGTCGACGCAGTCAAGAAATACTTCGCCTAAATAAACAAAAGAACAGCTCGCTAAGTTGAAAACTCGCAAAGAGCGACTTAGGCAAAAAAGAGCGTCTCGGTGAATCGAAAACCCGAAAGGGCGGTTCAGGCAAAAGTTAGAGACATAAAAAATATATATTAATCAATCCCGGTAGACTTAAAACCCGAAAGGGGTAGTTTACGCAAAAGTTAGGGATATATGGCAAGTAACTGTGTTCAGGACAAACTTGATCATTCAAAATCCATAGCGGAGTATTCATCAGCAGTAGGTCATCTTCTACGAAGCACGAATACAGCGCAACTCGGAGTGGAAGGGAAAGATAACGGTCGTCACGTTTCATCGTAGCCCTTTTCCCGAAAATTACCAATTTCCAACTTTGTAAATACTCCATGGAATCAAGCATTTGGCTGATTACCATTCCATATATAATAATTTGAGCCTTGTTCTTTTCCTTTGCAATCTAGTCTTATTCAGTTTCTTGGAATGCATTTTAAGTTTAAACAGTCAATTTCTTGAAACAATTGTTTTCATAAAATAAAAACAAGGCTCAAAGTAAGTTTAAACAGTCAATTTCTACCCTAATTTTTGACCCCCCTGAGATGACATATCTTCAGGATTTTCATCAAGTCAAAGTAAGTACCCAGGGCAGTCTGGCATTCAATCGAGGGTGTTCAAAGACAAGAAAACTCAGGCAAAGGATCAATCAATAGAGGGATTTGTCTCTAATACAATCATAAGACTCAAAAGCTTCATTATTTCACCTATGATTGATTAGACACCCAGTCATCTAAGTACAGAATTACTCAGATCAACAGACTAGGGTTTGGAGCCTATCAAGGACTAAAATCAGGGATCACCTTTGGGAAACCCTAAAAAGCCCCAGGGAACCATTCAAAGACATCAATCATCTTCAAATAACTCATATGACAAGATCCACTGGACATTACACCTCAGTTCAAAGTCTACAGTCATCATTGTCCTCTGGTCGACAATTAGGGTTTTTGACCTAATTCACCAAGATAGTTGACTTTTAATCAGGGCATGGATCCAAAACTCAAGACATGATTCAAGAGTCTCTACTACCTCAATATAATCCATTTACATCATTCATTTGAGGAGGAGATCTTGATTCTACACAAAAGTCCAAAATCTCACCTTACCAGGAAAAAGTCAACTGTATGGGATCACCATTGACTTTTGAGATTTTTGGTCAAACCATGACTTTTAAGGATCAATATCATCAATATATGGATAATGAAGTCATTTGACCAAATAAATTCAAAGAAATTCATCAAGGAGCAAAAAGTCGGGAATTAGGGTTTTTTAAGGCATGGTGAGAACTCAAAATTTCACCTACACAACTCAAAAAACTTCCAACATGAAAGTTGTAGATCTTGCAAAATAAAACATCTTACAAAGGAACTTTTTTCAAAAGATCAATCATTTAAGAGTTTTGGAAATTTTGGAGTTTTAGGTCATAAACACTTAGAAATTTTTCTAAGTGTTTTAACTTAGTTTTCTTCCAACTTTGGCCTCATTTTTCACAAATTTGCCAAAGGATTCTGAAGAAACTCCAAACTAATGATTTGAAGTAGATGTTTAGGGCTTTCCAAATTGTGTTCAACCTTCTCCAAATTCAATTTGAGCTAGGAGTTATGCTTGTTCATAGTTGGCCTCATGAAGTAAAATTATAGGTCATGTACAATTTGAAACTTTGCAATTTTGTGCATTTTGCTTCACTAAGTGATGCTACACGACCTCTAATGCATCTGAAACCATACCATACATCAATTTCCATCATTGCATAAGGATTAGAGAAGATTCCCAAAAACAAAGGCATGTGATTATGTAATGATTGCATTTTTGAATTTATGACAAATTGGTGATTCATCAAAGGAATCTTCTCCCAACCAATTGGAGCTCATTTCTGCAGCCATTTGGTCCCCTAAGATCAAGCAAAACCGATGGCTAGGGAGTGGTATCAAAGAGCTCATCATTGCACTTGGAATATTCTTTGAATTCCTTCATGGCTAAGAAACCAAACTCACTACACTAAGCAAGCTTACTATGATCAATTGCTCTGAACCAATTGCCTATAAATAGAGGCCTCTTTCTCATTCAGAAACCACACCAAAGCAACAAAATTCTTGCTTTCTCTCTTCTTTCTTCATACTTAAGGTTTTCAAAGGTTCTTTGGCAAGAAGACTCGGATTCTTCAAACCAAAGCTCTTCCTTTGGAATTAAGTATTCAAACACATTAGGGAAGTCATTTAGAGGTGATCCAGACCTCTGAAACACTTCTGTAAGTGAAGAATCATCATCTTCACCTCTCACTTGGAGCTGTTGCTGTTGGAGGTTCATAGAGTAATTCAGGAGGTTTCAAGCCAACCCAATCATCCAGGCACATTCCTCAGGTCATAGTAAAGCTAACCAGATGGCTGCAGCTCGTCTGTAACTCCAAATTCAACAACCTCCATGTCTACTTGAAGCTCAAATCGAAGGAGGTCCACAGAGCAATTCAGGAGGATTCAAGCTCCAATAAGCATTCAGTTAGCATCATTGAGTCTCAAGGAAGCTATTGAGATCGTTCATTCAAGCCCAGGTGTTCTCCATCACCCTCACGACCTCCATTTTCAGAGGTAAGTCTCTGAACCTCACCTCTTTAATTTAAGCACTCTTTGAGTTAAAGCTCGATTCCATCTTGTTTAGCATCATCAGAGGATTGAAAACCCTCTATCATCTTTCATTTATTCATCTTGTTTGTCATTTAATTTCAAATTTAGGGTTCATGTGTTCTTAGAGTTTTCTGAGAAATTAGGTAGCTATAGTTCATATAAATAAATGTTAGTTACATATCTGGATTCGTGAGGAAATTTAGAACAAGATTGATGTTTACATCATGTCATTTAGTTGAGAAACCAGAGAGTTAGGATTTTGAAAATTCTTGAGCTCGAGGAAGAAGATGACTATGGCCATGGCGCGCAAAATTTAAATCTGGGGCCAAAGTTTATTTTATTTTGAATGGAAGTTGTTTTATAAACGACTAAATCATTACAGCCCAGTGGTAAAGAGTGTTTGTGTGTTGCGCGTGTCCAAAGTCTGGGGTTCGAATCCCCCTCGCCCCAGACTTTTTGGATTCTTTTATTTTTCAAAGATTTATCACTTGTTTTGAAACATAACCAATTGAGTGAGAGTTATTATCACCAAGCGCGCGTTGGCTCAGTGGTGTTGTTTTGGGCTGGTGACTTCAAGGGCGTGGGTTCAAATCCTCCAAGGGCCAAAAACTATTTTTTAACACATAATTTCTTTTATTTTCTTCACAACTTCACATGAATAATTCACCTATCAAATTAAATCATTTTCACTTCATTTTCCACACATTTGTCATTTAATATATCTATTTTGTAAATAATAAGAAAAATCATAAAAATATTATTTATTTCATATGTTTTAATTAGGTTTAAAATAGTATGTTTTAAGTGTTTTCTTAAATACTTTAAATGTATATATTCACTTTGTTTTAACCTAATCATTTTGTAAATAAGTTTATGATAAAACCCTAATTGTTTAGGTCTTAATTAGTTAAAAATCTTTATTTTTACCTTAATTAAATTGACTTTTGTCAATTTTCAAAACTGTTTTCAATCTCCGAATAAATCAAATGATTAGGGTTTTCAAACAACAAAACCTTGTATCATTCCGAATCATTTTCAAATTGCTTTTACACCAGTACTGTAAAGTACTGGGCCTCTAATAGAGTGTAAGTCCCAAACACCTTCTCTTCTTAGCTTGTTTTCAAAACTGTATTTTCAAAATCTCCTTTCTGTTTTCAAAACATTCTTCTGGTATTTGAAGGGCATTATTCCCGGTGAAACTCTTCAGATACCTATGTGACCTTTGTCCATCTTCACTTCTTCTCTTTTCAAAAACCATTAACTGTTTATCATATATATATATTCAACTGTTATCAACAAAACAACAAAAATTACTGTTGAGGCTCTGTACATACTTCTTCAAAGGCCTCCACTCCATCCAGGTTAGGCTTTACAAGCTTTCAATTTACAGTCTTTATTTAAATTACTGTCAAATATAAATTGTGCATATATATTAGTTTAGAACTACGTTTGAGTATAAACCTTAGGACAATTAAACTATATATATATATATATATTATAGGAATATGACCTAGGATTGAGAATGTCTTCCCGGTGAAGGCTCTTTCCTAATTAGAGATCTGTAGTTCAAACCCCCAAGATGAATTATTCCCGGTGAAACATCTTGGCAAAAACCTTAGAATCCAAAAATATAGGACACATCCACCCAAAGAGGAATTATTCCCGGTGAAACCTCTTACCCATTTGCTTAGAGCCAAAATAAGTTCAAAACTACATAGCTTTCTCTTGTGCTATAACAAGGACCCTCAATTAGCCTCCTCTTGGGCTTTGTACAAGGACCCACAGGCTTCTTAAAAGCATTTCCAGCTTCCTCTTGAGCTTGTATACAAGGACCCATCAGGTTTCTTATAAACATAGGAGCAGGTCTTTAGTCACCTTTTAGCCTACCCTGGTGAGTTTTCTTCCAATTTAAACCAGACTTTTAACAAGCCAAGTTTGTCTCAATTTTGCATTGAGTACACCTTTTGGAATGAGAGACATGGACAGTCTCTGTCACCCTTATCTTCATCAATCTTCCTTAGCAGAGTCTAGGATCCATATTTGCTTATCCTCAGCATGAGTCAGCCTTCATCTTGGGCTTTAAACAAGAAGTCTCCACTAGATAATCTTTCTGCCATTCACCAAAAGAGTCACAACCCCTGGAAAGGGTTAGCCTCCAAAGTCAATTAATAAAAAAGAGTCACAACCCCTGGAAAGGGTTAGCCTCCAATATCAGTCTTTCAAAACCAAATATTCATTCTCTTAGGAGATAATTTCCCCAAAAGAGTCAAAACCCCTGGAAAGGGTCAGCCTCCAAAAAACATGATAAAGTCAGTCTTTTACTAAATAATTTCTCCAGCTGAGTCAAAATCCCTGGAAAGGGTTAGCTTCCAAAGAAAAACAGTCTTTCAATAAATAAAATCTCCTCAGTAGAGTCAAAACCAACAAAAATAGTTAGCCTCAACCTTGGGCTTCATACAAGGCACCAAACAATAAAACTCCCCTGTCAAGAGTCAGCCTCAACCTTGGGCATTGTACAAGGCAGATAATAGAGTCTCCCCAGTGAGTTCTTCATCACTCAGTAGCCACAACCTTGGGCTTTGTACAAGGCAGATAAACCATATTTTCATGTGTCAAAGATTCCTAACACCTAGGATCTTTTCCCCATAGAGTCATCCATACTCAGTTTATTTAAGAGTCTGCCACAACCTTGGGCTTTGTACAAGGCACAAAATAATGTTTTCCCTAGCTAGAGTTAGCCACAACCTTGGGCTTTGTACAAGGCACACAAAATAGAGTCATTCATAGTTTCAAAAATTCAGTTATCCTCAGCAGTTAGCCACAACCTTGGGCTTTGTACAAGGCACACAAATAGAGTCAGCCTCAATTCTGGGCTTTGTACAGAACACAAAAATACCCTGTAATTAATCCCCAGTGGAGTCATCTCCCAGAGTCAATAATATTAATAAATCAATCAAAAAAAGTCTCAAGCTTGGGCCTCATACAAGCCAGCTAAAGTCAAATCTTTTATACAGTAGATAGACATAGCTTATCTCTATAGAGAGATATTTTTACTACTCTACCACATTCAAACAAACAAACATTTCAATTTCAATTTCAATCAAAAATCTCCCATTTAGGACTCTGAAAGACATGCTCTGGCACATCCCCAGACTTGTACACTTTCCCTAATTTGGACGAGCATCTTTCTTTCATTTAAGAGGCATCCGACTGGCATACTTGCACACACAAGTAAGGTCCCCCTCTTGAATGAAATGAATCCATTTATTCTGTCACTCCTTTAAATGTTTGTGGTAGAATAGTACAAATACCTCTCTGTAAAGATGATTTCATGTCTCTTTACTGTAAACAGAGATTTAATTCCAAGCTTCAACCTTGAGCTTCAAGCAAGGCACCAAAAGCAAGTAATTTCCCTAGTTAGTTCCCCGAACTACATTAAGCTCTGACTTCCACTAGGGATATGTAGGCATGAGGTTCACAAGGAATCTCAGCGAGCTAATAAAATACCAAAAATAGTCAGTCTGTCTATCTGTCTGTCTTTCTTTAATCAATTCAATTCTCTCTCCTAACACAAAGGAGAAACTTTCCCAATCATTAGCAGCAAACACAATCACAATGACACAGAGAAGGTTCCTGTAGAGTACTACAGATATGTAGGGTGTTTAAACACTTCCCTATGAATAACCGACCCCCCAGACTCCAGAATTTCTAGTCTAGGTGAAATCCTCACACTTAGCAAACTCATAAGGTTTAGTTGAGATCTTTTTTTCCCTTTCCTACTCGTAGGACCAATAAGAAAGTTCGTGTGATATCGTAGGAAGAACTGAAACAAAATTCATCCCACCACGGGCGCATTCTCCTTCCAAATTTTGCGTGAAGGGTTTAGCGTGCCGTCCTCCCAAGTGAAACGGGGAGGTAAAGAAAACGACACCACAGTGCTGGTAAGAAGTTTGATGAGGAAACAAACCTTTGAAGTTTCTTTATTTACCATCAAATGGTATCTTACCTCCAAGTGCTGGTAAGAAGTTTGATGAGGAAACAAACCTTTGAAGTTTCTTTATTTACCATCAAATGGTATCTTACCTCCAAGTGCTGGTAAGAAGTTTGATGAGGAAACAAACCTTTGAAGTTTCTTTATTTACCATCAAATGGTATCTTACCTCCAAGTGCTGGTAAGAAGTTTGATGAGGAAACAAACCTTTGAAGTTTCTTTATTTACCATCAAATGGTATCTTACCTCCAAGTGCTGGTAAGAAGTTTGATGAGGAAACAAACCTTTGAAGTTTCTTTATTTATCGTCAAATGGTATCTCATCTCCAAGTGCTGATGAGAAGTTTGATGAGGAAACAAATCTTTGGAAATTTTCTCTTTATATGAGATATTGTCCAAACACAACTGAGACCAGTTTCGAGATATGGATATCCGAAACAAGGGGAGGTTGTTTACCTTTTTCTAAGTATCAACACTTAGTTAAAGAAGATGGATTGCGCATCCTACACTACCATCCATTCGCCAGAATCCACATCAAGTATTTCTACAGGAGTTAGTCTCCTCATCCCCCGCCGAGTGCGACAACGGGATCAAAATCACGCAAAGATTTTATCAATTACAACATCTCAGGAGCGCCCAAAATTCGGGCATTCTTTGATATTTAAGTCTCTTTTACGCAGGAGAGATCGAGATATCAATCTCTCTCCCTCCAGATAAAAGAAACTTAAATAGGGGCATCTGTCATACCCTAATTTTTGACCCCCCCTGAGATGACATATCTTTAGGATTTTCATCAGGTCAAAGCAAGTACCCAGAGCAGTCATCCCTTCATCTGGCATTCAATCAAGGGTGTTCAAAGACAAGAAAACTTAGGCAAAGGATCAATCAATAGAAGGATTAGTCTCTAATACAAACATAAGACTCAAGAGCTTCATTATTTCACCTATGATTGATTAGACACCCAGTCATCTGAGTACAGGTTTACTCAGGTCACCAAACTAGGGTTTTTTAGCCTATCAAGGACTAAAATCAGGGATCACCTTTGGGAAACCCTAAAAAGCCCCAGGGGATCATTCAAAGACATCAATCATCTTCAAATAACTCATATGACAAGATCCACTGGACATCACTCCTCAATTCAAAGTCTACAATCATTATTTTCATATGGTCGACAATTAGGGTTTTTGACCTAATTCACCAAGATAGTTGACTTTTAATCAGGGCATGGATTCAAGACTCAAGACATGATTCAAGAACCTCTACTACCTCAATATAATCCATTTACATCACTCATTTGAGGAGAAGATCTTGATTCTACACAAAAGTCCAAATTTTCACTTTATCAGGAAAAAGTCAACTGTATGAGTTCACCTTTGACTTTTGAGATTTTTGGTCAAACCATGACTTTCAAGGATCAATATCATCAATATATGGATATTAAAGTCATTTGACCAAAGAAATTCAAAAAGAATCTTCAAGGAGCAAAAAGTCGGGAATTAGGGTTTTTGAAGGCATGGTGAGAACTCAAAATTTCACCTACACAACTCAAAAAACTCCCAACATGAAAGTTGTAGATCTTGCAAAATAAAACAACATCTTAGACAGGAACTTTTTTCCAAAGATCAATCATTTAAGAGTTTTGGAAATTTTGGAGTTTTAGGTCATAAACACTTAGAAATTTTTCTAAGTGTTTTAACCTAGTTTTCTTCCAACTTTGGCCTCATTTTTCACAAACTTTCCAAAGGATTCGGAAGAAACTCCAAACTAATGATTTGAAGTAGATGTTTAGGGCTTTCCAAATTGTGTTCAACCTTCTCCAAATTCATTTTGAGCTAGGAGTTATGCTTGTTCAAAGTTGGCCTCATGAAGTGAAATTATAGGTCATGCACCATTTTTGAACTTTGAAATTTTGTGCACATGACCTCAATTATGGATGCTACACGACCCATAACACATCTGAAAACATGCCATGCATTCATTTTCACCATGCCATGATAATTGAAGAAGAATCCTAAAACAAGAACATGTGATTATGTAATGATTACATTTGTGAATTTATGGCAAATTAATGAATCACCCAAGGAATCTTCTTACCAACCAATTAGAGCTCACTTTGCATCTGAAATGTTCCCTAAGATCAGATAGAATCAATGGATAGGGGAAGCTATCCCGAAAATGCATCATTGCATTTAGGATCTTTTCAAATTTTCTTCTTGGCTAAGAAACCAAACTCACTACACTAAGCAAGCTTGCTATGTTCAATTGCTCTGATCCAATTGCCTATACATAGAGGCCTCTTTCTCATTCAGAAACACACACCAAAGCAACCATATTCCTTGCTTTCTCTTTCTCCTCTCATGCTTATTGTTTTTCAAAGTTCTTTGGCAAGAAGAATCGTTTTCTTCAAACTAGAGCTTATCTTTGGAAAGTAAGCATTCTAACATCTCAAGGGAGATCATTTGAGGTGATCCAAGCACCTGGATCACTTCTGTAAGGGGAGGAACGCCATTGTTGCTCTCACTTTGGAGTTGTTGCAGTTGGAGGTCCATAGTGCAATTCAGAAGGTTTCCAACAAAGCCAAGCATCCAGGCACGTTTCATAGGAGGTGGTGAAGCTGTTCAGATGGCTGCAGCGCATCTGTAACTCAAGAATCATCACCCTCCATGTTCACCTGAAGCTCAAATCGAGGGAGGTCCATAGAACAATTCAGGAGGATTGAGGTCACAACAAGCATTCAGTTAGCATCACTGAGTCACAAGGAAGCTTTTGGGATCATTCATACAAGCCCAGGTGCTCTCTATCATCCTCACGACCTCCATTTTCAGAGGTAAGTTTCTGAACTTCACCTCTTTAATTTAAGCACTCTTTATGATATAGCTCGATTCTATCTTGTTCAACATCATCAGAGGATTGAAAACCCTCTATCATCATTCATTTATCTTTCAGTATAGCCATTTAATTTGATTTTTAAGTTTTAGGGTTCTTCACGATTTCTGGTAAATTAGCAGATGTAGTTAATGTAAATCTATGTTAGTTACATATTTAGAATCGTGAGTGAATTTAGAACAAGTTTCATCTTTACATCTTCGTAAATGGTTGAGATTTGAGAGAATCAGAATTTCAAAAATGATGGAGCTTGAGGTTGAAGACGAAGATGGAGGGTGGCGCCATTTTTCAAATCTCTGAACAGAGTTTATTTTATTTTTAAGAATAGGCGTTTCCTAAACGAATGAATAACTTGCCCTAGTGGCCACACATGCGCTCTTAGTCTCCTCATGCCCAAAGTCTGGGGTTCGAATCCCCCTCGCCCCAGACTTTATGTTTCTTTTATTTTTCCATGATTTACCACTTGTTTAAAAATATAATGAATTGGGTGTGTGTCTTAAACACCAAGCGCGCCTTGGTCCAGTGGTATTATTTTGAGTGTGTGACCTAGAGGGCGTGGGTTCAAATCCTCCAAGGGCCAAAACTATTTTTTTAACACCCAATTTCTTTCATTTTCTCACAAATTTCACACAATTAATTCACCCATCAAATTAAATCATTTTCACTTCATTTTTTTACACACTTGTTATTTAATATACTTATTTTATGAATAATCAAAAAAATCATAAAAACATTATTTATTTCATGTATTTTAATTAGGTTTAAAATAGTATGTTTTAAATGTTTTCTTAAATACTTTAAAATATATATTTTCATTTTATTTTAACCTAATTACTTTGTGAATAAATTTATGATAAAACCCTAATTGTTTAGGTCTTAATTAGGCATAGATCTTTATCTTTACCTTAATTAAGTTGACTTTTGTCAATTTTCAAAGCTGTTATCAGTCTCCGATTAAACGGATGATTAAGGTTTTCAAACAACAAAACCTTATATCATTTCAAATCATTTTCAAATTGCTTTTATAGCCAGTACTGTGAAGTACTGGGCCTCTAATAGAGTGTAAGTCCCAAACACCTTCTCTTCTTAGCTTGTTTTCAAAACTGTATTTTCAAAATCTTCTTTCTGTTTTCAAAACATTCTTCTGGTATTTGAAGGGCATTATTCCCGGTGAAACTCTTCAGATACCTATGTGACCTTTGTCCATCTCACTTCTTCTGTTTTCAAAAACCATTAACTGTTTATAATAAATATTCAACTGTTATCAACAAAACAACAAAAAATACTGTTGAGGCTCTGTATATACTTCTTCAAAGGCCTCCACTCCATCCAGGTTAGGCTTTACAAGCTTTCAATTTACAGTCTTTATTTAAATTACTGTCAAATATAAACTGTGCATATATATTAGTTTAGAACTACGTTTGAGTTTAAACCCTAGGACAGTTAAACTATATATATATATATATATATATATATATATTATAGGAATATGGCCTAGGATTGAGAATGTCTTCCCGGTGAAGGCTCTTTCCTAATTAGAGATTTGTAGTTCAAACCCCCAAGATGAATTATTCCCGGTGAAACATCTTGGCAAAAACCTTAGAATCCAAAAAAAATAGGACACATCCACCCAAAGAGGAATTATTCCCGGTGAAACCTCTTACCCATTTGCTTAGAGCCAAAATAAGTTCAAAACTACATAGCTTTCTCTTGTGCTATAACAAGGACCCTCGATTAGCCTCCTCTTGGGCTTTGTACAAGGACCCACAGGCTTCCTAAAAGCATTTCCAGCTTCCTCTTGAGCTTGTATACAAGGACCCATCAGGTTTCTTATAAACATAGGAACAGGTCTTTAGTTACCTTTTAGCCTACCCTGGTGAGTTTCTTCCAATTTAAACCAGACTTTAAACAAGCTAAGTTTGTCTCAATTTTACATTTAGTACATTTTTGGAATGAGAGACATGGACAGTCTCTGTCACCCTTATCTTCATCAATCTTCCTTAGCAGAGTCTAGGATCCTTATTTGCTTATCCTCAGCAAGTGTCAGCCTTCATTTTGGGCTTTAAACAAGAAGTCTCCACTAGATAATCCTTCTGCCATCTTTCAATTTTCCCTGGAAAGGGTTAGCCTCCAAAGTCAATTAATAAAAATCTGTTTAAAATGTATAAAACCCCTGGAAAGGGTTAGCCTCCAAACACATTCCTTCATTTCAATCAAAATCCCTAGAAAGGGTTAGCCTCCAAAATCAGTCTTTCAAAACCAAAGATTCATTCTCTTAGGAGATAATTTCCCCAAAAAAAAGAGTCAAAACCCCTGGAAAGGGTTAGCCTCCAAAATCAGTCTTTCAAAACCAAAGATTCATTCTCTTAGGAGATAATTTCCCCAAAAAAAGAGTCAAAACCCCTGGAAAGGGTCAGCCTCCAAAAACATGATAAAATCAGTCTTTTAACAAACAAATTCACCAGCTGAGTCAAAATCCTTGGAAAGGGTTAGCTTCCAAAGAAAATCAGTCTTTTAATAAATAAAAATCTCCTCAGTAGAGTCAAAACCAACAAAAACAGTTAGCCTCAACCTTGGGCTTCATACAAGGCACCAAACAATAAAACTTCCCTGTCAAGAGTCAGCCTCAACCTTGGGCATTGTACAAGGCAGATAATAGAGTCTTCCCAGTGAGTCCTTCATCATTCAGTAGCCACAACCTTGGGCTTTGTACAAGGCAGATTAAACCATATTTTCATGGGTCAAAGATTCCTAACACCTAGGATCTTTTCCCCATAGAGTCATCCATACTCAATTTATTTAAAAGAGTCTGCCACAACCTTGGGCTTTGTACAAGGTAGAAAATAATGTTTCCCTAGCTAGAGTCAGCCTCAATTCTGGGCTTTGTACAGAACACCAAATAAAAATCCATCAAATAAACACTCACCAAATAGAGCCAGCCTCAATTCTGGGCTTTGTACAGAACACAAAAATACCCTGTAATTAATCCCCAGTGGAGTCATCTCCCAGAGTTAATAAATAATAATTAATCAATCAAAAAGCCTCAAGCTTGGGCCTCATGCAAGCTAGCTAAAGTCAAATCTTTTATACAATAGATAGACATAGCTTATCTCTATAGAGAGATATTTTTACTACTCTACCACATTCAAACAAACAAACATTTCAACATTTCAATTTCAATTTCAATCAAGTCTCCCATTTAGGATTTTGAAAGGCATGAGCTGGCAGTAAAACCCAGACATGTGGTAACTTTCCCTAATTTGGATGAGCATCTTTCTTTCATTTAAGAGGCATTTGACTGGTATACTTGCACATACACAAGTAAGGTCCCCCTCTTGAATGAAATGAATTCAGTTATTCTGTCACTCCTTTAAATGTTTGTGGTAGAATAGTACAAATACCTCTCTGTAAAGATGATTTCATGTCTCTTTACTGTAGACAGAGATTTAATTCAAGCTTCAACCTTGAGCTTCAAGCAAGGCACCAAAAACAATTAATTTCCCTAGTTAGTTCCCCGAACTACATTAAGCTCTGACTTCCACTAGGGATATGTAGGCATGAGGTTCACAAGGAATCTCAGCGAGCTAATAAAATACCAAAAATAGTCAGTTTGTCTGTCTGTCTGTCTTTCTTTTATTCAATTCAATTCCTTCTCCTAACACAAAGGAGAAACTTTCCCAATCATTAGCAATAAACACAATCACAATGACACAGAGAAGGTTCCTGTAGAGTACTACAGATATGTAGGGTGTTTAAACACTTCCCTATGTATAACCGACCCCCCGGACTCCAGAATTTCTAGTCTAGGTGAAATCCCCACACTTAGCAAACTCTTAGGGTTTAGTTGAGATCTTTTTTCCCCTTTCCTACTCGTAGGACAAATAAGAAAGTTCGTGTGATATCGTAGGAAGAACTGAAACAAAATTCATCCCACCACGGGCACATTCTCCTTCCAAATTTCGCGTGAAGGGTCTAGCGTGCCGTCCTCCCAAGTGAAACGGGGAGGTAAAAAAAACGACACCACAATACTCCCCCTTTTTGATGATGGCATGCATTGGTTGAATGATGTAATCTGATATAAGCTCCCCCATACTTTAATGCGTAAGCTTCCCCGTACTCTCATACTCTCATAGTCCCCCTTTGATAACATCAAAAATGAAACAAGAAAGGTAGTAGGAGAAAGCACACAGAATAATAATAATCAAGATAAAAAGAACATACTAGATTATAATGGCCAAGGTTAAAGTATGTTACAATTACAAAACACTGAAATAGTCAAGATAAGACAATCATAAGAAAGTTATATGATATAATATGCAATGCTATTGACTAATGGAATGCAATTCTCTCCTAACGTCTTTCTTTCTGTTGGTAACGACCACCTCTTCCTCTTTGAAAACCTTGCGGACGATCCTCTTCAACTTGCTCAAGTAGTTCAAGAACACTCCTGTTGAGAATGTTGAAGTTTTGGCTCAGGTTGGCATGCCGATTATCCGCCAATTCCTCAAACCTATTTTACCTTTCAGTGATATTTGAGGTGAAGGTTTCAAATTCGCTTTTATGCTCTTGAGCTAATCGATGCAGATTTTCATACTGAATTTGTTGCTCATTGTAGCACTCTTGTTGGAGTTGTTGCATATTCTCAAACTGTAGTTGTTGCGTATCATATCGTTGTTGTTGAAGAAGCTGCATATTTTCCAGCATGGTGATGATAGTAGATTGATCGGGTTGTGGCGGTGTTGTATACCCCCAAGGGATTTCCTCTTCTTGAGGTGGTACATAGTGCCAATTTGAGTTGACATCTTGAGGAACATCGTCCATTACACGATCATTATCAATATTCATGTCTAATTCAGGTTCTTCTTCTTCATTTTCTCCTTGTGGACCAAATTCAGCAGGATCACCATAGTTGTAGATGATCTTTCCGGACCCCTTTTGTATGAGGTAGTATGCTTTCCTCATTGGATCCCAGTGATATCCCATAAGAGTTAAGGTAGTTTGAGAGAATTCTTGAGGATGTTTGATCCTGGTGTATGTCAGCCCATCAACTATCATACCGAAGTGGTTCACAATTCTCTGGATTATAGATCCATAGCATAAGGCAGTGGTTTTCTGCTTGACTTTATAGAATTTGTTGGCCCGAAATTTTGGCCAGTGAACACGAGTCCTATTTTCCAACAAATACATCAATATTATCTCATTCCTCTCAATCCTAGAGTATCCACCCGACCGTGATCGAATGATACGGGAGATGATCCAATTTAGAAGTCTAGGATTTCTCTTTAGATGCCCTGCAGTTATGGTTTCATTTGGCTTGTCAAGAACAATTGGGTCCTTGAGAATTGATCGCATGTAAGCCATATGATCATAATTTGCGGGAAAATCACCATCCGCTATACAAAACTCATCACCTATCATGGTAAGACCAAAAATACTCACCCAAACTTGTTCATTAAAAAAGTGTGAGCGTGAGCCCATCTTAAACCGGAAATAACATCCATCACCTTTCTTTAAACCGGCATAGAAAGAACAAAATACATCCTCATTATATGCGGTATCACACTCCAACAATGGACCAATATTCTGATGTTGAACTAAACTAGTAATTTCCGGAATGTTCATACGGTCGGCTACCTTAGAGTTGTACACATACTACTTAATAATTTTCCTTTTCATATGGTATTTCTCAAATTCAACCTTACAATCTGGATGAACCAGGACAAGAACACTTACCGGTCGAGAAACGGATCCGGACACGATTTCTTTTCCTTTTCTTGACTTGGGAGGCATTGTTGAGATGAATTGAGTGAAGATGTTGAGAATTTGAGAGATTTGGTGCTAGAAGAATTAGGGTTGCCGTATGGTAGGATAGGTTTGAGGAAGAGGAGGATGTAATATGAATGAATGAAGAGACACAATGCATGGGTCGGGTCGACCTAAAAGCCCAAATTTGGGAATTTAAGTCTCAGTACGTCGACCCAAGGAGAATTTTGCGTCGACCTAAATGAAGCAGTAGCTTCATCTTTTGATTGAAAGCAAATTAGGTTGACCTATAGATAAATTAGGTCGACGTAACTGGAAATTATTTTCTTCTTTTTAAAAACAGCTTCAGTAGGTCGACGTAAGGCCAGTTTGGGTCGACTCAAAATGGTCCAAAATGCATGGATTGCAACAAATGGTCGTGAATAGAATATGCATGCTTAATCTACCACATGTAATGTTGATTATTATGATTTTTAAACTTGACACATTATGCTTCATGATGAACAATCTATATGTGAATGAGAAATATTGAGAAGCACATAGGATGTCACTATAATCATGTTAATTGATTGTATATTACAGAATCAATAATATTTTTGGAAGTGAACAACAAACATGTTACCGCTTTCTCGATTTTTAGATATGTTGTTGTCATACCCCAAAATTTGCCCACCATATTCAAATATTCAAATTATTTCAAAATTGGATTTTTTATAAAATTTTGAGGTCATTCACATTGAAGTCTTGAATTTTATAAATATTCGATTTTAAGTCTATTTTAAAATATAATAATTTACTCTTAAATTATTTATATTTTAATAAATAGCAAAATGTTTTCCCATGTTTCATATACTTTCAATTGGCTTTTATTTCAAACAAATAATACAGCACAATTGGTAAGGAGGTAAGGTTTGCGAGTATAAAGTCCTGGGTTCGAACCCTACTTCTAACACTTTTTTCTTTTATTTGTTTCTAACTATAGTTTTAATTTTATTTTTATTAAAAAATCACAAAAAATCATTTTTTTATCATTTTATTTTTAATTTTCGCACTATTTAAATATGCATTTTTTAAAATAGTCAATTTTCACTTTTATGCATTTTTTAGTCAAAAAATCATCAAAAATCATAAAATATTCAAAAAATCCAAAAAAATAAGTTTTTAATTTTATTTGTTCTATTTTTAACATTTTTCACAACTTGGGTAACAAGTAAAGATCTTTTTAAGAAAATATTAGTTAATCAGTTAAAAGATCACAATCAAATTATTTTTGATTTGAGCTTTTAATGAATAGTTAATATTTGATTTTTTTTCCATATTTGTTGACCTAAGTTACAATATAAATATCACTAATTTTTACACATTAAGCATTGACAACAACTTTCTAACCCTTATTCTCACTCTCTCTCTTCTCACAAACACAAAAATTATTTTCTCCCCCTTCTCTCTAAGATCAAACTTCACTTTCTCTCATGAATACCATAACAAATTCATAGGTTGTTGAAGAACATCAAAAACACTTTCAAAAAGAAACTCAAGAACTTACATCTTCCTCTCACCGTAGAACCGAGTGGTTCAACGCACATCTTTCCTCCACAAACCCCCATCGAAGCCCTCAGATGGTGTTGTTTATTTTTTATTTTTGTTAGCTTTTTTTTTGTTCAATTGATGGCCAATGATTTCATATGAGGCCTCCCTTTACAAAAGTTTTTCTCAATTTTAAATCTTTCAAAAGGTTTTGCCCAATGATTTAACATGAGACCCCCTTTTCAAAAGTTTTTAATCTTTTCAAAAACCTTCTGATAGGAAAATAGCAAGTGTACTATTTTTGCCTATTGTAGTAATAAAAGGAATTTCCTCCGAATGTCGATCTCAAGGACTGCTTGAGGATATAGAGTTTGAATATGATTTCAATTAAACAAAAGGTCACTGGTAAATGGTTTGGTTTATAAGGAAACGATTAAAATATGCAATTTAGAAATAGCGAATAAATTGTTTAAACGAATAACAAATATGAGTAGTATGCTAAAGGTAGGTGAATGATTCTGCCTGCAATAATTTCGACTTATCAATGCAATAATATACTTCACAACTATTGATTACCGGTTCTCTAGAGCATCTAAGCCTAAGTCCTTAGTCAGAAGATCTTTGAACACAAACCTTAACTTCTATGTCCATAGTCAATTACGGTAATGATCAAGCATTCAAATATCGAGAATTTTCCGGTCAAGATAAAGTATTTCTAGTCCTAGATAATATTTATTATCCCATGTTCTTATTCAGGTCGATAGATAATAGCTGTCCAGCTTAATACTTATAAAAACTCATAATCCGTTTTTCCGACGGTTTATGCATTAAGAACGATAACAAGAACAAATCAATTTAACCATGAATAATAAAATTACTGCATTGACAAATACGAATTCATTACATTCATAATCAGGGTCACCCCCTTTAGCAAAAAGGGGTTTAGCTACTCATAATCAAAAACAAAGCAATGAAAAGAATTGTTGTCATTACAAAATTTGTGGAGGAATCAATCTTCAATTGTGTAAACTCTTGAATGATGTGAAACCCTTGCCAAATTCTGAGTTCTCCAGCGCTCTGAACGTGTCTTTGCAGTCAAAAATCGTCCAACCCGGTGAAATTCGCAGTACTGGTTTATATAGGTTTGAGATGGGCAACATTTTGGGCCTCATACGCGTATGAGACTCCCTATACGCGTATGGGCAGAGCAATTTTTACACATGAATTCAGCACAACGCGTATGAGACGCGTACAGGATGGGGGTCATACGCGTATGACATTCCCATACGCGTATAAGCAGACTGGTTTTTTGCCTTGGAATTTAAGGAACGCGTATGGGACTGGAGACTGATCAAGGCATACGCGTATCAGTAGGTCCATACGCGTATGGGCTGCCTTGACTTGGATTTTCTTCCTTTCTTGCTTGTCCCTGCTTTTGTGCTCCTGGTCTTGGACATCCATGCTCATAAACCTGAAACTACTAATTATACAACAAAAGAGCGTAAAAAGGAACTAGAAAGTGGTTACCTTAAGCAAAATTACTTTTTATTGAAAAGAACAAAGATAACTTAAAATCGCGTGTTAAATCAAACAGTTTACCTGAATTCTTACTTTTTAAATGGTGAAATACTAACAAAAATGGTGACTGATCACAACCCCAAACTTAAATTGTTGCTTGTCCTCAAGCAACTCCAAATCAAGACCAATCATATCACCCCAAACTTATTTGAAACAAAACTCTTACCACAATACCTGTGAAATCTTTCGCACCTCATTTCGCGATCACCCCTTTAATTCTTCCAACTTTATGCCACCATCGCTTAGAGACACTTCCATTTTTAAAACATCATTCGACCTGTCAGCTTCTTTCACACTCTCACCAGTTCTCTCAGGGGTTCATGTGTTTACACTCAAATTCATGGTATGTAATACTCACTCAATAATTCGAATGAATCCTAATCCTTGTTAACATGCATAAGTCACACACTTTTTCGAGGTCTTTAAGGATGTAATGGGGCTTGGGTTAAGGTGGAATAAAAACAAAAGGATGAAGGTTACAAGTTTCAAGTATGTGTCTACGCGTCTTATTGCTAAACACAGTTACTGCTGGGTCTCTTGGAAAAGTCTTCGGGTAGTTCCATGCATTTATTTATGAGTACCTTTTCATTGTAAGCTTTCTCTTTTTTTTTTTTTTTTTTTTTCTTTTCAACTCTTTTTGTTTTGTTGTTGTTGTTTTTTTTTTTTTTTTTTTTTTTTTTTTAAAAAAGGTACTCATATTGTGAGATCATCTTTTGAATATCATTGCATAGCTACCCCAAACTTACACGTTGCTATTCCACGAGCAACCCCAAACTTACACAAAACCAAGAAACCAACAATTGTAATTTACATACTTGAAACAGGGGAAGGTGATATTTAACCAGGGTGTGAGAGAAAGAAAAGATAGTTTTTTTTTTTTTTTTTAATATTTTTTTTTTTAGCTCGAAAATGGGTAACAAGGGATGATCAACATTGGGTGACTACAAAAGGCTCTAGGGTGAAAGAAAAACTTGCCTCAGTGTGTGTTCATGCAGTATACAACAGAAAGGACGCATGCAAATTCTGAATAGTAGAATCATACCTGAATATCCCTCATGGAACTGAATGAATAATCGGCTATATCTGATCTCACCATGGTAGTTTGATGTTGACAGGTCTCCTGATGGTTCTCCATATTATGCTTCTTCACTCAAGTTGTCACAAAGCTGTTAGGATTTCAGGAGGACGTTGACTGAAGTGCGTCCGATCGTGAGTCACAGGTATCTATGAATGAGGTAACATGATTGGATGATTTACTCATTTGTGGAGTTTAGAATCGAGGTCACCCATTTAGTTAGAACCACCATCTCTATAAACAAGAATTTCATACTGAATGATAAAACAATGGATTCATTAATAAGTTATGCCCAACGGGCGATTACAGAGAAATGAAAATAAAATAAAACCAAAACAACGAAAGCAAAGTACATCATAACACAAGATAACTAAAAGCAATTGAAACAAAATAAAAACTAACAAACAAATACGAAGATAACAAAAGGACTCTATGCGTCGGTTCTTCCATCCCTGTCCTGCATATCCGCATCATAACTGATGTGCTCATCGATATCAAAAGGTGTCCCCTGACAAAATGCATCTATTGGGGATACATTCGGCTGCGGGTTAGGGGTTTGCTGATGTGGCTGTTCTTGCGGGATAAAGGGTCCCCCCATCTGAAATGGTGCAGGAAATCCCGGAATGCGCACGATCCCAAAAGAAGGATCATCTGAAGTGCCAGAGTAACGATCACGGAAGCGCTGAGCATCATTCCACAAATCAGTCTGGTGACACATATAGCGTGCTGGAATCCCCATCTGCAGGCACTGGTCTTGCCACATACACCAACCTGACATCATAAACCGATACCACCGAGAGTTTTCATCCATCATATCTGCAGCAAAAGATGATGGAACGGATGCAGAAGCATCTGGAGCAGTAGTACTCTCTGGTGCAGAGGTGGTGTTCTCAGGTCTCGTTGTGCCACTCGGTCCTGAACCATCATCTCTAGGTTCTTCAGCCTGAGTGTTGTGAGGTGCAACGAGAGACAACCAACTCGTCCCTAAGGATTTAGCTGGTCTAACCACTGGTCCATCAAGATCTGGAACGCCTGCTTTCCTGCACAACAAATAAATCACAGAAGCATGACCGAGCGCTTTCTTTGAAGAAGATTGCGCTATGTCGTCAATATCAGAAGAGATGATCCGCCCAATGTTCACAGGACGGTGGGTCAGAAAAAAATAAAGCAACATTGCTCTTTCAGCAATTAAATCAGAGCCGCTTTGATTGGTGCTCAGAGTGTGATGGACAAAGAAAGCCCAAGCTTTTGGAATAGGGGCCAAATCCACAACCATCATCTTTGAAGGCGAAGCTCTTGTAGTAGGGTGCCAGTCTTTTCCTTCTTGAAGCAACAAATTTTTCATCTCGTCAAATGGCCAGAATCTTCTCATGGACATCTTCATCTCTTGATAGTGACAATGTTCCTCGAGGGGTCGTGATTTCAGAATCCGATTAATCTTATCAGCACTGAAGTTAATTCTTTTACCCCGAACTCGAGATTCCAACACTGGATCAACCTCTGTTTCTGGCCTGAAAGCGTTGGCATAAAATTCTTGGATCAAAACTCTACTAACAGGTTTAATCCGCTCATTCAAAAATGTTAACTTTTGTTCCTGAAGAACAGTTTGGACTTCAGGTAGTTCCTCGGATGTTAATGTCCAGGATCTTTCTTCAATGATGTTTCTGGTTGCTAAACTCTCAAACTTTGCATAGTGTGCAGCAGATCTGAATCTGTTACGATCATATGGGGCCATGGTTGAGAAGAAAGAACAATGTAACCTGAAAACTGAGGCACAAAGACACAAAAAATACAAAATTCTGCAGATGAAATGAGAGCAATACGAGAGTTGTGCGTATGCAAAACAGAATAATGATCAGAAATGTCAGGAAAAAGTATAAATAGTGGGACCAGAAAACGATACGCGTATCATACGCGAGAATGGACGACTCATACGCGTATCATACGCCTCATACGCGTATGGGCAGAGTGATTTTTGTGTGTAAATTTCATGGATCTCGTATCAGCCAAAGTCATACGCGTATGGTGTTTCTCATACGCAACCTCCAACGGTCACAAATTCAAACACGCGTATCCAGATCTCGTATCACATGTCATACGCGTATGGCTGCGTACCTGGCCCACCATACGCGTACCATACGCATACGACCAGAGCCCTCTCCCTTTGTTTCCAATATCCCATACGCGTATGGCTAGGTCTCATACGCGTATGGGCAGCCAAAATTTTTAACTTTTTCAAAAAATATGTTTTTTTTTTTTTTATTTTAACTGAATGAAAGAAATTTGCGGTAAAACAAAATGCGTACCTTCCTTGGGTTGCCTCCCAAGCAGCGCTTCGTTTAACGTCGCATGGCTCGACGGTCTCCACATCAAGATGTGAGACGAAGATATTGAATCAAACCTACCTCTTGGACTTGATGGTAAGGTTTTAACCTCTGTCCGTTGACTTTGAAAATATCCCCGTTACTTGGGTTTTTAACCTCCACTGCTCCATGAGGGAATACTTTCGTGACCACGAACGGTCCGGACCACCTTGACTTTAATTTCCCAGGGAACAGCTTCAACCTGGAGTTAAACAATAAAACAAACTGCCCTTCCCAAAATTCTTTCTTCTCGATCCTCTGATCATGCCATTTTTTTGTGTTTTCTTTATATATTTTGGCATTTTCATACGCATAGTTCCTAAATTCTTCTAACTCATGGAGTTGGAGAATTCGGGAACTATCAGCTGTTTTGGGATCGAGGTTTAAGAATTTGGTGGCCCAAAATGCCTTGTGCTCGAGTTCGAGTGGCAAATGACAAGGTTTACCATAAACAAGCTGATACGGAGACATACCTATAGGTGTTTTGAATGCTGTTCTGTAAGCCCAAAGCGCGTCATCCAATTTCACAGCCCAGTCTTTCCTAGAAGCACTAACGGTCTTTTCCAATATCTGTTTGATCTGCCTGTTAGACACTTCCACCTGTCCACTCGTCTGAGGGTGATACGGTGTTGCAATCTTGTGCTTCACATTGTATTTCTTTAGCAAACTCTCCATAAGCTTATTCAGGAAGTGAGTCCCTTCATCACTAATCAAAGCTCTTGGAACCCCAAACCGAGAAAAGATATTGTGTTTGAGAAAACTCACAACAACTTTAGCATCATTTGTGGCTAATGCTACAGCTTCTACCCACTTGGACACATAATCGACCGCCACCAAAATATAGTTCTTTCCGAACGATGGTGGAAACGGTCCCATAAAATCAATACCCCACACATCAAATAGTTCCACCTCTAACATCGAATTTTGTGGCATCTGGTTCCTCCTCGTGATGTTACCTGTTCTTTGGCATCTGTCACATTCTCGGACCAAGTAATAGGCATCCTTGAATAGCGTAGGCCAATAGAACCCAGATTGGAGGACTTTTGCTGCTGTTCTATCTCCACTAAAGTGTCCTCCATACTCGGAATCGTGACAAGCCTTCAGTATATCTCTTTGCTCTCCTTCGGGAATACACTTTCTGATTAGGCCATCCACTCCCCTTTTGTATAGGAATGGGTCATCCCACAAATAAAACCTGCAATCATAGAGAAACTTTTTCTTTTTGTTAGCACTAAAATCATCAGGTATAACTCCACCTACCAAGTAATTTGCATAGTCAGCAAACCATGGAGTTCCAGTCACCGCTAGGATTCTCTCATCCGCAAATGTGTCTTGGATTGGACGCTCCTCTTCAGTTTCCTTAATCGGGTTCATGCGAGATAAGTGATCTGCAACTGTATTCTCACACCCCTTTTTATCTTTGATTTCAAGATCAAATTCCTGAAGGAGGAGTATCCATCTCAAAAGTCTGGGTTTGGATTCCTGCTTAGCAAACAAATACTTTAACGCAGCATGATCAGTATAAACAATAACCTTAGACCCAAGCAAATAAGACCTGAATTTGTCAAAAGCATAAACCACGGCCAACAACTCCTTTTCGGTAGTTGCATAGTTCATTTGGGCCGGATTAAGGACATGACTAGCATAATATATCACATGTAATAATTTGTCCTTTCTTTGTCCCAAAACAGCCCCCACAGCAATGTCACTAGCATCACACATTATTTCAAAAGGTAATGACCAATCGGGGGCTATTACAACAGGTGCAGTACTCAACTTACTCTTTAAAGTCTCAAAAGCTGCCAAACAATTACCATCAAAATTAAAGGGCTTATCTTTAACAAGCAAATCAGTTAATGGTTTGGCTACTTTTGAGAAGTCTCTGATAAATCTGCGATAGAAGCCTGCATGTCCTATAAAGCTCCTTATCCCCTTTTCATTCACAGGGGGTGGAAGGTTAGCTATCACCTCCACTTTGGCTTTGTCCACTTCAATTCCTTTATGGGAAATCTTGTGGCCAAGCACGATACCTTCCTGCACCATAAAATGGCATTTCTCCCAATTGAGAATAAGGTTAGTTTCCTGACACCTTTTCAAAACAAGAGATAAGTTAGCCAAACAAATATCAAAAGAAGAACCAAAAACAGAAAAATCATCCATAAACACCTCCATATGCTTTTCAAGCATGTCGGCAAATATAGATGTCATACATCTCTGAAATGTAGCTGGGGCATTGCATAACCCAAATGGCATCCGTCTGTAAGTAAAATACCATAAGGGCACGTGAATGCAGTCTTCTCCTGATCTTCTGGGGCTACAGCAATCTGATTGTACCCCGAATATCCATCCAGGAAACAATAATACTCATACCCTGCAAGTCTCTCTAACATCTGATCAATAAAAGGAAGAGGAAAATGATCCTTCCTTGTCGCAGTGTTGAGTCTTCTGTAATCAATGCATACTCGCCACCCTGTTACTGTGCGAGTTGGAATCAGCTCATTTTTTTCATTCAAGATCACTGTGGTTCCTCCTTTCTTCGGTACCACATGTACTGGACTCACCCAAGAACTATCTGAAATAGGATAAATTAGTCCTGCATCCAACAACTTTACCACTTCTTTCCTTACTACCTCTTTCATTGCTGGATTTAACCTCCTTTGAGGTTGCACAACCGGTTTCTGGTTATCCTCCATCAGTATTTTATGCATGCATACCGTGGGGCTAATTCCTTTTATATCCTCGATAGTCCAACCAATAGCACTCTTATGCTTCTTAAGTACCTGTATCAACTTTTCTTCATCTTTTTCATTTAACTCAGAATTGATAATAGCAGGACATTTTTCTCCAGATTCTAGGAAAACATATTTAAGATTAACAGGAAGTTGTTTTAACTCAGAACTTGTACCTGTTTTGTTTTCCTTTTTATCTTCTGTTTCTGGTGAACCTCTTAAATCCTCCCACCGGTGTGGTTTGGATTTCAACCAAGGTGGTTGTGCATCAAGAAGAGCAAGAATTTCTTTTTCCTGCTGGTTATCACTCTCCTCCATCTCCTCAGTTGACAAACACAGAACTCTTTCTAAAGGTGATTCTGGAAAACTACTCTGAATGTTATCGGCTACTATCTGATTAATCACTTCCACTGAGTGATTTGTACCTATATCCTCTTTGTGCTTCATAGTGCTTCTCACATTAATTTTCAGCTCCTCATCATAAACCTTAAGAGTCATAGTACCATTCTCAATGTCTATCATACACCTACCCGTCTCTAAAAATGGTCTACCCAAGATCAGGGGTATCTCCTCATCTTCTGGCATTTCCAGAATTACAAAATCAACAGGAAAAACAAATTTATCAACTTTAACCAGAACATCTTCAACAATCCCATAGGGCTTTTTCACCGAGTGATCAGCAAATTGAAGTGTCATTCTGGTGTCTTGAACTCTTCCAATCCCGAGCTTCCTGTAGATGGACAAAGGCATAAGGCTCACACTAGCCCCCAAATCAATCAGAGCCCTTTTAAAGGATCTATCTCCAATGGTGCAAGGAATAGTAACCGAGCCTCTATCTGGTTTTTTAACTGGAATCTTCATACCCTGCAAAATAGCACTACAAGTTTCAGTTAGTATAACAGAGTCAGTGTCGGTGGTGCGCTTCTTGGATATGATGTCCTTCATGAATTTGGCATAGATAGGCATTTGCTCAAGTGCCTCAGAGAATGGGATGTTGATTTCCAACTTCCTGAACATTTCTACAAACTTCTGAAAATTTTTCTCGTCCTGCTTCTGCTTCTTGTTCCTTTGTGGGAATGGGAGCTTTATTATGGGTTTTTGCTCATTGGACTTTTCCTTCACAGCTGGCTTCACTATGACTTCTTCCGTTGGGGTTGTTTTATTTTCTAAGATTTCCAAATCCACTTCAAGTAGTTTATCTTCTTCCTCAACTTTCTTTTCAAGAACTTCAGTTGCTTTTCCACTTCTTGTAGTTACTGCACTCACATTATTATGCTCTCTCGGGTTTGTCACAGTTGCACTTGGTAAAGCACCTGGTGCTTGAGAGCTCGTGATCTGCTGTGCTATCTGCCCAAGTTGAAGTTCAAGATTTTTGATAGAAGCATTAGTGTTCCTTTGGTTGTCCCTTGTCTCTTCCTGGAATTTAACATTCTGCATTGCCATTTTTTCAACGGCAATCTCCCAATCTGCTTTCTTTGGCCCTTGTTGCTGATAGGATTGCTGAGGTGTGTGATATTGTTGCTGGTAAGGTGGTTGTTGTTGAGGCATGTACTGTTGTTGTTGAGGGATTTGCTTTTGGACATTACCCTGTTGATCCTTCCACGAAAAATTTGGATGATTCTTCCACCCTGGATTATAAGTGTTGGAATAGGGATTATTCTGCCTCAAGAACTTTATACCCTCCACTTGTTCTGCAGTAGCAATACAATGAATGGCAAAGTGTGGTCCAGCACAGATTTCACAAACCATCGCTTGAGCGGGTTGAACTTGAGCTACCGTTTGAGTACCTAAGTGCATACCTTTCAGTCTTCTTTCCACTTCAGCTTTAATTTGATCTTCCATGTTCACAACCTGATTTGCCAATTTTAAATCAATTTTTCCTTCAGGTTGGCTCACAGTACGATCATAGAGCTCCAAATGCTCGTTAGCAGCAATAGCCTCAATAATCTTCTTAATACCAGAAGGTGTTGCGAAATTAGTTGATCCACCGGCAGCTGTATCAATAAGTTGCTTTGTCTTTAATCTCAACCCATTCACAAAGTTTTGCATTTGTTCAGTTGCGTCCAGATTATGAGTGGGACATGCAACTAAACACCTCTTAAACCTTTTGTATGCATCTCCCAGTGACTCTCCATCCTTCTGTTTAAAATTCATAATGTCATACCTCTTGCGGATATACACAGAAGCTGGAAAATACTCATTCAGAAATGCTGTTTCCATTTGTTGCCAAGTAGTAATACTTCCTGCAGGTAGGGAATAAAACCATTCTTCGGCGTCCTCAGATAAGGTAAAGGGAAACATAACCAACCGTTTTGCTTCTTCTGAGTGCCCCTTAATTTTTAATGATGTGGTCATTGTCAGGAATTTTTGTAGGTGCTTGTTGGCATCTTCATTGACTTTTCCTGAAAACGGTTTACTTTCCAGCTGACGAATGGTTGACGGGTGCAATTGGAAGTGAGCAACATTTACCGGTTGATTTACTATTGTCAATCTCCCTGCTGGATTATTTTCTCTACCATAATCTCCCAAAAGTCTTTCTGGAGGAGGCAAGTCAGCCATGATATGAATTTCTGGTTGTGAACCTGTGTCTGACTCAGAATCCGAATGTTCGGAGTGAACAATGATTTCTTCCTCGCTTTCTGGTTCTGCCAGTCTTTCTCGTTTAGCTTGTCGAAGTCTAGCTCGCAAAGATCTTTCGGGTTCTGCGTCAAAATGAAAATCAGCTGAGGCCTTACCTCGCATAAACAGATTAGACAGAAGTTAGTATGGTAAAAGTACAAAAGTAACTGTAATAATAAAATTTTAGTCGCGGAGCAACAAAATTTTATTTGAAATAATTCTATTAACTCTATTATCTTTGGCAGTCCCCGGCAACGGCGCCAAAAACTTGATAGGAAAATAGCAAGTGTACTATTTTTGCCTATTGTAGTAATAAAAGGAATTTCCTCCGAATGTCGATCTCAAGGACTGCTTGAGGATATAGAGTTTGAATATGATTTCAATTAAACAAAAGGTCACTGGTAAATGGTTTGGTTTATAAGGAAACGATTAAAATATGCAATTTAGAAATAGCGAATAAATTGTTTAAACGAATAACAAATATGAGTAGTATGCTAAAGGTAGGTGAATGATTCTGCCTGCAATAATTTCGACTTATCAATGCAATAATATACTTCACAACTATTGATTACCGGTTCTCTAGAGCATCTAAGCCTAAGTCCTTAGTCAGAAGATCTTTGAACACAAACCTTAACTTCTATGTCCATAGTCAATTACGGTAATGATCAAGCATTCAAATATCGAGAATTTTCCGGTCAAGATAAAGTATTTCTAGTCCTAGATAATATTTATTATCCCATGTTCTTATTCAGGTCGATAGATAATAGCTGTCCAGCTTAATACTTATAAAAACTCATAATCCGTTTTTCCGACGGTTTATGCATTAAGAACGATAACAAGAACAAATCAATTTAACCATGAATAATAAAATTACTGCATTGACAAATACGAATTCATTACATTCATAATCAGGGTCACCCCCTTTAGCAAAAAGGGGTTTAGCTACTCATAATCAAAAACAAAGCAATGAAAAGAATTGTTGTCATTACAAAATTTGTGGAGGAATCAATCTTCAATTGTGTAAACTCTTGAATGATGTGAAACCCTTGCCAAATTCTGAGTTCTCCAGCGCTCTGAACGTGTCTTTGCAGTCAAAAATCGTCCAACCCGGTGAAATTCGCAGTACTGGTTTATATAGGTTTGAGATGGGCAACATTTTGGGCCTCATACGCGTATGAGACTCACTATACGCGTATGGGCAGAGCAATTTTTACACATGAATTCAGCACAACGCGTATGAGACGCGTACAGGATGGGGGTCATACGCGTATGACATTCCCATACGCGTATGAGCAGACTGGTTTTTTGCCTTGGAATTTAAGGAACGCGTATGGGACTGGAGACTGATCAAGGCATACGCGTATCAGTAGGTCCATACGCGTATGGGCTGCCTTGACTTGGATTTTCTTCCTTTCTTGCTTGTCCCTGCTTTTGTGCTCCTGGTCTTGGACATCCATGCTCATAAACCTGAAACTACTAATTATACAACAAAGGAGCGTAAAAAGGAACTAGAAAGTGGTTACCTTAAGCAAAATTACTTTTTATTGAAAAGAACAAAGATAACTTAAAATCGCGTGTTAAATCAAACAGTTTACCTGAATTCTTACTTTTTAAATGGTGAAATACTAACAAAAATGGTGACTGATCACCTTCTTTTGGCCAATGATGATACATGAGGCCTGTTTTTTTTTAAATCATTGCTTTTGTCATTGTTGCTACATTTTAGTTTAAATTTCTGTTTTTACAATCATAATCTTTTTTTAAACTCTTGGGAATTTTTGCCCTTTTAGCCATGATCTAACTTTCTAAACCTTTCTTTATTTCTTGAGAAAATTTAAATTATATGAGGCCAAACCAATTTTATAATATTTTTATTTTATTATTGTAACTATTATCATTACTAACTTTTTTTATTATAATTATTATTATTATTACTAATCATTTTGTTAATTACTTTTATTATTACTATTATACTATTATTATTTTTATTACATTATTATTATTACTATTATTATTCTTATTTTTTTTAGGTACTTCCTTTCGCTAAGGAGGAGCGGTGCAGGAATATGGATTTACCATTGTTATGACATAAAGCTTTTGCCTCTTCGAAAACCCCATCGGTACACCATGAACCTTCAACACTCACCACACATGATCCAGAGCTAAGTTCTTAATCTTTTCTTTATTTCTAAATAGTTTTTAATTGTATTTTTGTTTTGTTTTACACTAAAAAACCTTTTTCAAAATTATTTCTTTTCTTTTAAACTAACTCTTTTTTATTAAAATTTATTTAAATAAACATAATTTAGTTAAAATATTTTTAATTAGGATTTTAATTTTAATTAAATTATTTTAATTAGTGTTCAATAATTTTTAAACCAAATTAGGATTTAGGTTTTTACTAGATTAATTTTGGTATAATTTTAAACCTTAATCCGAAGGTTTTAACCTTAGGATGTCTTTTACATTTGCCCCCGACTATAAGAATCTCATTCTGGTAGGTGTTGCCCATTAACCCTAGTCTAGGTTTTTACCTATTTCTTCTATTAACTCTGGTTAACTTTTAGCCCATTCAGGAATTTCCTTTTGCCTCGCCCATTTTATTTGTTTGTCTAAATTATTACTATTTTAATTTTTGATCTGCCACGTTATAATTGTTGAGGTCTTTAATGCACTAATTTTTTCTCTTCTTTGTGTCCAATTTTCAGGGTTAATCAAAATCTTTCAGCCAACGCGCCTTCAGATCAAAAAAGCTAAGTTCCCTTAATTTTTCTTATTATTACATAAATCTTTTCTTTATTACTTTTGCTTTGTTTTTTTTACTAATTCTTTTGAATTTCAACCTCTTTTTTTTATATAAATGTAATTTTAATTAATTTAAGTTGATAATTTTAAATTAATTATGTTTAGTTTTATTATTAAATTAATTAGGTTAAATAACTAGTTAAGATTTTTAAGCTAGTAATTATTTTAGAGTAATAATTAAATTTTTGGCTAATTAATTATTTTAATATTTGTAAACCCTGATTTTATTCTGATCAACTGTTTTCATCATGATTACTAATCACGGTTCTCCCTTATTATTCTCCTTTTAATTTTCAGAGTTCGAGGAAGATCAAGGAATTCAAGGATTTTGACTAATTATTGTTCCCTCTTATTTTCTGTCTTTTATTTCCCCTACCTCGCAGGTGTTTATTGTAATAGCGTAGGACTTTTATTTTTCTGCCTTTAATTTTTGCAATTTTAAACTGCGTGGTTAGTAATCTTAGGGAGTGCAAGCCTTGAAGTGTATTAGTTCACTAATTACAAGATAACAATATATGAATTAACCACCTGATTGTGCCACACACACACCTTTAGGGTAATTCCTCTTGTTGCCTTGTTGCATTTGTTTCCTGTTGCCTTATGATTATGTTGCCTCTAATTATACTAAATAATAGTCAAGTCCCTCGATTCCGAGGATACCTAAAGTAAGGTTTCCTAAAGAATTGGAAATCATCTAGTCCCTCGAAGTTGCCTCGGTAAGAGATGATTGTCCCAATTGCTAAGGTATCCTCGCATGATGCCTAAAAAGATTAATGACTTTTATATCCTTCCCTTAGACTACCTGTCCTCTTTATGGCAAGGAACAGTCTTATGGTGAACGCTTATTCTCGATGACCCTTTTACATCCAATTGAAAGACTTCCTGCCCTCTTATGGTATGGATAGACCCTTTCGCCCGAAAAGCTAAAAGAACGATCTTTCAAAACATAGGGTAGGTAACTTTTAATTGCTTGCTCCAGTCAAATAAAAAAAATCAAATCTTTTTCCCACTCTTTTTCAAAATCAAAAAGACTACGCTTATTTACAAGCTAAAGTTCTTCTTCAAAATCTTTTCCAAACGCACTTCAAATATTTCAAACAATTCAAAAGTGAGCTAAGTAATTAAGAGCCCATGGATAACCATGGATGCAAAGGGTGCCTTACACCTTCCCTTTGTATAACTTACCCCCCGAACTCAAAATATTTTTAAAGGTCTTTCTTGTTCTTTTAGCCTTTCTATTAAATTGGATAAAATAAAAGTCGGTGGCGATTCTTGCTTAACCGCGACACTTCGATAAAGTCAGTTCACAATATTACAATTATCATCATGGTATAAGAGATATTATGTTCCTTTGATCCAAGTAGCACGATCCTTGACCGGTTGCGTACTACCTTCACACTAAAGAAGAATGTTAGCATAAACATAATCAATAGATAGACGAGAAAATAATTAGATAGTCATAACCACATTTAGCTCAAATTAGAGATATCCAATATCCCTAATTCTCTGCGAATGTTGAAGAAAGGCTCGGTTGCAAGAGGTTTAGTAAAGATGTCCGCTAATTGTTTCTTGCTCTCAACATGTTCAAACACAACTTCCCCTTTTTCTACATGATCTCTTAAGAAGTGGTGCCTTATTTCTATATGCTTGGTTTGTGAGTGTCGAACAAGATTTTTGCTTAAGTTTATGGCGCTTGTGTTGTCACACATGATTGGTGTGCGGTCAAGTTTGATGCCAAAATCAATAAGCTACTGTTTGAGCCACAATATATGTGCACAACAACTTCCAGCAGCTACGTATTCTGCTTCAGCTGTGGATAATGCGACGGATAATTGTTTCTTGTTGTGCCAACTTATCAATGAATTTGAGAATAGATGACATGTGCCACTACTGCTTTTTCTGTCAGATTTGCATCCAACAAAGTCGGAGTCAGAGAATCCACCAGGTAGTATTCATTTCCCTTAGGAAACCATAGACCATATGTGGTAGTTCCACGGAGGTATCGTAGAATTCTTTTTATAACCTTTAGATGTGATTCCTTTGTACACGATCGGTATCTTGCACACATGCATACACTAAACATAATGTCCAGTCTTGAGGTCGTGAGATACAATAGAGAGCCTATCAAGCCTCGTTATAATTTTACATCAACCTCCTTACCATTTTTATCCTTGTCTAGGTTACCATTTGTGGCCATAGGTGTGTCAATCTCCTTTGCCTCACTCATCCCAAATCTCTTTAGCAATTCTATGCAATATTTAGTTTGACTAACGAAAGTTCCATAACTTAGCTGCTTAATTTGTAGACCAAGGAAGAAGTTCAATTCCCCCATGAGGCTCATCTCAAATTCGCTCTGCATAAGCTTAGAAAATTCTTTGACAAGTTTTGCATTAGTTGACCCAAATATCATATCATCTACATAAACTTGAACCAAAAGTATATCTTTTTCTTTTCTCTTAATGAAGAGAGTAGTATCAACTTTATCCCTAGAGTATCCTTGACTAAGTAGAAATTTGCTTAAACGCTCATACCAAGCCCTAAGAGCTTGTTTGAGACCGTATAAAGCACGTTTCAACTTATAAACAAGTGTTGGATACTTATAATTTTCAAAACCGGGTGGTTGAGCTACATAGACCTCTTCATTAATATAACCATTTAGAAAAGCACTTTTAACATCCATTTGGAAGAGCTTAAAGTCTTTTGAGCAAGCATCAGCAAGTAAGAGGCGAATTTCCTCAAGATGTGCTACGGGAGCATATGTCTCCTCATAATCAATACCTTCCTCTTGATTGTAGCCTTGAGCTACCAACCTAGCTTTGTTTCTAGTAATAACTCCGTTTTCATTAAGTTTGTTACGAAAAATCCACCTAGTGTCGATTACTTGATGTTCTCCCGGATGAGGGACAAGGTCCCATACATCATTCCTTTTAAACTGGTTTAATTCTTCTTGCATGACCATTAGCCAATGCTCATCAAGTAATGCGTCTTTTGCGTTTTTCGGTTCAACTTGTGAAACAAAAGCAAAATGATGACAAAAGTTACTTATCTTGGAGCGTGTTGTAACGCCCTTTGAGATGTCACCTAATATGTTGTCAATTGGATGATCTTTTACGTTTGTCCAGGCCTTTGGAAGTTCTTTGTTACTTGAGATATTTTTCTTTTTCAACGCTATCATGAGATTCATCTTTCTCTTCCTTAGCATCTTCATCTTTGATAATCTCACTTTATTCTTCCTTTTCCTTGACAATATCTTCAGTAGATGGGCCTGAACTATCAAAAGAGATACCTTTCTCGACACATTTTGAGTAAGATTCATCAAAGGACACATGAACTGACTCTTCAACAATAAGTAGTCTTTTGTTGTAAATCCTATATGCTTTACTAGATTGAGAGTAACCAAGAAATATGCCTTCGTCCGCTTTAGCATCAAATTTACCAAGGTTATATTTACCGTTGTTTAACACAAAACATTTGCAACTGAATATGTGGAGATGTGACACATTTGGTTTTCTATCCTTTAATAGTTCATATGGCATTTTGTTTAGTATAGGACGAATTAGTATCCTATTCAAAACATAACATGTCGTGCTAATAGCATCGGCCCAGAAATATTTAGGTAGATTTCCTTCATTGAGCATTGTTCTTGCCAACTCTTCTAGAACACGATTTTTACGTTAGACCACACCATTTTGTTGTGGTGTTCTAGGAGCTGAAAATTTATGTTCAATTCCATGTTTATCATAGTATTTTTCAAAATGATAATTTTCAAATTCTCCACCGTGATCACTACGGATTGCAACTATTTTGGTGTTCATTTTGTTTTGACATAACCTTACAAATTGAGTAAATGCTGGAAATGTTTGATCCTTACTAGGTAGGAAGATTGTCCAACAAAATCTAGAGTAATCATCGACAATGACAAAACCATAGATGTTTCCACCTATGCTTTTAGTCCTTGAAGGGCCAAAGAGATCCATGTGAAGAAGTTCAAGGGGTTGTGATGTTGAAACCACATTTTTTTATTTGAAGGAAACTTTTGTTTGTTTCCCCTTTTGACATGCATCACATAGATGATTTTTTGAAAACTTTATTTTTGGTAAGATGATTACTAAATCCTTTGTGACAACCTTATTTAGTAAGTCAAATTTTATGTGAGTAAGGCGTCTATGCCAAAGCCATGAGTCTTCGCCTAAGGCAATAAGACACTTTGCATTTGACTTAGAGACTTTGTCCAAATTTAGCATATCAATGTTGTTTACTCTTGTGCCATTAAACACAATGTCTCTGTCTCTTTTCTTAATATGTTCGATTGTGCAACCAGAATTTGTGAAATTTACTTTGAAATCTTTGTCGCACAATTGACTAATACTTAAGAGATTATGTTTAAGACCTTCTACTAGTAATACATCAGATATGGTTGTGGTAGATGGGTTACATACACTTCCTTTACCAAGTATAGCTCCCCGATTGTTGTCTCCATAGGTGACATACCCCGTTTACTTTGCATGAAACTCAACAAAAAGTGATAAGTCTCCTGTCATGTGTCTTGAACATCCGCTATCAAGGAACCACAACCTTTCAGCAATGTCAAGACACTTTTCCTGCAAAATTAATTTAGAGTGGAAGGTCCCCAATTTTCATTGGGTCCTTGGTAGTGAGTACATAAATTGTTGCACTTAAGCAACCATTGAAATACTCCTTTAGGAACTAGAATCCTCCTAAATTTGCATTTTTCAATGATGTGTCCCTTTTTGCAACAATAGTAACAAGTAATATGATGTGAATATGTTGATTTGCTAGTTGATACTTTTGGTACAAAAGTGTATTTTCTATATAAAGGAGTATACGATCTTTTGAACTTATTAGGATCAACCGCAAAAGTCATTTTTGGTTGTAGAGCCTTATCTAATTTGGCCTTAAGATCTCTTACTTCTTTTTGCCAAATGTGACATGTCTCACAAACAAACCATGATGAAGGATCTTCCTCAACTTTATTCTTTTGAATATCTAACATAGATTGTTTTAAGGCTTCCATGTTCTTTCCGGTCTTCTCAACTTTTGATTCAAGATATGAAAAAAAATTCTTATTTGAGGCCAAAAGTTTGAAATCCACAATTGCATCTCTATGTAGTTCTTCAAAAGCTAATTTTAATTGAGCATGAGATACCTTACCTACAAGTTCAGGTTTGAGATGACTTACACGTTTCTTTTTCTTGTGTTGATGAGCCATAAGACATAAGTTTGAAGATTCTTCTTCATCGCTTGATGAGTCTTCACTTGAGGAATCACTTTCTCATGCTATATAAGCTCTTCTAGGTTTGTTGTGAGTTTTGCTTTAATTCTTGTCTTTCTCCTTCTTGAGATATGGGCAGTCCGGTTTGTAATGACCAACTTTACCGCAATTGAAGCAAGGGCCTTTGGATTTTCCTTTATTGTTATCATCTTGTTTGGACTTGTTGAATTGCTTCCTATAGTGAATCAAACTTTTGTCGGAGTGTTTTACTCCATTTTTCCTTATCATCCGAATCTTCCTCATCACTTGTATCACTATCCTCTTGCTCTTGCTTTGAGGCCTTGGAGCTTGAAGCCTTTAGAGCTATTGACTTCTTCTCTACCTCTTTCTCCATGTTCTTATCCTTCTTTACCTTTTTCTCATGCATATCAAGGAATTTAAGGTGTTGCTCATGTTCTTCAAGTTTACCAAAGAGAGTGGTGATGTCTAAGATATTTAGATCATTTGCTTCTTTTATAGTTGTAACTTTGGGTTGCCATTCCCTGTTTAAACATCTTAAAACTTTGTTAGTAGCATTTGCATTGGAAACAGGTCTATAAAGAGAATGTAAACAATTTATGAGATGTACGAATCTCTTTTGCATATTTTCAATGGATTCACCACTTTCCATATGAAATAGTTCAAACTCTTGAGTTAAGGTGTTGATTCAAGCTAGTTTGACATCATCCGTGCCCTCATGTGCAACTTTCAATGTGTCCCACATAGCCTTAGCAGTTTTACAATGGAAAACACGATAGTATTCATCAACTCCTAGAGATGAGATCAGAATATTTCTTGCTTTCCAATCGTATCCATACTTCTTTTCATCTCCAGCATTCCAACTAGTTTCTGGTTTAGGAATGACAACACCAGCCGCATTGGTCATAGTAATTTCAAAAGGACCATTAACGATGGCTGTCCAAATGTTCCTATCAATGGAGTTAATATGAACACATATACAATCCTTCCAATAGCCATAGTTTTCTCCGTTGAAAACTGGAGCTCTATTGTGAGCCCCTTTAGGTCCGGAAGCCATTTGTCCGATAAGTGTTTCTCGAAGCAAGGAATTAACTAGAGCTCTTGATGCCACTTGTTATACGCTTGGCTTACGTATCTAGAGGGGGGTGAATAGATACTCCAGAATTTATTCATATTTCTAAAAAAAATATGGCGAAAGTGTTTAGGGATCGACTCGCGTCTATTCTGAATCGCGATAGGAAGGATCAGATATGTTTTTAAACCACAAACTGATTATGATGTGAAGATGAAAACTATTACAGAATTAACAAGTTATGCTACGGTAAATCTTTTAAGTTATTTAACTTGGATAAGCTTGTTTCCAATGACTTTGATTAACGAAAGAAGCAATATATCAAACATGTGGTGTATAATACTCAAATTGAGTTGTGGATCAATGTGCGGTGACTTGTGATGTGTTTGCAGAATTCTATCACATAAGTTTAACACTTTGATTCGTTAATAAATTTGCGACTATAACCATAAATAAGCACAACGTAATTGAAAATATAAGAGCAATAAAGAACACAATATTTTTTCAAGCAGTTCGTCGATCGTCCTCGCTACGACTACATCTGCCCCCAATTCCAAACGGGAATTGGGATGTCTTTCATTATGATTGAAAAGAGTTTATACAAAGAAGATAACAAAGCAATAACGATAAACTGAATATGTTGATTCTATGCATCTTCTTCCCCTTCATCTTGAGCCAGATAAGTATCTTCCAAGAGCTTGTCGTTGATTCCCTTTCTGCATTGTTGTGAATTGAACAAACCCTTGTTCTTCAACTTCTACACTCAGTTGAATCGTTGATGAAGCCTCTTGACAAAAACCCCCAAAATTCACCAATCTTGGAGGACAAAATCTGTAGATTTTATTCACCAATAACCCCACAAATCTTCACCCAATGGGAACCTTCAATTCCTTTCCATGGACATTATCAATCTTAATCACAAACCCTCACCACAAGAATTGTTGTGTGTAATTGTATTGGAGTTGAGAAGAAGATAGAAGATGAGAAGACTTTGTGTATCTTTCAGTTGTTGGTGTTTTCTTCAATAATTAGTTGAAAATGATATATATAGGTGCTAGCAGAGTTGGGTGAAGGAAAACACATAATTTGGTAAATTTTGGGGTGATAGGTCGACCTACTCCATTGCTTGGGTCGACCTAAATGGAACAGATTCAGTAGTTTGATATTTGTCTTCAGTTGAGTCGACCTGTTGGGACTCTAGGTCGACCTGTTGGGACTCTGGGTCGACCTAAAAGCAGCTGACTTTGGTTCTTGTGATTTTTCTTCATTTTAGGTCGACCTAGGCAGCTGGTTGAGTCGACCTAAATGGAGCAAAAGTGAAACCTTTTTGCTCACTTCAGTTTGCGTTGACCTAGGGGCAGAATGGGTCGACCTAACTGGACCAATTTCTTCCACAAGATGGATGAAGCATTCTAGGTCGACCTAGGCTTGTGTTGAGTCGACCTAAGATGTCCAAGAGTGCCAAAAATCTTGCTTTTCCTCATATCATTCAGTTGTAGCTTGATATTTGTTCAATGAAGATGTTTGCCATGAATAAAAAACTATTGATGAGTATATGCTTGCACTTACACTCATAGCATTCATCACACAAATACATCATAATTACATGTTTCAATTAGATCCAAATCATGTTATTCTCACCCACCACCAATTCACAACATTCTATTACACAAAATCAAGTATCATGTAATCTTCTAAAAGTCATCAAAAACCCATCCAAATCATGTCAAAAAAATTATTAAAATTTATTGAAAACAATGATAAATCATAAGCATACAGACCCCTATCCAATTCATGCAAAGAAAATAAAAAAAAAATATTCTAGATCACGCTAAGCGCGGTTGCTTCTGTGCAGAAAACTCTGCTACGAACAACATTTTTCCTCACACGAAATTCTCCAACCAAAACTCATCCAAATAGCAATTAATCATGGAATTAGTGTTTTCTAACATGTATCTAACCTATGATTTCAAACATCAATTTCATCATTTCACCAAATCCCAACATGTGAAATCTATGAAAAGAAGAATAAACCCCTAATTTCATGTCACCACCCACCATATATCATTATACTAACCAATAACTCAAGGAAAATCCACCTTTATCTTAGGTTTAGAGCTTTTCTAGGTTTCTCCTCTTCTCTTCTTCTCTTTTCCTCTTTTCTTCTCCTTTCCTCCTTTTCCTTCTTTCTTGCCATCTTTTCTCTCTAGTTTCGTGAAAACCCTTAATAACTCTTATTTCATTAACGAGCTAAACTCATTCACACTTAACCCATCATCAAGGCCCAATTGATTAATAATTCTATTTTCACACTTACTAACCCAATACACATATAGCACATATATAGCATAATTACATAATTAAAACAATTATCATACCACATAATAATTAATAAACCACATAATTAATTAAAATAATTAATAATAGTCTCGTTACTAAAAATATGATGTTACATCACACAATAACATTATACATAAAAATTAAATATAGTATAATGTTGGTTAAGAAATAATTTTTTAAAATATACATAAGGATGTAGTAGGAATTTACATAAGCAAAAATACAATATGAATATAAAATTCATATAGTATGAATTTACATAATAAAAAAAATAGTATAAATTTATTCATCTTTTTTGCATAAGAAAGTTGTATTTTTCATACATCATGATTATGTCATGTTTTTTTATTAAAACAGATATTATAGCAATTTTTAGTATAAATATTACCATTTTATCTTTAAAAAAAAATATAATTTGCATAGATATATAATTGTGGATGATTTCAATGTGCATATTCCTAATATTAAATTTTAATATTTCATAAATTTTAAGTTGTATTTTAGTAATCAAATAAAACCTGTTTTAATATGAATATATTGAATAAGATTGAGTGATCTTTTACGAGGTTTTGTGTTAGATGATATTAAGGAAGAAGGTTTGGTATTGCATGACATGAAATGATTTGTGTTGGATGTTGTTAAGGAGGCATACATTATTGTGTAATAAAAAAAAAGAAAAATTAGTAATATTTATTTGAAAAGATGACTGAAGGTTAAGAAAATATAAATATATATATATATATATATATATATATATATATATATATATATATATATATATATATATATATTGTGATTAGTAAGATTTAATTAAAGTATATATCAATAAGATTCAATTAGATATATCGACCTGGAGGATCTTTCAAATCCCAACCATCTCTACCCGCCAACATCCTCTTCAAAATCAACCAACATTGCCTACTCTGGACACACTTCACTGGTTTCTTCAACACACCTTCTTCGGCCGTTTTTGATGAATCCTTCACCAATATCAATGGTGGCGTTCTTGAGCTTTCTTAATGTTTTGTTGTTTTTGAAACTTGGTTCTTGACCATCTTATTTGTGACATATGTTGTTTTTGATGAATCCTTCACCACCAACATGCTTTTTTAATTTTCTTGTTTTCAACAACATTGTCACCCATTTGGTTGAGACAAAGACAGAGGTGTTGTTTTGGTATGATAACTTGAATCAATCCAATAGCACGTTACGGTTGGTCTTGTTCGTTCAGAAGGTTGAATCTTCATTCTCTTGTTTTCATTTGTGCCACAAGAATCTGAATCACCTTTTCTAAAATTACGAGGGTAACTAAGTTTGATAATAAGGCTTTTGCAAGGTTTCGTATTCTCGGATATGGAGGTTGATAAAGAAGAAGGGTTTGTGTTGGATACTTTTAAGGAAGCACAATAATATTTGATTGGAATTAATAAAATTTGATTTGTACACATATTTATGGATACAACTAATAATTAAAACAAATTTTAAAAGTCAATATCATATTTATTTTTATTATTTCTTAATATTTTATTATAAATAAGCCATAGAAAAGCAAGCAACTTTTAATTTTTTTTTATGAGAAGTTACTTCTCATTTAATTTTTTTTTAATTCTCTTTAAATTTTATAACAAAAGAAATGCAATGTATAAATTCTTTGTTTAAAAAATTGTAACAAACAAGAGTTAAGGTTGATTCGAAACTTGATCTTTAAATATTAATCAACTTTTTAATGACAATGAATAATAATTTTAACTATCTTTTTGTTTTAAAATTATTTATTTATTTGATTTCCTCCCCTTAAAAAAAATAACTTTGTCATAAGTAAGACTTGAATTCATACTGTTTAAGTCCTTACCACCAATGCACTTACCACTAGGCCATATGAATATACTTGTGACAATTACACACAATGCACAAATTATTATCCCTTAGTTATATAAATTCTACTTTAATTATATAATAAATTGAAATTAATTATATATAAAATAATTAAACATAAATAATATATACAAAATAAACTAAAAATAATTTAAATATATTAATTTCAATAATTAAATTATATACACATATATATATATATATATATATATATATATATATATATATATATATATATATATATATATATATATATATATAAACTTAAATTATAATTTATTTTCTTAAATATATAATTTTATTCTAATAAATAAACTGAAACTATTATTAAGCACTCCCCTCCAGTCAATTGCTTGAGCCTTTACCACTACACTATAACAATTGATTTGTTAATATTTCACATGATATTTATATATAGTAAATATTGTCAATACATAATATTTCACATGTTCTCCTTAAAAATATTTAGAAATTAATATTTTAAATACATTTGAAAAATTAATCTTTTAATTATTTTAATATTAACATGTTCTCTTTAAAAATATTTAGTAATAAACTAGAATTAATTTTACATATTATTTCAAAATATATACTATAGTTTATTGTTACAGTTTATTTCTAAATTTATCTTAATTTATTCTTATATATCACTTTAAAAATAATTGTACATCAAAACACATTTTAATAGTATATATTATAATAAAAAAAACACTTAAAACCGGAAATTAATTAAAATAAATTTAATAACTCTTAATATTAAAATAATTAAAATATTAATTATTCATATGTATTTAAACTACAAGGCAAATTAATTCAATGTATTGACATGTTTACTACATATAAGTATCATGTGTAATATTAATAAGACAATTGTCATAATTTAGTTTAGTGGTAAGTGGAATTAAATTTTTTATATATTTTGGATCCTTTTAATTTACAAATATATGGTCGGGGTAAAAGTCTATCTTTTATATATGAGATTAAAAAAAACTAAATAGTTAATATCTAGTCTAAAATAATATAAATTAACGATTTATACGATAAAAATTCATTATCATATTAAGTACAAGTTAAATGATTATGTATTTCAATATATTTATAAAGCAAACTAAACTTAGTTTTTGTTTGTTATTTGCAAAGGAAGTGACTAGTGATTAAAAAAAACTAAATAGTTAATATCTAGTCTAAAATAATATAAATTAACGATTTATACGATAAAAATTCATTATCATATTAAGTACAGGTTAAATGATTATGTATTTCAATATATCTATAAAGCAAACTAAACTTAGTTTTTGTTTGTTATTTGCAAAGGAAGTGACTAGTACCAGAGAAGATTTTAGTTTTTTTTTCCTCTGGGCACCTAAATTTTATTATATATTTTACTTTTTATATTTTAAAATATTTTTTAGTTCATAATTTAATTATATTTTATTTTATTGTATATTTTTGTTTAAATAAATAATTAAAATTTTAAAATGTGGCATTTAATTAAAATTGATTTGATTGAAATTTAAACTGATAATAGCTTAGTATTGTAACTGGAGACAGCTGTAACACCCTATACTCCATCGCAACTTTAATTAGTAAACTAAATCATAGTAATTCAAAAGTTCAATACAACACATCAAGAATAGGATGCTACTTAGTCATCATCATTAAAAATACATATGCTCAAGTTTATAAAACATGGATACATAACACACTTCGGATGAACCGACAACATCATCGTTATAATCCTTCAAAACAATCAACTTCTTATTATTGCAGCGAAAAATAAAACATTACAATCCAGCAACATCTTTAATCATTAAAATTCCAATCGTTATTCAATTAAAAGAGAGTCACACTACTCTCAAAATCTTCAACATAAACAACAATTCAACGATAAAAAACAATTAGGCGTCATCCCTCTCCAGTGTGACATATCAGAGCATGACACCGACTCGACACGACGTCTAACCTCGCCGATTGCAGATAACCTGCACGTTACCCACGTAGAGGTAACATTCAAAAAGAAGTGGTGAGATATCAACGAAAATATAATAAAAGGGCATAACTATAAGCATATGACATATACATCAAGTTAGATTCTAAGTTCAATGATCTATAGTCATGCTTCATAATTAGTTACCAAAAACATCCGCAACATCATCATCATTCATCATAGACACACATTGGTTATATAATACAACATCATCATCACAATATCAAACTGCTTGAATTACAATGCAATGTTACTGACACGACATCATGCACATGGTACCAAAATCTTCGCAAATGTCATCTGTGGGCAATGGCTTACTTCGCAATGCCAAACGAAGGCAACGACTAATTTCGTAATGTCGGTCCTTTACAACAACATCCATCTTCATTAATTATGCAATGCATGAAACACACATATACTGTTAGAACAAGATTTGTTCTGATCAATATTCTTAGTTTTGATGATAACAAGGATATGAATTTTGTGTGAGATAATGTGGTACTCTAATACATTGCAATTTCCCTTTCAGGAAATATATGAAGAGTATGCACAAATCAGCGCTCAGAAGCTTTGTCTCAGAAGGTTCAGCATGCAACATCAGAACATGGTCTGGCAAGACTTCAGAAGATGGTCAAAGCAGAATCAGAACATGGGTCTATGGAAGCATCAGAAGAACTTGAGATCAGAAGCAGAAGCACTGAAGTTCTCATGGTATCACGCTCAGAAGCACTTCAAGGTCAGAAGACAAGAAGATGCTTTGCACCAAGCTGTTTGACTCTGGTGATATTCAAACGTTGTATACACAAACATCAGATCAGAAGAAAGTACAGGTGGCAGGATACGCTGACTGACAAAAGGAACGTTGGAAGCTATTAAAGGCAACGTCAGTAGACACAGCGTGAACAAGGCTCGAGGTAGTTGACAAAAGCGTGAAACATTAAATGCAATGCTGTACGGAACACGCAAAGCATTAAATGCTCCCAACGGTCATCTTCTCAAGTGCTTATAAGTATGAAGTTCTGATGAGAAGCAAGGTTACCAATTCTACACCTATTCTGTGAATATTAACTTGCTGAAACGCTGTTCAACTCAAAGCTCAGAAACTTCATCTTCATCAAAGCTCACTACATTGCAGTTGTAATATATTAGTGAGATTAAGCTTAAACGTTAAGAGAAATATCAATGTTGTGATTATAGCTTTTCAGAAGCATTTGTAATACTCTTAGAATTGATTACATTAATTTGTAAGTAACTAGAGTGATCAAGTGTTGATCAGGATACTCTAGGAAGTCTTAGCTTGTGTCTAAGCAGTTGTATTTAGAGTGATCACGTGGTGGTCAGGATACTCTAAGAAAGTCTTAGCTTGTGTCTAAGCATTTGTTCCTAGAGTGATCAGGTTGTGATCAGGATACTCTAGAAGACTTAGTTGTGGGCTAAGTGGAAAACCATTGTAATCTGTTGCGATTAGTGGATTAAATCCTCAGGTGAGGTAAATCACTCTGTGGGGGTGGACTGGAGTAGTTTAGTTAACAACGAACCAGGATAAAAATAATTGTGCAATTTTTTTTTATCGTTCAAGTATTTAGACTACACTTATTCAAACCCCCTCTTTCTAAGTGTTTTTCTATCCTTCAATTGGTATCAGAGCGCCGGTTCTAAGGTGCAAGCACTTAACCGTGTTTAGAAAAGATTCAGGAAGAGAAAAACGCTTCAGTAAAAGATGGCTGGTGAAATTTCAACAAATACATCTGCATCTACATCTGGCTCTGCTGAGCAATACAATGGTAACAATGGTTATACTAGACCACCAGTATTTGATGGTGAAAACTTTGAATATTGGAAAGTTAAACTGGAAAGTTACTTCCTTGGTCTAGATGGTGAACTATGGGATCTTCTGATGGATGGTTACAAACATCCAGTGAAAGCTAGTGGCGTAAAGCTTACGAGGCAAGAAATGGATGATGATCAGAAGAAGCATTTCAAGAATCATCATAAATGTAGGACTGTTTTGCTGAATGCTATCTCTCATGCTGAGTATGAGAAGATATCTAACAGGGAAACTGCCTATGATATATATGAGTCATTGAAAATGACCCATGAAGGAAATGCTCAAGTCAAGGAGACTAAAGCTCTTGCTCTAATCCAGAAATATGAAGCCTTCAAGATGGAGGATGATGAAGATATTGAGAAGATGTTCTCAAGATTTCAAACTCTAACTGCTGGATTGAGAGTTCTGGATAAAGGCTACACCAAGGCTGATCATGTAAAGAAGATCATCAGAAGCTTACCCAGAAGATGGGGTCCAATGGTGACTGCATTCAAGATTGCCAAGAATCTGAATGAAGTTTCTTTGGAAGAGCTTATCAGTGCCTTGAGAAGCCATGAAATAGAGCTGGATGCAAACGAGCCTCAAAAGAAAGGTAAGTCTATTGCATTAAAATCTATTGTTAAAAAATGCACTAACGCTTTTCAGGCTAGAGAAGAAGATCCTGAAGAATCAGAATCTGAAGAAGAAGATGAACTGTCCATGATCTCCAGAAGGGTAAACCAACTCTGGAAGAGCAAGCAAAGGAAGTTCAGAGGCTTCAGAAGTTCAAAGAGATTTGAACATGGAGAATCTTCTGGTGACAGAAGATCTGACAAGAAGAAGGCTGTCTGCTATGAGTGCAATGAGCCTGGACATTACAAGAACGAGTGTCCAAAACTTCAGAAGGAGAATCCCAAAAAGAAGTTTCATAAGAATCAGAATCAGACTCTGAAGGAGAACAAGCCAACTTCGCGCTGATGGCTACAGAAGATGATGGATCAGAATCTACATCAGAATCAGATTCTGAAGAGGTATTTTCTGAACTATCTAGAGAAGAGTTAGTTTCCAGTTTAACAGAACTTCTGGAACTCAAGGCTCATCTTAGTATCAAATACAAAAAGCTGAAGAAGCAGTTTGAATTTGAAACTAAGAAGCTGGAAATGTAAAATTCTGAACTAAAGGAAAAAGTTTTAAATCTATCCAAAGATAGTGGATCTCCTTCTGAAACAGAAAAATCCATTCCTAGCATAAATCATATTCTGAAAGAATATGACTCGAGCTTCAGAAAGTTCTTATCTAGAAGTATTGGCAGAAGTCATCTTGCTTCTATGATATATGGTGTTTCTGGAAACAAAAGGTTTGGTTTTGGCTATGAGGGTGATACCTCACATAAATTAGAACCTGTTGATGATCTGAAGATCACATACAAGCCATTGTATGATCAGTTCAAATATGGCCATGCTCATGATATTAGGCTCACTTCACATGCACAGAAGTTTAACACTGTTCACACCAAGAAGCATGTGACACATTCTAAGAAATATCATGCTGACAAACCTAAAGAATATCATGTTGTTCCTCCTGTTAAATGTTTTGCTAAACCCAAGTTCAATCAGAACTTGAGGAGAACTAACAAGAAAGGACCCAAGAAATTGTGGGTACCTAAGGAGAAGATAATTTCTGTTGCAGATATCCTTGGCAGCAAAGAGGACAAAAAGCAAAATGTCATGGTACCTGGACTCTGGGTGCTCGCGACACATGACGGGAAGAAGGTCTACATTCCAAGACCTGGTGCTTAAACCAGGTGGAGAAGTCAAGTTTGGAGGAGATCAGAAGGGCAAAATCATTGGCTCTGAAAACATAAGTATTGGTAACTCTCCTTCCATAACCAGTGTACTTCTTGTAGATGGATTAACGCATAACTTATTGTCCATAAGTCAATTAAGTAACAATGGTTATGATATAATCTTCAATCAAAAGTCTTGCAAGGCTGTAAGTCAGAAGGATGGCTCAATCCTATTTACAGGCAAGAGAAAGAACAACGTTTATAAGACAGATCTTCAGGATCTTGAGAATCAGAAGGTGACTTGTCTTATGCCTGTTTCTGAGGAGCAATGGGTCTGGCACAGAAGATTAGGACATGCTAGTTTGAGAAAGATTTCTTAGATTAACAAACTAAATCTGGTCAGAGGACTCCCAAATCTGAAATACAAATCAGATGCTCTTTGTGAAGCATGTCAGAAGGGCAAGTTCTCCAGACCTGCATTCAAGTCTAAGAATGTTGTTTCTTCCTCAAGGCCGTTAGAACTCTTGCATATTGATCTGTTTGGCCCAGTCAAAACAGCATCTGTCAGAGGGAAGAAATATGGATTAGTCATCGTTGATGATTATAGCCGCTGGACATGGGTAAAGTTCTTAAAACACAAGGATGAGTCTCATTCAGTGTTCTTTGAATTCTGCACTCAGATCCAATCTGAGAAAGAGTGTAAAATCATAAAGGTTAGAAGTGATCATGGTGGTGAATTTGAGAACAAATTCTTTGAGGAATTCTTCAAAGAAAATGGTATTGCCCATGATTTCTCTTGTCCTAGAACTCCACAGCAAAATGGAGTTGTAGAGCGAAAGAATAGGACTCTACAAGAAATGGCCAGAACCATGATCAATGAAACCAATATGGCTAAGCATTTCTGGGCAGAAGCAATAAACACTGCATGTTGTATTCAGAATAGAATCTCTATAAGACCTATTCTAAATAAGACTCCTTATGAATTGTGGAAGAACAGAAAGCCCAACATTTCATATTTCCATCCTTTTGGATGTGTATGTTTTATTCTGAATACTAAAGATCATCTTGGTAAGTTTGATTCTAAAGCACAAAAGTGTTTCCTTCTTGGATATTCTGAACGCTCTAAAGGCTACAGAGTATACAATACTGAAACATTGATTGTAGAAGAATCAATCAATATCAGGTTTGATGATAAGCTTGGTCTTGAAAAACCAAAGCAGTTTGAGAATTTTGCAGATCTTGATATTGATATATCAGAAGCAGTAGAACCAAGAAGAAATGCTGCAGAAGCTGGCAGTCTCAGAAGCAATGGATCAGAAGATCAAGTTGCTGCATCTTTAGAGAATCTCAGGATTTCTGAAGAGCCAACAGTCAGAAGATCACCTAGACTTGCTTCAGCTCATTCAGAAGATGTGATCCTTGGAAAGAAAGATGATCCCATCAGAACAAGGGCATTCCTTAAGAACAATGCAGAATGTCAATTAGGTCTTGTTTCTTTGATTGAGCCAACTTCTGTTGACCAAGCTCTAGAAGATCCTGACTGGATAATTGCCATGCAAGAAGAACTAAATCAGTTTACAAGGAATGACGTATGGGACTTGGTTCCTAGACCAAAAGGATTTAACATCATTGGCACTAAGTGGGTGTTCAGAAACAAGTTAAGCGAGAAGGGAGAAGTGGTAAGAAACAAAGCCAGACTGGTTGCTCAAGGTTATAGTCAGCAAGAAGGGATTGACTACACAGAAACCTTTGCACCAGTGGCCAGGTTAGAATCTATTCGTCTATTAATTTCGTTTGCCACTCAACATAACATCACTCTTTATCAGATGGATGTCAAGAGTGCCTTCTTAAATGGTTATATAGATGAAGAAGTTTATGTCCATCAACCTCCTGGTTTTGAAGACTCCAAGTCTCCAAATTATGTTTTTAAATTAAAGAAATCATTATACGGATTGAAGCAAGCTCCGAGAGCTTGGTATGAACGTTTAAGTTCTTTCCTTCTTGAAAATGGTTTCACTAGAGGAAAAGTGGACACTACTCTCTTTTGTAAAACCTTTAAAAAGGATATTTTAATATGTCAAATATATGTTGATGATATCATCTTTGGAACATCTAATGCTACACTTGGAAAGGAGTTTGCTGAGTCTATGCAGGCTGAATTTGAAATGAGCATGATGGGAGAACTCAAGTATTTCCTTGGAATTCAAATCAACCAAACTTCTGATGGAACTTATGTTCATCAAACGAAGTATGTGAAAGAACTTCTGAAGAAGTTTAATCTTTCTGAAAGCAAAGAAGCCAAAACTCCTATGAATCCAACATGTGTCCTAGGTAAGGATGAGGTAAGTAAGAAGGTAGATCAGAAGTTGTACAGAGGTATGATTGGATCTCTTCTATACCTAACTGCTTCTAGACCTGACATTCTTTTCAGTGTTTGTTTGTGTGCTAGATTCCAATCAGATCCGAGAGAATCTCATTTAACTGCAGTTAAGAGAATTTTGAGGTATCTGAAAGGTACTACTAATGTTGGTTTAGTTTACAGAAGATCCAAAGATTACAACTTAGTAGGATTCTGTGATGTTGACTATGCTGGAGATAGAATTGAAAGAAAAAGTATTTCTGGAAGTTGTCAATTTCTTGGAAGTCATCTGATCTCATGGTACAGCAAGAAGCAGGCTACAATTGCCCTCTCAACAACAGAAGCAGAATATGTTGCTGCTGCTGGTTGTAGCACACAGATGCTCTGGATGAGAAGTCAGCTAGAAGATTATCAGATATATGAGAGTAACATTCCTATTTTCTGTGATAATACTTCTGCTATATGTTTATCCAAGAATCATATTTTACATTCAAAAGCTAAACATATTGAGATTAAACATCATTTCATAAGGGACTATGTTCAGAAGGGTATTATATCTTTAAACTTTGTGGATACAGACCATCAATGGGCTGATATCTTTACAAAACCCCTTGCTGAAGATAGGTTTAAGTTCATTCTGAAGAATATCAGTATGGATTTATGTCCAGAATGAGAAGATGAGAAGATGAGAAGATCTTATGTATGAGTATCTTCTGAAATGAGATTGGATTAGTATTTTTATAAGAAGTTCTGATTGTAATCAATTAGAAGTAGTTATTCTGTTATTTCTAACGTTTCATTGTCTAAGTTGATTCAGAATCTCTTTAAAAGTAAAGCAGCTGTAACTGGCTATCCAGATGGTAAACACGTGTTCACTATTTCTGGACAAGCGTGCGTGCAGTTGAGGGGACGCCTACTTAGGTAACTGTGCTAATCACTTCTTTTGTCGTTTTCTACATCTGAATCTTTTATATTCTTTTTAATGTTATGACAAAAAGGGGGAGAAAATATATGATAAATGATCTGATTAATATTAACAGTTACCGGGTAAAAAGGCCCCACATCACTAACAGAACTTGCAAAGTTCTATGCTTTAAGTTGTGTGTTGCAGGAATTGAAGATTCTCTTTACAAGAAGCAACAAGATGAATCAAGTTCTTGGATTCTTGAAGCAAGCTGAGTGCTATGAAGCTTCAGAATCAGAAGCAAGAAGGAAGAATGTTCAGATATTCTGATGATAGAATATAATCTGAAACATTATGTTTATGTGTTCTGACACATACCATATGGCTCTGATACATATTATATGTTCTGAAACATATTCTATGTTCTGACTCTTTCATGCTGACTTTTGTCATTTAGTTTTGTTCTGGAACATTTCAGGATGTAGAGATGCTCTGATGATGCTCTGGTACATTCAACAATGTTCTGATACAATCTAGCATGAAGTGATGTAAGAAGAAATTCAAGTTCTGAAGTTGTCCGATGGAAGATGAAGTCAGAAGCTGTGAATGTTCTGAAGATCAAAGAAATTCAAGTTCTGAAGCTGTCCGATGGAAGCAGAAGTCAGAAGCTGTGAATGTTCTGAAGATCAAAGAAATTCAAGTTCTGAAGTTGTCCTATGGAAGCAGAAATTAGAAGTCATGAATGTTCTGAAGATCAAGCACTGTGAACGTCTGTACTGAAATACTCAGGGAAGTCTTTTATTATAAAACTCTTCTAGTATTAATTTCAGGGGGAGATTATTCATCTCAGGGGGAGATTGTTAATCTCAGGGGGAGACATATTCACATGCTTATGTTATAGCTGTGTAATTGTCTTTAGCCGTCTGCTCTTTCTGATCGCAAATTCATATCATTTATATATGTTTTTGTCATAATCAAAAAGGGGGAGATTGTTAGAACAAGATTTGTTCTGATCAATATTCTTAGTTTTGATGATAACAAGGATATGAATTTTGTGTGAGATAATGTGGTACTCTAATACATTGCAATTTCCCTTTCAGGAAATATATGAAGAGTATGCACAAATCAGCGCTCAGAAGCTTTGTCTCAGAAGGTTCAGCATGCAACATCAGAACATGGTCTGGCAAGACATTAGAAGATGGTCAAAGCAGAATCAGAACATGGGTCTATGGAAGCATCAGAAGAACTTGAGATCAGAAGCAGAAGCACTGAAGTTCTCATGGTATCACGCTCAGAAGCACTTCAAGGTCAGAAGACAAGAAGATGCTTTGCACCAAGCTGTTTGACTCTGATGATATTCAAACGTTGTATACACAAACATCAGATCAGAAGAAAGTACAGGTGGCAGGCTACGCTGACTAACAAAAGGAACGTTGGAAGCTATTAAAGGCAACGTCAGTAGACACAGCGTGAACAAGGCTCAAGGTAGTTGACAAAAGCGTGAAACATTAAATGCAATGCTGTACGGAACACGCAAAGCATTAAATGCTCCCAACGATCATCTTCTCAAGTGCTTATAAGTATGAAGTTCTGATGAGAAGCAAGGTTACCAATTCTACACCTATTCTGTGAATATTAACTTGCTGAAACGTTGTTCAACTCAAAGCTCAGAAACTTCATCTTCATCAAAGCTCACTACATTGCTGTTGTAATATATTAGTGAGATTAAGCTTAAACGTTAAGAGAAATATCACTGTTGTGATTATAGCTTTTCAGAAGCATTTGTAATACTCTTAGAATTGATTACATTAATTTGTAAGTAACTTGAGTGATCAAGTGTTGATAAGGATACACTAGGAAGTCTTAGCTTGTGTCTAAGCAGTTGTATTTAGAGTGATCACGTGGTGGTCAGGATACTCTAAGAAAGTCTTAGCTTGTGTCTAAGCATTTGTTCCTAGAGTGATCAGGTTGTGATCAGGATACTCTAGAAGACTTAGTCGTGGGCTAAGTGGAAAACCATTGTAATCTGTTGGAATTAGTGGATTAAATCCTCAGGTGAGGTAAATCACTCCGTGGGGGTGGACTGGAGTAGTTTAGTTAACAATGAACCAGGATAAAAATAATTGTGCAATTTGTTTTTATCGTTCAAGTATTTAGACTACACTTATTCAAACCCCCCCTTTCTAAGTGTTTTTCTATCCTTCATATACCACTTCATCTTTATGCAACTACCGAATAACGATATCTAACACAATGCCACACAAGGCTATCAACATCAATACCATCATAAAACAACATATATGAGGCAGCCACACTACTCTTGCATCATCGTCGTAAACAACATGATATTTCGTATCAAAACACATACTAAATCACTAATAATTTTGGATTTCTTCCCTTAAAATATTATGCTACTGTTATGGAAATGATTATCAAAGGATAGAAGATGGTTTTAGCTTTCTAACGGTTCGAACGGCGCCCAAACTAACATCCGAGTCAAAAATTATGGCTTTTTGAAGTTTTTAAAATAGATTTAGTTCGACTCAGTGCATCCCGAATCCCTCAAACTCGAAACCGGTTTCCATCCCCAAATTTTCCGCTACAGAGAGTATGGGAACTCGGTTTCCCAAAACTGGGAATCGGTTCACGCTGTAGCAGTTTAAAAAAAACTCTGTTTTTGGCTGCTATGAGTTTCACCCTTCAAAACCCCAAAATCCCTAATTTCCCACAAGAAAATCATCAAGTTTTATGGCTTATTCAGGAAATCATTAACATCATACATCAAATACATCCACACAAACAAGATAAACACATCAATTGCACACAATTTCAATTAAATATGAACAATCCCTACAAAATATCTACCCCAAACCTAACCTGCAATCATCAATCTACCTACAAATATATCCCTTATTAGATAATCGGAACCCCACCCTTACCTTATGTTTGTGATTCCATAAGTTTTACCGCGCTATGATCTTCTTCCCTCTACGATTGCTTCCTCTTCTCTCTTTCTCTACTTCACTTCTCTCGTTTCCACAGAATAACACGATCCAACTTCTAATTCCCTTGATATGACCACTTAACCCCTTGGACCCCTAATTCAATATTCCAAATTCGCCCTTCTTATTTAATTAATTATTAAAATGCTAATTATTATAATATCCTACTAATAATTAGAAATAATATAATCACTACCAACTTTTTCACTACACCCCCATATCTCTACACTTTTAGCTATGCACCCTTACATTTCTACACTTTTGGTCAAACATCCCCCTTAACACCTTAATTTATATAATTTCTAGGGCATCTACCTCACATCAAAGGCATCGCAACTTCACAACATGTTCATTCAATTATATGAAAACGCCACATCACATAATTAATCGTCAAATATATCAAAATACATCACAAAATTATTATAATAAATAATCTAAATTAAAATGGGGCGTTACAACTCTCCCCCACTTAAAATATTTTCGTACTCGAAAATTCACTCGATACCAACCACTCTGAATATGACCCTCGCATCCTTCTTCCTAACTCCCCTGTCGTGTTTGGCATCATATCAAAATGACAAGATTGTTTAAATTCAAAATAAAAATTTAATTTCATAAATTAAATTAAATAAGGAGACAAAATTTGTATTTAAGAAAAAATAAAATTCAAATGGACATTAATTGTTATGTATGTGTAAAAAGCCTAATACTATATAATTTTTTTTTAAATAGGCAATGATATATTAATGGGAGTATAAGGGATACTCCGCCCGATTACAACAGACGAGACTCGCGCGTCCAAACCAACTGGAGCCACAAGATGCAATACAAGAACAAGCCTAAAAACTGCAAAAGCAAAAGAATAACTCTGCTGCACTTAGCGAACAGAGAGCAAAAGACAGCACCAAAAAACTCCCTCTAACCAACAGCACCCCAACCACACGAAGACTGTACCAACTGGCAGCCAACACAGTTGAACAACCACGGCGATAAAACGAAGACAAGCAGCTGCCTCTGAACGCTAAAGAACTGCTCTCTCCAGACCAAATCAACAATAGCGAAAGAGAACTCTGGAAAAACACTGCAGCGGGAACAAGACTCCAGCAGGAGAAAAACAACAGACTTAGATGAATCTGGAAAAATTCAACCTCATCCACACGACGCCGATAATCAACAAACAACAATCAACAGAGCTAAAGATGTCTCCCTACCAAATGAAAGCATTGCCCGACCACCAAAAAAACTCCAATCGAACACATCACTAATCCGGAAAACAATTAATTGGTAGCTTGTACCACTCGTAAAAAGAAGAGGAGGAATACTTCAAATGAGATCTAGATAGCCAACTCCACGAAAAAAACATAACATTGTAGACCACCGTATCAAAACAGTAGGATGCTTGATCGAAGATAATGGAATTACGCATTATCCAAACACTCCAAATCAAAGCCATCCAAATCGAATTTATCTTCAAGACATGAGTGTTATGGTTTACTGATAGATAGTGTAAAACATCTTATATCAATTAAATCCATTTGAATTTTTAAATAAATAATTTAAAAAACAAAATCAAAAAGATAAATTAAACTTATTATTCATTCTTGTAAAAAACTTGATTAATATTTAAATACCTATTTTGTAAACGATCTTAGCCTTTGTTTGTTACAATTTTTAAAACCAAGAATTTTTAAAAAGTGAAATATATTAAGTGCAATTTAGAGGGGAAAAAACTCAAATTTTCTCTGTGTGTATGAGAGTTTTTAGGTGATAGTAGTTAGTAGTCACTTCTTTTACAAATAACAACAGCAAAAAAAACTAAAATTAAGTCTAGTGTGCAATATTATAGAGAGATAAAATACATAATTATCTTGTATTTTTTATGATGAAATTTTATTATATAACTCCGAAATGTATATAATTTTGATTAAATATGAACTTCTTGCCAATTTTCAGTGCAAATAAACGAGAGCAAACAAAAAAACTTAAATTAAAAGTCAAAATATTAATTTTATATGTAAAAAATAGATAAAATAAGAAAATTAAAGTTATATGTAAAAAATTAAAAATATAAATAGACATTAATTATCAATGTGGTTATAGTGAGTTTATCACATTAAAATGTTGTTAAAAGAAAAGTCAAGCATCATTTAAGATATAAGTGTTACAATTTACCCTAAATAGTGTAAAATCTTTATATCAATTAAATATATTTATTTAACATATGAGTTTTTAAATAAATAGTTTTAAAATAAAAACAGAAAAGATAAATTAAAATTATTATTCTATTGTTGCAGAAAGATTGATTAATATGAGTTTGGCCTAGTTTGTTACAATTTTTAAAACCAAAACAAATCAAAAACTTATTAAACCAGGTAACCCTAAATACTAGTTAGTTAGCATTAAATAGGAATAAATCAAATAAAATCTCGTTAGCATTAAGTGTTACAATTTCTCTAAATACTAGTTAGCAATAAATGAAATCTTATTTATTATCGATCCATTATATATACATCCTATTACTGAACACTGTTTTCCAAACAAACAAACAAGGTTCATTCTTAACATTACACCATCATGGCTTCTACCTTAACACCATCCGTGTCGCATAACACAAATTCTTCCTTAACAACATCAAACACCAACCCTTCTTCTTCTGATCGTAAAAGACTTATAGTCAAACTGACTTATTCTCCTGGTTCTAGGAAACGTCATTCTGATTCTTCTTGTGGCACTGATGATAACAAGAGAAGCAAGTTTCAAGATTCTGTAAAACCAACTGTAACCTGCTATTGGGTTGATTCAAATTATCATACCAAAACAACACCTTTCTCTTTGTCTCAACCAAACACTCACAATGCTCTTGTTGAAAACAACAACCATGTTTCCGACACTGTCATGTCTCAACCAAAGGGTGTAAAAGAAAGTTCAAAAATGGCGAAGGATAAGATAAATGCTTCATCCAAAAAAGCATCTATGACAAAGGAGATGGTGAAGGATAACATAAAGGCTAAACCTGAAGAAAGTTCAAGAACGACCTCATTGATGGTAAAGGCTAAAGAATGTGTGTTGAAGAAACCAATGGAGTGTGTTAAGAGAAGGCAGTGTTGGTTGATTTTGAAGAGGATGTTGGTGGGTAGAGATGGTTGGGATTTGAAAGATCCTCCAGCAATGGTCGATAACGTCTCTGAGTCAAAGCCAATTGGTTTAAATGAAACAGGGAGAAAATTGAGGATGTATGCAACACCAGATGAGTTTGCTAGCGACATGAGGCTTGTGTTCTCAAATGCAATGCTGATGTATCCTCCAAGGAATCATATTTATCAAATTGCAAAAAAGTTCAGTTACAATTTTGAACTCAAATGGAAGTCATTGAAGGATGAGTGGGAACTTGAGGATAGGAAAAGAAGAAAGGCTCACAAGACTAGAAGATACTAAAGATCACTGCAACATATTCTCATTCTTTATTCTTCATTTGTAATAAAATATTCTGTTATCAATTGATTTTATTAGTTTTCAATATAATTCAGTCACAGTTCCATGCTTTGTTTGGACTTAGAATATTCTGTTACATGCTGGTCACAATGACTCTACTTCCTTTGTTATTTACCAATTGAGGCAAAATTTAATCCTAACTTATTCTCAAATATTAGATGGATCATGAACCAGACTTGTTATATAAATCATCACTTATTCAAACCATTTGAATTGGATCAACACACAAAATATTTTAGTGCATGGTGTATTGTTTTATGACACCATCATGACATGATGCATTTATGAAACGTTAAAAATAATATCAAACCAGCTCTCAAAATATCACTTTATTAGTTATGTTTAGTAATATTACTCAACCTCAATAAGTCAAACATAAGTTCTTTTTAAAGTAATTTAATTTTTAACTAGTCTTAAAATTTGTTTGAAGTCGAACATCTCAGTTTTTTTTAATACCTCAACTTTATGAGTAGGTCCGATCCGTTTGATCCGCTTAACATATTTAAACAGATATTATCGCAATCCTTAAAAAAATAATAATTTTTTTTATAAAACAAGATATCATTAAAAGGGAGAACTAAGGGTTCTCCAACCCGCTTACAAGAGATGAAACGGGAAATCCCGCCAAAAGAAAAATTACTAACCAATCACATTACGAGAGATAGTACAACGGATTCTTACAAAACTCGTATAGGGAATAATTGGATTGAGTAATTTTTCCACAAAACGACCATCTCCAAGCCAACAACTTGATGTTCCAAACAATGTTGAATTTACACTCCACGCCTCTTTGCGAAAACAAGCGCCATTTCTAACCAACCAAATGCACCAAGTTGTAGCAAACCAAATAATATCCAACTTTCTATCCAACACCAATTTACTATGAAAAAATAGGTGCCAATCCATAAAATTTGAGAAGCACTCTTCAACGGAAAAAGCCCCTTTATCCACCCAAAAAGCTATCTCATTCCAAATATTTTTCACCACCAAACAACCAAAAAATAAATGATCCCTATTCTCCTTACACACACCACAAAAAATACACTTTAAATCATCCACGGACAAAGGCATACCTCGCAACTCCAAAAGATCTTTCATAGGAAGCCTACTGTGAAAAAGCCTCCAACCAAACGCCTTTATTTTAAAAGGAACATCCATACCCCACACTAAATCAAAGGCATCCATGTGCTTAGGATGAGGACCAGAAGGAATATAAGACTTTTCATAGAGCTCATAGCAAGACGATACCGAAAAAACCCCCTCGGAATTACGTACTATTCCAAACTACGGTATCCTTGCCAACCGACCAACCTTTGAAATTATCCAAGCGACTCATTAAGGACAACCGAAGCCCCCTAAGAGATGGATCCACCATCACGGAATCGGGAAGGCCTAAATCCCCCCATTTCCATTCCTCCTCCAACCACCCTCCCATGGCCGCCACCAAAACATTTTTAAGCCGGGATGCAAAAAATAAATCCGGATAAACCTCTTTCAAAACCATATCATCCAACCATTTTGAATACCAAAACGGTGTATTATAACCATCGCGGATAATAAACTTGCAACTACCAACAAAAGGATCATTCATGCCAAGGGAAGAAAAAGATGAAGAAGAATTAATATTTAAAATATCTTTCCACCAAAAGGAAAAAAGAGGCGATAATACCTTACTATCCACGCCGTACACCAAAGAAGAAAGATCACCATACTGCGCTTTCAAAACTTTGTACCACAAAGAGCTTTGACCTTGAAGAATCCGCCACCTCCATTTGTTAAGAAGCGCCATATTAAAAAGAGACAAGTTCTTCACCCCTAAACCTCCATACTTCGTCGGTAAAGTGACATCCCCCCATTTTATCCAATGGATACTTCTTTTATCTTCTATACCGCCCCAAAGGAATCTACTTTGAACATTAGTGAACAATCTCGCCACTTTCTTCGGCATCTTGTAAAAGGACATAGTAAAAATGCAAAGCGAGCTTAACACCGATTTAAGAAGAGTAATCCTTCCTCCCAAATTTAAAAACCGATTCGACCAACCTTTCAAGCGATTCCTCATTTTTACCAAAAGAGGTTTCCAAGTGGCCTCCTTTCTTGGATTAAATCCAATAGGGATTCCCAAAAAATAAAAATTACTCTCCTCCACCTTACAAGATAGAAAATTGGAAGCTGCCTCCAAAAAATGCACACTAGAATTAATACCAATCAACTTACTTTTATTATAATTGATACCGAGACCGACACTAGTTCGAAAGCCCGAAGAACCGCTCGGACCGCCCACAAATGTTTCCAACTTCCTTCCCCCACAATAAGCGTGTCATTCGCAAATTGAAGAATTTCCACTTTACAATTATCATTGAAGGAATAACTTTGGAATTCACCCAAAAGCATGGATTTCTTTACAAGAGCCGTAAGCCCTTCCGCTACTAAAACAAATAGAAAAGGTGAAAGAGGATCACCTTGCCGTAATCCTTTATGAACCTTAAACTCTTTGGTTGGACTTCCGTTGACTAGAACCGACATATTGCTAGAAAACACCAACAACTCCATCCATTTCTTCCACTTAATCTCCAAACCCCATCCTATTGAACATGTACCTCAAAAAGTTCCATCCCACATTGTCGTATGCTTTTTCAAAGTCCACCTTGAAAAGGACACAACTACGCCCTTCTTTCCTCGCATGATCCACCACTTCGTTAGCCACAATAACACCATCCAATAATTGTCTACCGGGAACAAATGCATTTTGAAAGGGAGAAATAATTGAGTTAAGCACCACTTTTAATCTACCCGCCAAAAGTTTTGAAACCGCCTTGTATAAACATCCCACCAAGCAAATGAGTCTATAATCATTCAAGCCCACCGGGTTATTTACCTTAGGAATTAAAGTCAAGAAGGAAGATGTAATCCCTCTAGCTATCGGACCACCTTGAAAAAAGCAATTGAAAAAGTTTATAACATCCTCTTTAATAAAGTGCCAACATTTATTTAAAAAAAGAAAAGAGAATCTGTCGGGGCCCGGACTCTTCGACCCTCCGCACTCCCACACCGCCTTCTTAATCTCACCTTCAAGGAACGGTTTCTCAAGATCCTCCGCTTCTTCCCTACTAATGGAGTTAAAGTGGATACCATCCAAAGTAGGTCGGAACATCTCCGATTCGGCAAACTTCTTCTCAAAATGAGAAAACACTTATTCCCTAATGTCTTCCACCGATTCCACCACACCTCTCGTGGAATTAATCGGACCTAAATGATTTTGTCTTCTCCTTTGTTTCATCATTTTATGAAAAAAGGCACTATTAGTATCACCCTCTTTTAGCCACAAAAGTTTAGATCTTTGCAATAGCATGTTCTCCTTAATCCTTAGATTTCTCCAAAATCTACCCGTCGCCTCCTTTCTAAGAACAATGTCATCATCGACGGTGGAAGAAGATAAAAGATCGAAATCTAACCTCTCATCCACGGTATTGATGTCGTGAACTCCTTCCTCAGTCTCAAGGTCAATCTTCCCGAAAACATCCTTGTTCCACTTCTTGTTTTTGTATTTAATGAGTCTAAGCTTCTCCTTCAAAATAAAATCGCCTCGACCATGGACCACCAAATTTTTCCACTCCTTTTCCACAAAAGGCATGAAAGAAGCATTAGAGAACCATTCATTGTTGAATTTGAATGGTTTAGGCCCCCAATTATGGTTGTCCGTCATAATCCAAATTGGGCAATGATCCGAAATATCCCTATCTCCTATCATTTGGCCAACCACATCCCACATATTCACCACCGTACTAGATAAGAGAAATCTATCAATACGGCTCTTCGATCTACCATCACCGCTAAACCACGAAAACTTTTTACCCTTACACGGAACATCCATCAAGTTGCTCAAAAGAATAAAATCCGCGAACAATTCGTCTTCTTTGCTAAAAACCCTATCCGCCCTACCTTTTCTCTCCCTACTATTCTTGATCGAGTTGAAATCTCCTCCCATAATCCACTCCCCATCATTAAATTTCAACTTCAATTCAAGCAAGTCGGTCCACATCCTCTTCTTCTTCACTATGTCGCAAGACGAGTAAATATTCACGACATAGTAATCATTATCTTTCCACCTCACCTTAATCCCCAAATAACCTTCGCCTCTAAAACTCGTAAGGACCTCCAAATTATATTTTCTCCACAACGTGATTAACCCCCCCGATCTTCCCACTGAATCGGTGGAAGAAAAACCGATCTCTGGATGACACCAAAAACTGTGAGCAACCGCCTCCTTCATGTTAGACAACTTTGTTTCTTGAATAAGAAAAATATCCGCGTTACCTTTCTTGATAATTGAATTCACTCTCCTTCTTTTGAGCGCACTTGATCCCCCTCTAATGTTAAATGATCCAATAATCATTTCACATTATCTAAAAGCTCCTTTCTTCCTTCTCCTTCAATGACTCCTACTTGATTACCTTCCACTACCTTGCTTCCCCCGACGTCCACCACTCCCATAGCTACGATTGCCGCCCACAATCTATCTTCCACGTCCCTCTTTAAGAATTCCCATTGTCTTCCATTATTTCTTCGAATGTCCGAGTCTTCCGATTGATTCCCATATAAATAATTCTCCTTATTCTCTATCACCTTCCCTTTTAGACTCCTTCCACTATTTTTCCTGTTTTTAATTCTCCCCATACTACTGTGTCCATCCTCCACTGTATTTAAGCGCAGCAATTTAATCTTCTTTCCTTCTTCTTTGAACAAATTCCCTTCTAAATGGCTTTGCCTCTCAACCGGGCAGACTACCGTGAGCAGGGGCTGGGAGTTCCCAACCGAAACACCAAGGCACTTGTTACTCACCCTGTTGACTTCAATACTCTTCCCGGCAGAAATATGGCATCCTGTTCGCGCTCCACTGTTCCCAACAGAAAAACTATCATAAGAATTTCTAACAACAGAATCAGCCTCACTGTTTCCACAAGGATCAGCCGCTTTAGAAATAAATACCCCACTGTTTCCCTCCTTCCTTCCGGTGCAGCCACCTTTAGAGCTACCCGAACAACACCCATCCTTAGCATTTCGAACATTGGAAATAAACGAATCGAACATGCCTCCCTCTACGTTATTGAGCCGCAAAACAGGCCCTCCCTCTACTGCGCCAGTCTTTATCCCAACACTGCGAACATCCTTCTCGGTTGACGTTTCATCGGCCGAAAACTGTTTGATGCTATCCGATGACTCCTCTGCACCTTCAGCTGATTCTGGAACAGAATCACCATCCTTCCAAACAAAGTCAGAATCGAATGATTCTCCTTCTGTGGTTACGACATCCTGTTTGCGCTCCACATTACGGTACCAGCCTGCAGCATCTTCCCGAATATACAGCTTCCAACAAACACCATCTATGGTGACAGAGATACAATCGGGAATCAACATTGCTATGGGAATATTCACCATGATCCTAGCAACATCCAATGCCTCCCCTTTTGCCGTATTTTCATCCACACAGATAAATCTCCCCCAGGACTGAGCCAGAGCCACGAAATATTCTGAGCACCAAGCATGCGCCAGTAAACCATAAATTCTGAACCACGCATCTCTTGACGGATCAATCTTGTCTACCTCCCACTTTTCAATATGCGTAAACCAGGTCGTCCACCATGTTTCGCCCTCCTTGATTAACTCGTTAATAAAGCCTTCCTCTCTTTCTTCAAGTAAGCAACAATTACCACCTAGCGGTGTGACTTTGATCGCGAAAACGCCCTCCATTTCCATATGAGTCTGCACATTGAAGGCAGAACCCGGGATACAAACCTTCCCCACATAAGCTTTTTTGAATCTATTCCTTAAATCGCTGTTAGATTGGAAATTAAGAATAAATTTCTCTTCCACTTTACCCGTCTACCCCTTTTCTGTCCCTCAAACAACTTCTGCGTAAGAAGAAGAGACGGTCTCTTTCCGCGCCACAGAGGCCCCTGTTCTACCGAACACGTTTCAACTACCTCCAAACCTTTTAACCGTATGCGCACTCGCGCCCCTTTTCTTCCACTCGTCCCTACTGAATCTGGGCAGGTTGACATGTAATTTCTTGCCCTCAATTAAAATATTATCCAAACGAACAACTAGAATTCTACCATCTTCAACATCGGAGAACCTTGCAAAGCCAAAACGTTTACCAAACTTATTCCTCCTCGGAGAAATCGCGGCCTCTACCACATTACCTGAGCACCCAAATAGTTCGAATAAGTTCTTTGTAGAATAATTTTCTAGGAATGCAGAGACATACATCGAAGTTATGGTACCAGTTGAATCGTTCCGATTCCTTCCGCCAAACGGGAAAGTATCCCATCTCCCTCCCGAACGCTTCGCATATGAGACAGTTGATCAACCTCCCTTCTGCATAGAGAGCAAACAAGAGAAACTAAAAGAACCAGAACCACAGAAAACAGACCGACTAAGCTCCACCAACGGGAATACGAAAAATGGAACCAACTCGTGAAACCGCCAGACACACACGACCACCTCGACAAGGTCCCTGGCCAGGAATTTAAACCGAAATCAATGAGAAGATGTATCTCAACAGCTCAGAGATGTCCCACACCCATAACAAACACAGAGAAAAGGGAAGCAGAGCCGTCGTGCCGCCTGAGAAGATGCGATATCGCGGGGGTGGAGAACCCTAAAGCCCCAAATCGCTAGAGCTTTTGTATCTAATATTTTTTATTACTTGTATCATTTTCATTTAACAAAATAAAAAAATAAATTACATTTTTATTTAAAAATATAAAATTACAATCTGAAAATTCAAGTTTTTTAAGAAACTTGAAAAAACTATTATTCTTAATAATTTTATATTATAACTTATAAGTCATAAGTACTAAGTACAAAAGTTCTTAATAATATTTTAAAATAATTTAAATATTAGTTCCATACCACCTTAAATATTATCAATAATATTTTTATATTCATCATTTGTACTTAAAAATATGTTACGAAAAGGGGTCAGTAAAAATGTGACACGTTATTTCAATAACTTTCAATTTGGAATTGGAGTATTGGGTGGTGCACAGTGCCAACAGGGTGTTAAGCAAGCGACATAGAAGTGATTCCTTTGTTATGTTCACTATAGATTTCCCAAATGCTTTCAACGTAGTAGTTCGACCGACCCAATTGCACGAGGTGAGAGTAAGATGCTCATATATTTCTTGTAGGTTGAGTTTCTTTATGGCCAAGCAGCAAGGTTGTACCTTGGGGATGGACATATTGTGTCAACCACTAAAGTGCAACAATGTAACCCATTATGGGCGCTCTTTTTTGCTCTTGTGTTACACTCACTAATTCATCAATTTAAAGACAACTGTAAGCTTTTTCTTCATGTCTGGTATCTTGATGATGGAATTATTATAGGAGAATCACAGGAGGTGGCTAAAGTATTTGACATCATCCTGAAGATAGGTCTAGGATTACGTATCAAATCGAATATTTGTAAGGAATAGATCTTTTGACCTTCATGTGATGGTAGTAAACTTCATGTTGATTTGTTCCCGTCGGACATTGGGAGGTCGATGTTCGGGATGAAGATGCTTGGAGGAGCTGTTAGTCGAGATGACATCTTTATTAAGAGGTTGTCCATGAAGAGAGCTTCCAAGGCTATTGAGCTAATGCACCTTCTACCACAACTAAGGGATCATCAGAGTGAGCTTCTTCTACTTTGATCCTGCATGGGTATTGCCAAATTATTTTTCTCCTAAGAACATGTCAACCTAATCATATGGAGGAAACAACTATTTGGTTTGATAAAGAGTTGCGAATGGCGGTTAAACACTTCGTAGTATGTGGATGTCCTTTCTTTGGGACCTTCATTATAGGGTGTCTTCTTTATCAATTAGAGTTTGGAGTTTGAATTTGTACTCGACGGTAGAGGTTGCCTCATACGCTTTCCTGACTTCTAAGGCTCAATCTTGAATGTTACATGATCATATATTGAGAGACAGTGGGGTGTATGGTATGGACTCATATTTCGACAGAGTTGTAGATGGTCTTAGTGTTGTGATTCCAAATTCTGACCTTAACAATTTTACTAGTAAGAACATCTTCTCTCCTAATGTGCAACATGTTATAGCGAGTTCCATTTATAACAAAATTGTTAAGGACATAGTTGTAAAGTTTGACATAACCAAAAGATAAAAGACATTTTTAGTTGTTTGCAAGTCGCACATGCTCAAGACTTTTTCCTTGTTATAAAAGAAATTATGATTGATAAATTATACAAGGTAAATATGTATTTAATTTTTATAAAAAAAAATTAGAATCTTTATTTTAGAAAGGTGATGGACGAACTTGTGAATAAGTGTATTTAATATGTACTACCAACAATATAAATGGTTCCTTTATTTTGATGTTTTTAAATATTTAGTTTTTTTATTTCAAAACCTTTGTCCTCCTGTAATTTTGCAGAATTAAGTACAATTATGAACCTTTAGTTATTGAGCTATGCTATGTCTACACCATATTTCTACACCTGAGAATTTACACCGTAGATATATACATTTATTTTGTGCTGCACAGATATCAAAGTGGAGAAAAAATTAATAAAAAAAGTGAGAAGTATGTACTTTGGGTATAAATTATGGTGTAGGTGTACAAGTTAGTGTACACATAACATTTCTCTTAGTTATTTTATTTTAAAATTTGGATTCCTTCCAATTTTGCACACGTGACAATTATGATTAAAATTAAAATTTTATTTTAAATGATATGTTGGATAATTTATTAATTAATATTTTTTAAAGAATAAATAAATAATTTTAATGAATTAATTTTTTAGCAATTTATTAATTAGTATTTTTAAAGAATAAATAAATAATTTTAATTAATTAATTTTTTTTAGCAATTTATTAATTAACTTAGAATTCACCAACTTTTAGGTGGTGATATTTTTTGAAAAGTTTCAAATGAGAATCTTCAAATGTTTATCTCACTATTACACAGAACTCCCTATGCTCTCGAGGGTTTTATTATATATCTTCAAATGTCTACGTATATGATGTCATAAGATCATCATTGATCATTGAAATATAAGTTTTACACTGTCATTTAATATAAACAAATCGTTTTGCCATGTTATATAATTTTTTTTTTTAAATTATAGTATGATTTATCTTGATTCATGGTTATGATTGGTTGATGAGATAAAACTTTTTTACACTGTCAGTGTATCACCCATTTTCTCTTAATAAAATTTTGAAGTAGAAAATTTTAAAATATAAAACAAGAAATATGTAATAAAAGTTAACTACCGGTGATTCGAAGGAGAAAAACTATAATCTTTTATGGTACTAGTCACTTCCTTAACAAATAATAACAAGAAAAAAAAAAACTAAGGTTAAGTTTAGTTTGCTATATAAATAGATTTAAATACATAATTAACTTGTATTTATTATGATGATGAATTTTTATCGTATAAATCATAAATTTATATAATTCTAAATTAAATATTAGAGTCTGTTTGATATACTTCTGAAAAATTGTTTTTGAAATTATAAAAAGTAAAAACTAAAGAACATGATTGATAAACTCTTTTTAAAAAAATAATTTCCAACAATAGTTTTGTTTTTCAGTTTTAAAAACTATAAAATAGAAAGAGTTTAAAGGTAATACACTGACAGTGTAATATATTTTATATAGGGAATACATCACAATCTTTAAAACGAAATATTTTATATAGGATTTAAAGACAGTAAAACGTCTAAAAAAATTAATGTATATTATTTCACCGACAGTATAAAACTGCTCTATTCTATTGGTGTATTTCCATTAAATCCAAATAAAAGAGCTTAAAGGTAGTGCATTATCAGTGTAAAGTATTTTACACGGTGAATGCATCAGATCCTTTAAAAAGAAATACTTTATATAGGATTTAAAGACAAAGTCAAACGTCTAAAAAAAATTAACGGTTATGATTTCACCGACAGTAATTTGTTTTCCATTTCAACATTTTGTTTGATTAGAATAAAAAAAACATGCGAAAAACACCCTATTTTCATTAATGGAACTATGGTAATTATTTTTGATTTCTTATTTTAACTCCACAATGATTTATGATCAAGTTGTACTTTTTTTTTCTAAAGTATTGTAATAATCTCCACATGTAATATTTTGCACTAAATTATAACTATTAAATTATTTTATTCGAATAATTTCCACATCAAATATTTTGTGTTAAATAATTTTATCCACTCAAATTCTCATTTTCTTCCTAATAAATTACTTAAAATAAATATAAAAAATTAATTTTATAAAATAATATTGTGGTATTTTGATTGAAAACTTTTACACATTAAATACATACAAACTATATATGTATAAAGCTTTGAGATATTAAATTTATTTGCAAATAAAAATAACTTTTAAAACTATCTTAGTCGCTAAAAACGTAATTAAAAAATATCAATAAAAAAATCATTGATAAAAGTATTTTATCAGAATACATTAGTGCATAAAGTACTTTTTATATCGGACAAAAAATACTTTTTACATTGGTTATGTGCCCGAGGTAAAGCCAGACAATGTAATAAATTTGAGACATTTTACATCAGGCCAAGGCTTGTGAAAAATTTTCATACCACATCGGTTGAATTCAGAGGTCTGATGTGAAAAATAATGCAATTTTTTTATAAAAAAAAAATATACGCCATATTTTACATCGGTTTTCAGCTTGGACCGATCTAATAGATAGTCTTTAAATCGGTTTTCAGCTTAGTCTGATGTAATCGAGCGGTTTTTACATCGGTTTTCTTAATGCCCAATGTAATAAGTTTTCTGCTTTTTAGCATATAATGGCTGTTTTTCCCATTTTCCTATTTTAACCATTAATTTTTTTGTACCTAATTTTCCATATAAGATTCAAATACCACACAGACCAAAGAGGTCGCTATATTGCACACTTTTTTCCCACAACACACAAACCACATTTAATTGCACCAAATAGCTAAGATGCATCTATATTCGTCAAAATATATAAAAGTATTACCAATCGTTAGTTGGTCCAGTGGTGATTGGCGCTGGACTTGGTAGGGAGAACCACGGTTCGATCCCCCGCAACTGCGTCAAAGTGATGAGAGATATAACCTATGCATAGATATTGAAAGTAATAAAAAAAGAAAATGTACTTACATGCACCAAACTTGCAAAGTAGACACGTCAAGCCAATGAAAACCCACCAACAACTCTCCGATACACTTAGCTGACATATAAAAATGATTGGCATATTTACAATGACTTAATTCCATTTCCAAGTGTTGGTCATCCATTTTCACAACCATGAGTAACAATCTCTGAGCATCGTCAACTTCCACATCTTTTGTGCTTCCTTTTGCAGCTGAATAACTTCTTTTTCCGCTTCCTTCAAGTACTTACACGTTTTCAATGCATTTAGTATTATTTGTGCTTTGCGAAAAACCCATAGACTTAAGTGTTTCCATAAAATACTGTTCCAATGCCTTACGCTCTTCAACCAACTTTTGATCAAAATCAGCTCTAAGTCTTGCTTCCAATTTTGATGAAAGTTGTTTAAGTTTTTCATTTACATCTATATGTTGTCCTTGACGTGAAGACGACCTTCCAAAGTAAGTGCTTTGTTTATGGTTCTTTCCAACACCATGAACACGACCTCCATGCTCAGATGTTTCAATGGCTGCTGTTAAGATATCGTTACGTCCATGTGGAACAAAGACACCTTTTTCAGCTTCTTCAACTAGATAATCCTAAAAAATGAAAAACCCACAACTAAATTCAATAGTTTTTAAATAATCATAAATATAATGATACTTGAAGTAATTTCCAAGTTTTACTGATAATTTTCTCCGCAACAGCTTGTGTAGACTTTGATGTGTATTCTCCTCCTTTCTTTTGTCGTGCTCTCTTCCATAACTCATGGTGTGACGGTGGAGATGGACTACCATTATCATCTAATGTAGAATCATCTCTTGATGATATCCTTTCATTTTTAATTTTCTCCTCAAGCAAGTGATACCCTCCACGAGATAATACATGTAGGTATACATTCCTAGCCACATTTTCCCTACCCTTTCGACTTTTTTCCTATTAATTGTAAAATCAAAAAGTTATCACTAAACATAATAAAAATGATTAAAAAAACTCAAATATAACTCCTACTAACCTTAAATTTGGGGGTATCTCGAGACTTCAGAAACCCTTCCCATACTTCTTTTTTGATAAAATTATACCTGATATATGCAGGAGCGAGATCTTTTTTGGGATTATTAACATATTCTTCTGTGAGTTGTGTCTTAAAACCTCTTCATCTCTCTCCCGCATATTTAATCCATTCCTTCTTTAATGGATCCTTGATTTTACCATCCTTGTCTTTAACACAACAATCTAAAATAGTTAAATGAGCCTACATATATAGTATATGGCATATGTTGTTAGTATATATGTGATTATAAAATATAATAAAGTGTTGAATTTAAAATACTTGAACATGAACCCATATAGCGTCTTTTATCCCATTATCTATATCTTTCCACTCATCTTTCAAAATACATCTCTATCGAGCAAGAGATGCTATGTAACTCTTAAAATTTGCAGCATTTTTACCAACACCAGTACATTCATAGGTTCTTTGATCAAACTCGACCTTTATCTTTTCACCTGTTTGATGAACTTTGTCAATTTGTGTCATCAAAGTTGGACCTCTAACTCTTTTTATTAGGATTACCAAATGAAGAGGACTTGTCGGTTGAATCAGCCATGTATCTGTTTAAACAAAATAAAAATAATTAGAAATCAAATTAAACACAAGATAAAAATAATTAGACATAAAATTAAGCACAAGATAAAAAAACAATTAGACATAAAATTAGGCACAAAATAAAAACTATTAGAAATTAAAGAAATGTCGAATTAACTTATAAAAAACACCATACTAGTTCTCCCACCCCTTCTTCATGATCTATGCGAATAGCATGCACATCGTCCTCTACATTTTCTTCAATTAAGGTAGGCACATTTGTTGAGAAAGGAGGAGTTTCGAAAGTATCAAGATTTGCATCTTGATTTTCATCACTATCATGCACCTTTCCTTGTAGAACAACTGACCACCTTTTATTAGAAGAATCTGTTACATAAAAAACTTATTTTGCTTTAGATGCCATGATGAAAGGTTCATCCAAATTCATCAATTCTTACACCACTATTGATATCAACCCATTTTCATTTAAATACAAGAAATTTAAACACAACATAATCAACTTCCCAAATCTCTTCAATCACCCCAAAGTAGGGTGTAGATGCCATAATCGGGTTTTTATCTTTAGTACTAGAGAAGTGCATGGACTCGGCCACAATCATAACCCCACTATTTTGCGTGGTACTACGGTCATCCTTTTACTTTGTATAAAAGGAAGTTTTATTAATATCATATCCACTCCAAGTTATTATGTTACATTTAGGCTCATAGAACAACCACTTAATTATTTTTGAAACACTATCATCACCAGCAATATTTTCTTTAAACCACACAGAGAAACTCTTATTATGCTTTTTTAACAACCCTCTTTCATTCATCTTGGGGTACTTTTTCTTTATGATTCTTGTCATACCCCAAAATTTGCCCTCATATATTTGCAAATGTTATTTTATTTCGAATAATTGACATAGCACATTTGATAAGGATTTGAGGTTAAAAGGTACAAGAGCGAGATGTCTCGGGCTCGAATCTCACTTCTAACATTTTCCCTTTCACTTGCTTTTTAATTTTAGTTCTAACTTTATTTTCATTTATTCAAAAATCACAAAAATTGTATTTTTTTATCATTTTAATTTTAATTTTCGTACTAATTAAATAGGCATTTTTTAAAGTAGTCCATTTTTACTTTTATGTATTTAGTCAAAAAGTTACCAAAAATCATAAAATATTAAAAAAATCCAAAAGAGTATTTTTTTCATCATTTAATTATTATTTTCGTATTTGTTTATTAGGTATTTTTAAAATATTATTTTTTCATTAAAATCTTTATTTTTTGTAATTTTAGTCCAAAAATCATTACAAAAAAATATGCAAATATTTTGTTTATATTTTTTAATATTGCATAGTTGTATAGTTTTGGCTAATGATGATACCTGAGTCATGTTTTTTAAAAATCATTGTTTTGGCCATTGTTGCTACATTTTAGTTTAAATTTATGTTTTTACAATTATAATATTTTTTTAAACCTTTGGAAATTTTTGCCCTTTTAATCCTGACGTAACTTTCTGAACCTTTCTTTATTTCTTAGTGAAATTGTAGATTATATGAGGCCAAACCCCTTTCATAATATTTTTTTATTTTTATTATTTTTTATTATTATAACTATTATCATTACTAACCTTTCTTTTTTATAATAATTATTATTAGTAATATTTTTGTTAATGGCTTCTATTATTATTATTTTTATTATTATTATATTATTTTTATTATTATTATTATACTATTATTATTTTTATTATATTATTATTATTATTATTATTATTATTATTATTATTATTATTATTATTACTATTCTTATTCTTATTATTATCATATTTTTGCAGGTACTTCCTTTGGCTAAAGAGGAGCGGTGCAAGAATATGAGTTTACCATTGCTAGGGCATAAAGCTTTTGCCTCTTCGAAAAAATCATTGGCATCCCATAGACTTCAGCCACACCATATTAGATCAAATCCTGGTTTTTCTTTAATTCATTTTTTTAATTATTAGTTTATTGTTTTATTATTTAAATTTTCACTAAAACCTTAATCTTTTTTTCTCAAACCATAAAATTCATGTTATTTTCATAAATCACTCTAAAATCTTTTTTTATAAAATTAATTTGTTTTTTAATTTAAATTAATAGTTTAGAGTAATATTTATTTTTAGGTTTAAATAATTAATTTTTTAAATTTAGGTTAATTCAACAATAACATTTTTAGACTTAGGTTAATTTAATCAAATTGGCATTTGTAGGCTAATTTATTTTTAGGTTTTCTAACCCTGATTTTATTTTTTGGCAAACTATTTTTCCTCATGACTATTAATCACTGTTTTCCCTAACCCTTTTAATTTTTGATCTGTTACCTTATAAGTGTGGAGGTTTTTTATGCGCGAATTCTTTCCTCATCCCATACTTTGTGATTGTCGAATGCCTTCTGTTAAATATTTTGCCCTTTTAATTTCACCTTTATTTATTTACCTTATTATTATTGTTGTGATGTCTTGCCAGGGTTATTATTTACTTAATTATTTTTTTTGCTTTTCACGCAAGTTTTTGCCATATTATGTAATTGCTCATAGGATGTAATAGTTTAATTAGGATTTTTATTTTCTTGCCTTTACTTTTCTGCCCTACAGGTGTTTATTGTAATAGTGTAGGATCTTTAATTCTGTTTATTTTTCTGCTGTGGTTAGTAATCCTAGGGAGTGCAAGCCTTGCTAAAATTAACCTAGTGTAACTCTAATTACAAGATAAGATATTTGAATATTGAACCACATGATTGTGCCACACACACGTCTTTAAGGTAACCCTTCTTATGCTGCCTGTTGCCTTTTAATTATGATTCTAAAATAGTCAAGTCTCTCGATTCCGAGGATACCTAAGCAAAACAAATGTTACTCTCAGTTCATCATCATAAGATCATAGTCCCCTCGAAGTTGCCTCGGTAAGTGATGATTGTCTCACATGCTAAGGTATCCTCGCTTGTTGCCTAAAAAAGATTAATGACTATTATATCCTTCCCTGAGACTACCTGCCCTCTTTATGGTAGGGACAGTCTCATGGCGAACGATAATTCCGATGACGCTTTTCAAATCCAATGAAAGGACTACCTGCCCTCTTTATGGTATGGATAGCCCTTTCAAACAAAAGTCTTAAAGAACAGAAATCTTAAAATTATGGTAGTTGCTACTAATTGCTTGCTCTGATTTAAATTCAAAAAATCTTTTTTTCCACTCCTTTTCAAATTACTTTCAAAAAGGCTACGCTTATTTTACAAGTTAAAGTCCTTATTCAAATTCTTTTCCTATTCACACACTACACTTCAAAAATTTTGAAAACTATAAGTGAGCTAAGCAATTAAGAGCCCATGGATAACCATGGATACAAAGGGTGCTTACACATTCCCTTTGTATAACCTACCCCCTGAACTCAAAGTCTTTTAAAAGGTCTTTTTCTGTTCTTTTAGCCTTTCCAATTGGATAAAATAAAAGTCGGTGGCGACTCTTGCTATCCGCAACATTTAAAAAATTCAGTTCTCCCACCGTATTACAGAACTGGCAACTCTGTTGGGGATTTACTTAAAAAAAGAGGGGTTACCTTAAATTTTAGGATCACTTAAATGTTTTCAATTGTTTGTTTTGCTTGCTTTATTTTAAAGGTTGCTTCGGAATTAAATGAAGGATAAATCCTATACCCGGATTCAAGTACACCTGAGATAGGAGCGGCATAGTCACGGAGACCTCCCTTTTGCATGCTTGGGATTGGTCAATATGAGAGTTCACGCTTGAGTTAGGCCTCCACTGGTTATTATGTACCTCTTTTACATCAAGGACCTTTAGTCACCTTTAACCCATCTTGACTTTTATGAACGTTGTGGGAGGGCTATTCTTGATGCATGTCAAGTTATGGTCGCGACCCGATACTACAACTCAGATAGGTTTCTTCATAAAATATCATTGTGTGGTATGCATGTAACATGTTCGAGGGTGCTTTAGAGGAGCTGATAATTAAGAGTAACTGGTAGAACCGTGTTACTGAAATATCTTTATCCATAGAAGTACCTTTGGGGAAGGGTAGTTATCTGGTCAGACTCCATGCAAGCTTTTAAACCTAAGGACAGTTGTGTGACTTTCTTGTGTGTGTTATTAACCCTTTGATTTCCTTGCAGGATTTGTTGTAGGACTTACTCGTCCTTGTTACTTTATGCTTTACCTAATGCGTTACATTTGCATGACATTATGAAATCATAACATAGCATGTTAACTAAACCTTTCAATGATCTTAGGAATTTAGGACGCACAATTGCAGGTGCCATTATAAAGGACTTAATCCATATTAAGGGGCAAGAGGATTTATTTTCCTCTGGCCATATGTCTTCCAATTTAGAGACACAATACCTTCCAAGGGGCAAGAGAATTTATTTTCCTCGTGCCATATGCCTTCCGATTCAGAAGAACATGTATTCCGAATCAGAGGCTATGACCCACTGGATATGGTGAGCTTGATTCCCATAGAAGAACATCCAAGAATCAAAGTTCTTCAAACGAAGATGCAACCAATTCATTTTCTAATGTTGCTAACTAAATTCCTTAAAGATCCTTGAAAACATTGCATCTGCATTCATAACATCGTATAACAGGTTTCCTATGACGGGTTTCTCATCCTTCCTCGCTGTTTATTTCAGCATCATGAATCTCGAGCAATCATTCAAAGACCTTCAGGCTCAGAATACCCAGTTCTAAGCTTTGATTCTGAACTTGTCCAAGGGGAAAGACGAGCTGAAAACTCTTCTGACCAAGAAGGAGAAAAAGCCTAGAAGATTTGTGGGTGTCCTTAACATGAGAAGAAGAATCCGAGGACCACTCAAGAAAGCTAAAGAAGTCAAGGTTTTCGAAGAGGACGACAATGAACAAGACTGTGATGTTGATGCAAAAGGCAACCACGATTCTGTCAAGCCCTCTGAGGAAGAGGAGGACTACTACTATGAGAACAAGAATCCTGATGACAAATACCAGCTGCTCGAAGAACATATGAAAGCCATGGAAATTCAGAAGGTACTTGGGCTGGATTTTAAAGAACTAGGACTTATCTCAGGGATTGTCATTCCCCCGAAGTTCAAGACTCCGCCCTTTGCTAAGTATGATGGAGTCTCATGCCCTAAACTGCACTTGAATTCCTATGTGAGGAAGATTCAGCCTCACACTGCTGACAAGAAGCTCTGGATCCACTTCTTTCAGGAAAGTCTGATTGGAACACAACTGGAATGGTATTATCAACTGGAGGGTGCCAATATTCATACTTGGGAAGATTTGGCAACTGCTTTCTACAAGAAATATCCATACAATGCTGACCTCGCGCCAACCGCATGCAACTTCAAAGTATGTCTATGGGCCCTAAAGAAAGCTTCAAAGAGTACGCTCAGAAATGGAGGGACCTGGCTGGCAAAGTGCAACCTCCTTTAGCTGACAGAGAGTTGGTCGACATGTTTATGAGTACATTGACTGGTCCTTTCTATAGTCATTTGCTGGAAGTTCATCATCTGGTTTCACTGATCTGATACTGACTTAAGAGCGCGTGGAAAGCGGAATCCGAAGTGGTAAGATTCATGTGGCTACTTCCTTGGGTGCTACAAAAAATCCATATAAAGGGAAGAATGAAGTTAATGTTGTATAAAACCAGAAAAGTCGTAATGAAAGCAACATATCTGTTGGGGCAGTCCCATAACAACGACGCAAGCCAGATGCACCTAAGCGTCAATTCACCAAAATTAAGATGTCATTAGATCAAGCGCTGCAATATCTGTTGATGGCAGAAACGATTACTGTGAGGGATCTTCCTCAACACATCAACACTTCCTCTGCTAAGCACAATCCAAACGTGCGATGTGCCTATCATTCTAATAGTCCCGGACACTACACCAATAGTTGTTGGGAACTAAAGATTAAGATCTAAGACATGATTGATGTTGGTGAAATCGAGTTTGACCCTCCTGCGACCCCTAACGTGATCACTGGCCCCATGCCTAATCACAACAAGATTGCTAATTTTGTGGATGGCTAGAAGGATGGACTTTTAGATCATTAGATTTACTTTCATTTGCTATTTCTTTTCTGTTTGTTTAAACATTCGACTTATGATAGACATTATATGTTTTAATAATCATCATTAGTGCATTGCATATGTTTGTCTTGAACAAATTATTTTGCTATCACTCATTTTAAATTATGTCTTTACGTTGCATATGTTTTGTGTTATTCAACTCCTACTAAGATGTAAGCCTTTTAAGGGAGGATGGCGAAAACGATACCGCAACCTCATACAGTATGCTTTTGAACGGACTATGTTGACGATGTACATGCATTAGTTTAAGTCGTAAACAGTGGAGATATAAGGATTTTAATCCCTCGTCAACCCCTTTGAGGTTAAGAAGTAGAAGTTTTCTTTCTCGTATGGATTAAAACCTTGATCATAACCTGGGACAGGGTAGTTACTCAATTAAATCAATTATACTAGCCGTTGTTTACACAAATCATGATGGGTTCCCGCAACCATTAAGTCAGGCAGTCAACATCCACCAACAAGAAAAAGCTGTTAAGTCAAAACCTACGAAGGAGACTTATCAAAAATTGAAACATCCCGCTGACTGTAATCTCAAAATAGACAGTTCAGGTAAATGTTAGGGATAACAAAGTCAAAAAGAGGTCACCTGTTAGGGACCAAATAGTAGTATATTTCACATCTTTTTATTGGTCCCTTTTAACCAATTTCTATTCAAATCATTTGTTTTTTATCACACAATAGGCAAATATGTAATTATTCTTGTTTTAATTCTATTTGAGTAGGTATTTCACTTTCATTGCTAGTTTTGTAGAATTTTACAGCATGAGTTGATCAAAGAGGATACAAGCGGAAATAACGCAAGAAGGCTGCCAAGAAACCAAAGAAGAAGTCATCATCAAGCCAGTTCGCGCCGGAACAAGCTGTTGGCACCGCGAACTGAGTCAAAATCAGAAGTGTCCAAGTCAGCTGAGTTGGCGCCGCGTCCTCCTGTAGGCGATGCGAACTGAGCGAATCCAGCCAGCGTGTTTAAGTGAAGATTTTGACTTTTGAGGTGACATATGAAGTGGTGGCATGGTAGACAACAAAAAAGCACTTTTTGGGGCTATTCACTTATATTGGTCATGTGGGTGGCAAAAGGGATGGCAATCATTTTCCTTTTGTCTCATTAGAAAGAAAATGGATGTAATTTTAATATAACTTGAGTTTTCAGATTAAAAAAAGCTACACATTTTCCATTGCAAAAGAACAGAGAGAAAAACTAGGTTGAAGGCAAAAAACGGGATTTCATATCTTAGCAAGCTTTCTACCATGGTGATGAGTAGCTAAACCATCCTCTTTGCTAAGATTAGAGGTAGCTATTCCCTTTACTCTATGTATCTCTCTTGAACATCTTTGTATGTGAATCTTATTGAATGAATGTAGAATGAATCTTTTGTTTTAAATTCTTGTCTTTGATCTATACTATTGTAGAAATAGATAGTATAAATTCTGATATAGAGATTTATTCAAGTATTGCATAAGTTGTAGAAATAGATTTATGCATTTTTTCTATATGTATTGCTAGCCAAAGATTGTTAAAATAATGTTTTGAGTAAAGAAATTGCCAAGAGATTATTTTAACAAGTATCACAATATTACTTAGACATAAGTATTATTGAGGGAATAATAGATTATGTTAATGATATTTGACTTCACATACTTGGTTTGATTAGATACATGAGTTTGGAATAGTGAATCCAAATCTTGGCAAAGTACTTTTTATTTGAAGGAAACTATATTTTGTCATTTTGATCTATTTCATAAAATCAAGATTAATTCCAAACACAACCCAAACCAATTTTTATTTGTCAAATTAAAACAATCACAACTATATAATGGCGGTAATATCATCCAATCTCTGTGGATACGATACAAAAATATTTGCCGAAAGTATACTTTTCAACAAATTGGTGTCGTTGCCGGGGATTGGCGTTTGATATTGCAAGCATTGCAATAGTTCATTGTTTTAAGTTTGTTACTTTATTCTTAACTCTTTTGCGTTTCACTTGGGTTGCTAGTTTTGTAGATTCTTGTGTATGCGAGGAAAAGCTACCGAAGAGCAATTTCATTTTGATCCCGAAATTGAAAGAACACTCTGAAAGCTCAATAGCAAGACACGAAGAAGAAGGAACTTAACCCAAGATAAGAGACAAAGAGAGGAGGCGTATACTTCTTCTAACAATCAAATTGAAGAAGTAGTTGTAGACACTTTTGAAGGAGACATGGTGGGTGTTGTTCCAACCGAAATGTCTGCCAATAGTCCAAGACGTACCGCTAAATTTGCACGCAATGCTCAAGGTAGAGCAAATATAGAAATGAAGAACGGAATCCTTCAACTTGTTTATGCAAATCCATTCACCGGAATGGATCATGAGGATCCTTTCGCACATCTCACCAAATTTTATGAGATTGCGGGTTCAACGGTAGTTGATGCGGCGAATGAAGAATCATTATTCAAGAGGCTATTTCGACATTCATTAATGGGGAAACCCAAAGAATGGTATCTTGATTAATTACCAAACGTGATGACGGATTGGAACCTATTGGAAGAAAAAATTTTAGAAAGATATTTTCCTCAATCCCGATTCATGGAAGCCAAAACGGCAATTACGGTATTCACTCAAGGAAGCAACTAATCCTTAAATGAGGCTTGGGAAAAATTCAAATCCATGCTTAGAAAATGCAAGGGTCATGGTTTTAATGATCTCACACAAATTCACATTTTCCGCAATGGGCTTCAATAGGTGCACAAGACACTTTTGGATGCTACCACGGGTGGATCTTTAATGTCAAAAAGCGTGGAGGATGCAACAATGATAATTAATCGTATGGCACTCAATGATCTCCAAACTCAACATAATAGGAGTCCATAACAAAGAAAGTCGGGTGTTCTTGAATTAAACACCAATGATGCTATCCTTGCTCAAAACAAGATTCTCTCTCAACAAGTTGAGATACTCACCAAGCAAATGTATAAGCTCCCACAACAAATGAAGGAATTTCATGGAATGCAAATGACATCTCAAGTAGAAAGTTGTGAACTTTGCAAAGGTGACCACCCTACCGGTTTTTGTCCACCACCCAAAGGAGAGGAAGTTAATTATGTGAACAACCAACATCAAGGCTATCAAAGGCAACCTCCATACCACAACAACTCTTATCAAGGGAACAACCAAGGATTTCAACCCTCAAGATTCAACAACCAACACAATTAACATCAAAGTCCCTATCAAATTTAAAATCCACAAGGTCAAAGTCAAAAACCTCAAGGCGGAAGCTCAAAATTGGAAGACACACTCAACCAATTCATGCAAGTTTATATGGAGAACCAAAAGACTAATGTGGCTGCTATAAAGAATTTAGAGAACCAAGTGGGGAAGCTTGCAAAGAAGTTGGTCGAACAACAAACGGGACCTTCTTTTTTCGCAAACACTCAAACTAACCCGAAGGAGTATTGCAAGGCAATTATTACAAGGAGTGGAAAGGAGGTGAGTAATGGAGAGAATAAGAAAATAATAGTAGATGATGATGATTTTGTTGTTGTTGAAGAAGAGGAGGAGGAAATAGAGGTAGAAAAAGAAAAAGAGAAGGTAGAGGAGGCTTTAGTTGAAAAAGAAAAAGAAAAGAGTGAAAATGAGAGAAAAGAGAAAAGTGTGAAGAAAAACAAAAAAGGAGTGAGTACAAGCCCCATTCAACATTTACCCTACCCACATGCACCATCAAAGAAGGAGAATGCAAGACAAAATGCAAGGTTTATGGATATATTTAAGCAACTCCATATAAATATTCCATTTTCTGAAGCATTGGAGCACATGCCAAAATATGCCAAATTTTTTAAGGGCATTCTCACCAAGAAGAAGCGGTATCCGGAAAATGAAACAATCTTGCTTGATGCTCAATGTAGTGCTATCATTCAAAGAACTCTCCCAAGGAAGGAAGCCGATCCGGGACGAGTCATCTTGCCGGTCACCATCAGAGACACTTACATTGGGAATGGTCTAATTGATTTGGGTTCTAGCATCAATCTAATTCCCTTATCTATCATAAAAAGATTGGGGAATGTCGAGATGAAGCCTACCCGGATAACGTTGCAACTAGCGGATAAGTCTACAACTTCACCCTATGGAGTTTCTCAAGACATGTTGGTCAAAGTTGACAAATTCTTGCTCCCGGTAGATTTTGTGGTGGTTGATATGGAAGAAGATAAAGATGCTCCATTGATTCTTGGAAGGCCTTTTATGAAAACAGCCCGTATGATGAAAGACATTGATGATGGACTCATGAAAGTGAGAGTGAATAATGAGGAAGTCACTTTTAATCTTTTTGAAGCCATGAAGCTTCCCAAGGACAAGCATGATGTCTTTCGCATTGATGCAATTGAAGAGGAAGTAGTGGAAGTGTGTAATAATATTCATATATCTAGTCTGTTGGAGAAAATTCTCATAGAAGCTTACAACAATTGCCTTGAGGATGAAGAAGAAGAAATTGAAGCTATTTTGGAAAAGTTGGAGTCTTCTGGAGAAATTAATCAAAAAGAGGAAAAGGTGGAGGAACTAGATGTGGATAGGAAGGATGAGGAAGCAAAGGTTGAATTAAAGGTGTTGCCCACTCACTTGAAGTATGTTTTCCTTGGCGAAAATTTCACCAAACCGATGATAATTAGTAGTGCTTTATTGCCTAAAGAAGAAGTGAGATTAATCGAGGTGTTGAAGAGAAATGAAAGAGCTTTAGGTTTGGTGCTTTCCAATTTGAAAGGAATAAGCCTGGCTTATTGTATGCACAACATTATGATGGAAAATGATTTCAAGCCCATAGCACAACCACAAAGGCGTTTGAATCCGTCCATGAAAGAGGTGGTTAGGAAAGAAGTGATGAAACTATTGGAAGTCGGGATGATTTATCCTATTTCCGATAATGCGTGGGTGAGTCTGGTTCAAGTGGTACCAAAGAAAGTTGGGATGACGATTATTCGTAATGACAAGAACGACTTGATTCCTACAAGAACGGTGACCGGGTGGAGAATGTGTATTGACTATAGGCAGTTGAACCAAACCACAAGAAAAGATCATTTTCCACTACCACTTATGAATCAAATGCTAGAGAGATTGGCCGGTAAAAACTTTTATTGCTTCTTGGATGGTTATTCGGGATACAACCAAATCACGGTGAACCCGGCGGATCATGAGAAAACAGCTTTTACATGCCCATTTGGTGTTTTTGAAGGATGCCATTTGGTGTATGTAATGCACCAGCAACATTTCAACGGTGTATGCAAGCTATTTTCTTGCATTTGATTGAGGAGTGCATTGAAGTTTTTATGGATGACTTTTCCGTTTATGGTGCTTCTTTTGATCTAGATGTGATGTTAAGAAGATGTGTAGAAACCAACCTTGTGCTTAATTGGGAGAAATGCCACTTCATGGTTACTTAGGACATGGTTCTTGGTCATAAAATCTCACCAAGGGGTTTGGAAGTTGACAAGGCCAAAGTAGAGGTGATCGAGAAGCTGCTCCCTCCAATCAACATCAAGGGAGTGCGAAGCTTCCTTGGTCATGCGGGTTTCTATAGGAGGTTCATTAAAGATTTTTCAAAAATAGCCAAGCCATTGAGAAACTTGCTCAATAAAGGTATGACATTTAACTTTAATGAGTCATGTTTAGAATATTTTCAAGAGCTAAAAGAAAAGTTGGTCACCTCATCCGTAATCGTTGCACCTAATTGGAAACTTGATTTTGAACTTATGTGTGATGCTAGCGATTACGCGGTCGGGGTTGTTTTGTATCAAAGAAGGTCTAAAGTTTTTCATGCTATTCACTACGCTAGTAAGGTTTTGAATGAAGCACAAATCAATTATGCAACAACGGAAAAAGAATTACTAGCCATAGTGTATGAATTGGAAAAATTTAGAGCTTACTTGATTGGTTCAAAACTTGTTGCCTACACGGACCACTCGGCTATTAAATTTTTGTTGACCAAACCAGATTCTAAGTAAAAATTAATCCGATGGATTCTTTTGTTGCAAGAATTTGACTTAGAAATCCGGGATAAAAAGGGGTTCAAAAATTTGGTAGCAGACCATTTGTCTCGTTTGGTCAATGTAGATGTAACGATGAAAGAAAGTGAAGTGAAAGAGGAGTTTCCGGACGAGAAACTCTATGCAATAAAAGTGAGGCCTTGGTTTGTCGATTTCGCAAATTTTAAGGCAACCGGTTTGATACCGGAAGACCTCACTAGTAATTAAAAGAAGAAGTTCTTGTCCGATGTCAAGCAATATGTTTGGGATGATCCATACTTGTTCAAAGTAGGAATGGGCAATATTTTGAGAAGGTGTGTCACGAGTGAAGAGTCCAAAAAAATTCTTTGACATTGTCACAACTCTCCTTACGGAGGGCATTATAGCGGATTACGTACAGCCACTAAAGTCTTACAATCGGGATTTTATTGGTCGTCATTATTTAAAGATGCTCATGAACACGCTAAAAGTTATGATCAATGTCAAATAAGTGGGGGAATAGGCAAATGAGATGATATGCCACTAACCAACATGCTAGAAGTTGAGGTATTTGATTGTTGGGGTATTGATTTTGTTGGCCCGTTTCCTCCGTCTCTTGGTAATGAGTATATTCTAGTTGCGGTTGACTATGTGTCCAAATGGGTTAAATCCAGCGCTTCACCTAAGGCCGACTCCAAAACTGTAATCAAATTTTTAAAGAAAAACATATTTTCCCGTTTTGGTGCGCCTAGAGTGTTGGTAAGTGATGGTGGCTCCCATTTTTGTAATGCACCACTGGAAAAAGTGTTAGAACATTATGGTGTCAAGCACAAAATCACTACTCCTTACCATCCTCAAGCTAATGGTCAAACTGAGGTCTCTAATAGGGAAATTAAGCGGATTCTTGAGAAAACCGTGTCAAGTGCAAGGAAAGATTGGTCTTTGAAGTTAGATGAAGCTTTGTGGGCATATCGTACCGCACTTAAGGCTCCAATAGGTTTGACACCATTTCAAATGGTCTATGGTAAGACTTGCCATTTGCCGGTTGAATTGGAACATAGAGCACTTTGGGCTCTCAAAATTTTAAACTTTGATTCCAATTTGGCCGGATTGAAACAGAAAGACCAACTTCATAGAGTTGAAGAATTGAGAAACACCGCTTACCACTCGAACAAACTTTACAAAGAAAAAGTGAAAAGTACCATGATGGGAAAGTAAGGCCCAAGAATTTCATGAAGGACAAATGGTACTCCTCTTCAACTCTAGGCTTAAACTTTTTCCGGGAAAATTGAAATCAAAATGGTCGGGACCGTTTATGGTTAAGGAAGTTCGAAGTTATGGGGCTGTTGTGTTGGAAGATCCAAAAACAAAAGCAAATTGGACGGTGTCATACCCCAATTTTTGACCCTAAGATCCTATATCATTCATATCTCAATCACTAATCAAGAGCTTCACTTGGAAGTTTTGTTTATGGTGTTGCACTCACCTCATCAATGAGAGGGACCATCAAACACCAATGATTGTTTATCTTGTATGCATATTATACTAACCCAAATACCAAAAATATTGCTTTGTTTCTTTGTAGGCTTTGGTTTTGTAGGTGCCAAGCCAAGACATGCAATAAACAAGGCATTTTTCACATTTCTAACTGATGAAATCGATTTCCCTACTGGGTAAATCGATTTCCCTGCAGCAATCTTCAACAAAATCACATCCTGGACAGCATGAAATCGATTTCCCTCCTGGGTAAATCGATTTCCCTAGTGTATTTTGCGCCAATTTCTCTTCTGGAACAGAGTGAAATCGATTTCATTCCTGGGGAAATCGATTTCCTTAAGGCGAAATTCAAAAAAATATAAGGAGGGAAGCTTGACATCATTTTGGCACCTTTTTCTTTGATCATTTTACCAATTTTCCATCTCATCAAAATTAACCCCTTCATTAAACCCACTTAAACCTCATTTTACCATTTCTTACCATTTAAATGCCACTTTAATCACCAATTAAACACAAGCTAATTACCAAATGCAAAAAGACCAAACTACCACTACTCTTGCTCTCATCCTATAAATAGAGCCCACTACTCTCTCGTTTCTCAAGCTTTGAGAGCCAAAAAACCCCTTGCAATTTCTCTCCTCATCCCAACCAAATTCACCAAAGCTCTTTGTTCTTTCATAAAGTTTGTGAGTCACATCTTGAACCTCACAAACTTTGAGCTAAGCCACCATCCATTTCACTCTTTTTTCTTCAATTGGTGAGAGATCAAGACTTGTGTTGGTGATTCTTGAAGTAGATCCAAGTTTTGTTCAAGATTTGGTAAATTTTCTTCATCCTTTTTGTATATTATGATGTAGATCTTTGTTGCTTGTGTGTGATGCATCTTTGATGCTATATTGGTGCTATTTGATGGTGATTTGATGGAAAATTCGTGCTCCAATTGATGTTTGATCATAAGGTGTTTGTATATTTGTTCAAGTCAAGTTTTATGCCTCTAAATGTTGTTTTTGCTGGATTTTACACTGAAGAAATCGATTTCCTTAAGGCTGAAATCGATTTCATGCTGAACGTAACCTGTTTTTTTTGAAAACTGCACTATGGAAATCGATTTCCTGCTGGCAGAATGTGGTTTTTTGCCTTTTTTATGCTTGTTTTGGCTTCCTACTTCCTCCACTTCATTAATATCATTGGATCTAGGATGTTGATAGGTTTGAAATAACCTAATCCATAATATTAGATGAATGATATTAATGATAGTGTGAGTTGATTATCTTTTGTGAATTTTATTCTTCTTCCTCCATTTCATTAATATCATTGGATCTAGGATGTTGATAGGTTTGAAAGAACCAAATCCATAATATAAGATGAATGATATTAATGATAGTGTGAGTTGATTATCTTTATGCATTTTATCTTCTTCTTCTCCTTTTTTTCTTTTGATCGATGAAAGTCTTAATACTTTGAGAATTCTTGTGGATTCTTAGTAAAGACTAGATCGTTACCTATTTTCTTTTCGTGTGGTATTTCTTTCGGAAGGCGATCTACATATCGTTCTTCTCGCATGCATTAGCACATAAAGTTTTGAGCGGCCTCGTTGTAGGGTGATTTCTACATAAATCACTTGGCGATCTGCTTAACATAGCGCAATATTTCGTGTCCCGAATCAAAAAGATCAAATATGGAAGAGAATTGTATGCGGTTGATTTATGACTTATGGAAATTTGTCGTGTAGTCGCTATGATTTTATCAAGCTTCTGACAAGTTTCCATTGAATTTAAATCCGAGTACATCCTTCACTCACCATCGATCTTCATTACTAACTTTGATAACATACTTGACAAGTTTCAAGATGGTTATCTTTAACATCTAACAACTAACTTTAATCTCCGTCATTTACTATACCGCTCTTTATATTTCTCGCTTTATCGCTTTATTTTATCATTTCATGATATTTACATTCCGTCATTTTCTCTTTGTCCACTTGGACATATGTTTATGCTTCCGCTATTTTTCTTTTGTCCACTTGAACCATACTTTATTTTCATGCTAAAACACTAATAAACAACCAAAATCTAAAAAATACATAAGGCTCTCTTTGGACTATTGGCTACTATCCCTAGCATTTTGGAGATTCGGACTTATGGACTTAGTGCCTCTGGACCCCTTCTGTTATTACTCTACTGTTATTCTGTCTGTCTGGCATTGGATTGTTGTCTGTTTATGTGTGCAGGTATTTCCTTGAAAGCCCTTGATGGTTAATTCCAAGGCATTGAGATAAGGATTTTACCCAAAAACAGCCGTTACTCTGCCCGATTTTCGTCAGAATTCTTAATGTGCTTAATGCAAAGCGGTGCTAAGATAATAAGTTCATCTGGATCCCCAAGTGTTAATGTGTTGGTATTGATAAATCCAAAGGATGGAAAACTACCTTGGCTCTTAATGTCAAGTGTTGGCTTCTTATTTGGTTAGACCGTTTCTTTCCTTAGCTTTTATTTTATGCACTAGGTTAGCCTCTTCATCTCCTCCTACTTCTTAGATTTTCAAAATCTTCTCCCTTTTTCCAAAATATTCTTATGTTTGCAATCTTTTCAAAACCTTTTCTTAAAAATATCTTTTGCCCTTGTTGGCATTTTGTTCAAAAGTTTAGACACCGTTAATTGTCGAAACGAGTGGTTATACCCCACGATTTTGAAATTGATTGATAATAACGAGATCTTTTCCGCGTGAGAGAGCTAGTGGCATACTCGTTGATTTTATCCGAGTTGGAGCCCTTCTTTCATTTGCGATGCAAAGAACTTGTTTGTTCTCATGATCAAGATCAATGGCTGAGTATTTCTCTCCGACGACAACAAAGTGTTTATTCGTTTTAAAAATGTTTTCCCAAAAGCGGAACTACATTAGCTCTGACTTCTCCATTGCACCGAGGAGGTATGTAGGCCCAAAGTTTAACGCTTTGCCGAGCTTATTTTAAAAATAAAACAAACTCTTTTTTAGCACACACAACACAGATTTTCAAAAAGGTTCCCGTGGAGTACCACGGATATGAGGGGTGCTTTAAACCTTCCCCTCATATAATCAACACTCGAACCTGAGTTCTCTTTCTTGTTTTAAAAAAAACAAAACTTTGGGTTTTACGTTCTTTTCCCTTTTCTTTTGAAAAAATAAAGCGCGGTGGCGATTTCAAAACGGAATATTGATTCGAGTCAATCCCATGGCTTCAATATCAGATTTTCCCCGCTACAGAAAAATGGCGTCTTCACTGGGGATCCAGTTTTAAGTGTGTTAAGCCTATTTTTGTTTATCTGTGTGTTTTTATCTGTATATATTGTTGTGTGCTTTGTATGTTTATTTTCTTTTTGTTTTTTTGGTGCTCGATGGTTCCTCTGTGATGAGACAAAGTTCTAACCCGAACTTTGGTGAGTAACTTGAGATAGGAGGTGGTAAGACCAATAGTCGCATGTCAGGAGCAATCCTTACCATGAGCGTCATATGGTGGAACCCCAATCAGTGGAGGCCTCATGGAAGGTAGTAGAGGTTGTTACGAACCATCGTGATAACGCTATTACTTTCAATAGTGAGTGTCCGTAGAAGCTGAATGGCCTAGAACCTTTTAAACCCATCTAAGCCTTTTTAGGATGTAGTGCAGAAACAAGATCAAGTACCAATTTGAGCTTGTTGTCATGCGATACTACGCTCAGACGAGGTCTTTTTAGGCATATTATTGGCGCCCATGAGCAATTGTGCGTGCCGGTAATATCGGATAGAAGATTGAAAACTCTGGGAACCTTTGTAGAACCCGATTGGCAGGTACAAAATTCCTTAGATCACTCCTTGTGGGATGGGTAGACCCATGGCTCCATGCTCGTGACGTCGAACCTTTGAACCTGGACTGTGTGATTTTGTGTGATTTGATGTGATCTTGTGTGCTCTTGATTGTGATTGATGCATAAACCATGCATGCATGCATTCATAAAAAATGACATTCACAAATGGTTTTCAAGGAACTTAGAGACATTTTTTGTAAACATAACTGTTTACGGTGATTTCCGGTAAACAACCGCTAGTCTTCCAAACTATAATAAATATGATTTGGTTACTCGCAGGATCGACTAGATTGATCCTAGGACACATAGTCAAGAAGATTGTCATCAACGTTCATTCGAACCATATTCATTATTTGTCTTCTTCAATAAGCGTTGTTCGATTAAAGAACAAATAATCTTGATAATCACTTTGTTATATGTAAGTATGATTTCAACGCAAAGATAAGTAACATAACATATGAAATTAAAAGGACTATTAAAACGTAAGGAATCTTAAAATGCAGAAACGTTAAAGACTTTGAAAGTAAATAACATGAAAGTAATTCGAAAGTAAATGACATTAAAGTAAAGATACAGAAATGTAAATGGCAAGAAGTAAACGAAATGCAGTAATTCTGGAAGATGTTTGAAAAAACGAAAGATAATACACATGTATTAAAGTGGTGGTGTCATACGTACATTTTCTCAGCGAACTCTTTCTCTTAACGCTTGATACTTGAGTAAATATGTGAGTGATTTGTACAAAATGAACACACAGAATCCTAACATTAAGACTCCTATTTATACTAGTTTCGACCTTAACGGTCCTATACTAATCTGCTGCCACGTTTCTCATAAGAACTTCTAGCGATGCCATCTGTTACTTGGACAGTTACGAAACCGTCTTCGAATTTCAAATCTTCCCGCCTGAGTCTGTCTTCGACGCGTGGCAGTGTATTAAACAAACACTACGAAAAAAAACACGCTAAGTAGTAATACTTGAATATATTTATAAATTTGTCTAAGTCCCCGAAGACACATACTTTTCACTAGCTTTCAGTATTCATTATCTTCATAGCGAACTTAGAAATCTTTACTCTCGAAGCATGACCATCAGTAGCCATTCTTTTATTTTTAAGGGATGGCCATCAGTAACCATCTTTCCTTCGATTTTCTACTTCTTCGAAGGATAAATACTACAAAACGAAATCTTCAGCTAACAAATTGCCCCCAATAAATGCCTGTTTCGAGAGTCAACAGAAATAGGCGTTTCTTGTCATTATAAGATTTCGTTCTTTATTGATCTTTGAGAGTTCCAAGACTGCTGACTAACGTCATAATCATTGATGACCCTGTTTCCGAAACGTCTTGTCATTTTCAAAGATGTCTTCTCATAACTTACATTCCCACGTTTTAACCTTACTTCTTGATCATTACTCCTACATACTAGGAGTGAAGCTAACTTTATTCGACCGCCGTTGGATTAAATCACCAGCCGCCACGTGTTCCTTGGATTTTACCCAAAAGATTTAAAAAGGGTTTCCGTTAAACCTTTAAATACTTGGTCTTGCACTTCTACACAACCTTTCATTCCTATTTCTTCATCTTCTTCAAAAAACCAAACATCTTCAATCTCTTCAAAATCTCGCTCTCTTAATCAGAAATTTCTCTATGGCTTCATCTTCAAATGTTCTTCAACCTGCTCTGAAGCTCCAATCAACAACACGGTCTGGGGAACAAGAGCACGTTCAAAACCCTAACACCGAAGAAATACGCGCTATTTACGCTTCCCAGGTAATCATTCCCTTTGAACTTTCTGGAAAATCTCTCGCTTTTATGGGTCCATTACCAGGTGAAAATATCCCATCTCTGAATAAATTCTTCCCTGCTTATTACAAGACTAGACCATTAGTTAGCAAAATTAGGATAGATGAAGATGGCTGTTCTCCCTCAGGAAAATCCGCTAACATGGAAGAAACTCCAACTGTAACTCCTTTAGCTTTAGCGAAAATTAGGTTAAACTATATGACCAACTCTGTAAAAGTGTTTAGGTCAATTCCTTTGGCCAAAGATCCTGATTTGTACTATGCCTGGTTAGAAAAAGTAGAGAAACAGAAAGAATCCTTCTGGAAATCGTTAGGAATATACGATTTGATTCAACTGTCAAAGACAGGTTTAGAATACAACCAACCCATGTTAGTAGCAGCGGTTCACTTTTGGGATGCTTCTCACAACACTTTCCATCTCCCCTGTGGAATGGTTACCCCTACTCTTTTTGATGTGGCTGCGATTACAGGACTTCGACCAACTGGCGAAACCTTCGATCCTAACGAAATGGATAATGATACTATTGGTTTTAATGACTCACAAGTCACTTATACTGCATTCATCCAGAAGCATCATATTACCACCGAAACGGCAGTATCCGATGAAGAACATATTGCTTTTCTAGCGCTATGGCTTTCACGATGTGCCTTCTGCTCAAGATCTATTCAAGTTGCAAAGAGATACCTTTGCATGGCTAATCAGTTGCATGCTGGAAAAAAGCTCAACCTCAGCCAACTGCTTTTAGGGTCTCTTTATGAAAACCTCAGCGAAGCTGCAACCCTCACCAAGAATTTCAAATCCGGTAGTTTACTTTATGCTGGCCCTTTCTGGCTATTACAACTGTGGCTTAATGCTACATTCGAAACTCATCTTCCCTTTCGAGGAAACGTCAATGAGGAGGATAGCAAAATCAAGAATCGAACTATAGAAGGGACCAGGTTAGCTTACCTAACTCCAAAAGAAGAAATTGGAAAGCTTCGTGAACACTTCTTGGCGTATTCAATGATGTTTGCCCGGCGTAACCAGTTCGATCCTTCTATGGCCCCCTTTGTACACAGAACAATAGGTCCTGAATGGTTTACTCGAAAATTTCCATCAACATCTCAGGATCAACAAACTGAGTCTATGGAAATTTGGGAAGCCTTTCTGACTCCAAGGTTATTTTCCCATCGCCTTCGACCATCAAAAGGTCAATGTATTCTCATGTGCTACCAACCAAATTTGGTCTCGAGACAGTTTGGGTTGGTTCAAATAAAACCCAAGTGTTTATATGAGAAAAGAAACCATATGTGTTTCCATACCTTGTACTTGACTGAAGAAGAATGTAAAACAAAAATCAACAAATACGTTGGCACCACCAATCTTCCTCCTGTCTCTTTCGAACCTGCTTTTTATTCTACACCAGACTTTCATCAATGGTGGACGGATTATTATAGCTCCCAAATCTTTGATGCTGATAGCCTTGCTCAAGAACTAACTGCAGCTTTTACTGATGTGCAGGAGAATTTTCAAAAAGGTACTTCAACTCATATTAAAGAAATCCAAGCTTTTCAAAAATTCTTTGAAACTATCTACAGGCCTGATGATCTTAGTCGGACCGTTCGTGAGGCTGCAGTCATTTTGCGCGAAAAGTTTTCCGCCAAACTGGATAAGTTGAAGTTGCCCTCGTATGTTCGACCAGAACTACGTTATGAAGTGGCTTTCAAACTTAATCCTCCAAAATTCCCTCCACTACCAAGTGCTGATTTTGGTGTGGCTCTAAGTCCTCCTTTCCCAGACTGGTTCGTGTGTGGGAATGCTCTCAAAATTCTTCGAGAGAGTACCAAAAAACGCGCTGAACGAGTGGTTCCGACTAAGCATACCTTGGATACTTTCAAAGGACATCTTCATATAGATCTTAAACATGTTCGTGTCCTGACCCCAATACCTGAAGGTTTGGATTAAGACAATCTTTTCGACTGACTTTTCTTTTCTTTGCTGATATACTGATTTCAGTTTCAACTACAGCTGTTGCACGAAGGAGGAAGATCAAGGAAGCTTCTGCCCAAAAAGATTCTGGGACATCTAAGAGCAACAAACCAAGTGAAAGTGATTCCATCGTTACTGGCAAGAAGCCCACGGTACATACTCATCTCATATTCTTGATTTTGTACAATCTGTGAGTAGTATCCATCTTACTTATCGTCTATTTGCCAGAGCTCGAAACCCCCAACAGGTTCGAAGCGGAAAGCTTCCTCGACAGCTGCCTCAGATGGCGAAGATAAATCCCCTCCCCAAACTAGACAAGGACACAAGAAGAGACAAAAAGCTGTTACCCCTTCAAGAAAAGGGAAAAGGATAAGCCCCTCTAAAACTGTTTCTCCTGGTGATAAGGCGTCCTCTGAAGAGTCTCCTTTGAAAACTGCTAGTAATGCTTTCGTTGTGGAAAGTCATAATTCAAGTCCAGACAATATCCCAACCAAGGTATTTGGGTTCCACCCCACATATTATCTTGTGATCTTAACCAAATAATTAAACTGACATTTACCTTGTTATTGCAGGAAGACGCTGGCACTGCCACTTCAGGTTTCAAGGACCATGGCTTTACCATTAATGTTGACAAACTTTACGGTAATTGTCAAACTTTAACTTTCGTCAACTAAACCCCTCAAAGGCTTATCTTTATGACTAACTTTGCTCTGTTTAACATAGGTACCTCTCAAAATCAAACTCATGTTCTCTCGCCAGTCTTTGAAGACGTTAGGCCAATTGCTACCATATTGCCTAATGAACCAGTCGAAGAAAGTCACTCCACTGACGAATCCCCACCTACTCATCAAGACAAAAATTTGGAAGAAGATCACCCATTCTCAGGCAGCGACAATGTGAACCCCCAAACACATGACAGTGAAGATACTGCGTCGGAGCAAGATGCTATGGAAGAAATTTCTCAACCAGAAAAACAAGATCCTCAAGGGACTTCGACTCTTGATACGAAAACCATTCCTGAGACAACTTCGACGCTTGCCCCCGTGAAGCCTACTCCTTTGGAGCTGGAACAACTTAAGCAAACTGATCCTCTTAGTTTCTTAAAGGCCATCATGGATGCGAATACTTCTTCGCCTTCGGAACTTAATGTCTCTCCAGCTGCAACTGTAGAATCTAGTGATAAAGAAGATATTCCTAGCCTCCTCCGACAAATAAAAGAGAGATTCTTTGGGGTCAATCTTGTAGACGTCCTCAACCGGGAACCTATTAAGAGTCACAACTTAAATCAACTTCTAAAGAAGGTAGATTTGCTTCAAGTTTCCACAGAAGTTTCAGAGGTAATTGTTCTGTTAGGCTCTCTACTCGAGCAACTCCAGGCCAACATTCTTCGAAAGCAAAATGTCGAAAAAGAGCTATCTGAGACAATGGCCTCTCATGACTCTTCATGGAACTCTGCTGTGGACGCAACGAAACAAGGTGAGGCCCTCAAGCTTAAACATTCAGAAAATCAGAAGGCCTTTGATGATTATGAGAAGAACATCAACTCCTGGAAACAAGAGATAAAGGCACTCGAGGACAAGATAAAAGAAGCTGAACGTTGTCAGGCAGCCATACAAAAATCTAACCAACAAGATTTGCTCGAAGTGGTGCAGTCGGGAATTAGACATTTCGAGACTGCACAGAAATTAGTGCCAGAAATCGAAAGATTGAAGAAACAACGGGCACTAATTGAGCTTCGTATGTCTTCGTGGGAGACTCAATACTTGAAGATCAAAACGGATCTCCCTAAGGATTTTAACTAGATGTTTTCAGTCCTGTTACTTGTTGCACCTTTGTTTTGTAATCGAAACTACTGTAGACTCATAATATTTGTATGCTTGACTCCCATTTATATCTATAATGTTTGCCAGCATTACTTTTAGCGAATCTAAACATTTCTGCCAAAATATATCTTTAGATTCTCTACAGTGCTTTTTATTTAATGCAACGTGTAGAACCTGAACATCTTTCGCAGCATCCTTGCCTCTAGACTTGACGTTTCCCCTTCTCTAGCCATAATCATTATTAAACAGTGACGTCACTTTCTCCAAAACGTCGGTTTAAGACGTGCGTGCATCAGTTTCATGATTACTTCTCAACTTCCAAGGGCGGGAAACGGCGGAAGCCATAACTTCTTTCTTTGGAAAACCAACCGCAGTCCAATCACTCATTAACAATTAAAAACCACCCTTCAGTATTCCCAGTCTATATAAAGGGTCAAATATTGTCTTCATTTCTTCATTCATGCGCTTTCTCTCCAAACCAAACACAGAAAAAGAAAACACACAACTTCTCTCTCAGAACACCTTTCTTATCTTGCAATGGCTGAAACTCTCTTCTTTAACGACATCAAAGCCCTCATCAGAGGCGAGTTCAGACTCTCTGAGGATGAACTTGTTCGTCATTTTATCAACATCGAAAACCTCTTTGTCAACCAAGAACTGGACTTCTATTTTGAAGAAGTCTTGGAGGGTGCTATTTACCCCAACATGGTGGCAGAATTCTGGATGAATGCGTCTTTACGCATAGATCCTGAAGGTAGGACCACCATTGATTCTGAAATTCGACACGCTCGTCTCAGCATCACTCCCACCACTATTGCCAACCTAATAAGATGCAATAACTCTGGTGAAACTTTTGATGACAACAGTTTCAGCATGACTACTCATCTCATGTTGAGAACTCTTATGGACAATGATCGCTTCAGTGCCAAAGTCATCAGGATCTGGCACCAGATGCTCGTGGGGAACTTCCAACCTCGGCGGATCGATGAAAACAACATCATGGTTGAAGACTTGGAGTTCATCCTCTGTGGTCTTCGAGGGAGGAAAATTAACATTCCTTTAATGATCTTTAAAGGACTTGTTAAAGCTGTCTCTATCGGTGTTGACCGTCGAGGGAGTGTGACTTGTCTTCCCTACGGGAGACTCCTCAGTTACATTTTCCTGAAGAAAGGTGTAGTGAGGCGGATGCGTGGCTCTGGAGCCAGGGATATGTTCGAAGCTGAACCTTCGCCTGTGCTGTCCTTGGAAGGCTTGGACCAAAGGATCAACTAGCTAGTTTTTTCCTTAGGGTTTTTTTTTTTATTTATATGCCCTTTTTTTTTTTTTTTTTTTTTTTGTAATCTTGGATCCTGTTCTTTGGATCCCTTGTAATGCATGTACTTCCATGCTTTTAAATGAAAAACACTTTTGGTGTCTCCTTAGACTCTTTTCCTTCCATTTAAAATTTATTCTGATCGCAAAGCCATTTTGATCAACGTAGCGTATATGTTTTGACACATGCCTGACCATTTTGGCTTTTCGTAGTACCCTGAGTATCTACGTTTTTGCAATCCTTACTTCGTACATACTTGGTTTATATCTCTTCAAATATTTCCCGTTTACTCTTAAGATCCTACGATCTTCTGCTAATTCTTCAATTTCGTAAGCATTGTTCGAGAATACTTTCAAGATTCGAAAGGGTCCTTCCCAATGTGGGGACCATTTACCAAGTGCCTGATTCTTTCGATCTATAGGTAAAATAACTTTCCAAACTAAGTCATTATTAACAAAAGTTTTACCTTTCACCTTTTTATTATATGCTCTGGACACTCTTTCCTTTTGCCTTTTTATCATTTCCAGTGCCCGAAGTCTGTCTTCGTCCAAATCTACTAACTCATTCATCATTAACTCCCAGTATACGTTGGGAGGAATGTCTGCTTGTCTTTGTATTCTTACCGATTGCAAACATATCTCAATTGGGAGTACTGCATCATGTCCAAACGTCAACTGGAAAGGAGTTGTATTTGTGGCTTCTTTTGGAGATGTCCGACAAGCCCAGAGCGCTTGATCTAAAGTCTTATGCCAATTCTTAGGTTTCTTTCCCACATGTTTCTTAATAAGGCCAATTATTATTTTGTTTGCTGCTTCAACCTGTCCATTTGCTTGGGCGTAATAAGGTGTAGAAGTAAATAACTTGAAACCTATTTCTCTGGCAAAGTCTTGCATTTTTCGTCCAGTAAAGACTGATCCCTGATCAGTTGTTATACTTTCTGGGATTCCAAACCTATATATAATGTGTTTCTGAATAAACTCAATCACAGCCTCTTGATCCACATTTGCCAGTGGTATTGCTTCGACCCATTTTGTGAAATAGTCTATTCCTACCAAAATGTACCTTTGACCTTTAGATGACTTGGGGTGAATTTCTCCAATCAAATCTAATGCCCATCCCCTGAAAGGCCATGGTTTTACTATCGTACTTAATTCGTTTGCTGGAGCGTGTTGGATACCTGCATGTTCTTGGCACTCTTGGCACCCTTTCGCAAACTCTATGCAATCCTTTAACATCGAAGGCCAATACATCCCATAACGAAACAAGAGCCATTTCATTTTGTGCCCTGCTTGATGTGCACCACATGCCCCACTATGTACGTTCGACAGAGCCAAATATGCTTCTGCTTCACCCAAGCATTTCAACAATACCCCTTCAGGAGTTTTCTTGAATAATTCATTTCCCATCAAAAAATATGACAATGCTCTATACTTGATTCTCCTGTCTGTATCCGTCGAAGGGTTTTTTAGGTAGCTAATAATTGGACTCCTCCAATCTGTGTCTGCCAACGAGTCTATATTTAGTACTTCGAATTGTTCTTTGTTGGCATAACCCAATTGTGAGTTCTCTAGATCACTTGGCGAAAGTTTAGTAAACATTGCTCTTCCTCTTACTTCAATCAATTCCTCCAACTTTTCTTTTGATACTTTATATCCTGAAGCTAATTGTGCCAAGTCGTTTGCTTCCTGGTTATTCACCCTTGATACGTGTTTTAATTCCACATATTCGAATTTCTTGAGTAGCCTATTTGCGATGACAAAATACATGATCAAATTCTCTTTGATACACTTGTACTCCTTTGTCAATTGTTTGATGACCAATTCGGAGTCTCCTTTAATTTCGACTCTGGTTGCCCCCAATTCTAACAAAGCCTCAAGTCCAGCAATTAATGCTTCGTATTCAGCTTCATTGTTGGAGCATAATGGACCTTCGATTTTAAACTTGAGCTTTGTTGGAATTCCATCAGGAGAAATTATCAATATTCCAACCCCAGTACCCTCTCTATGCGTTGAACCATCGAAGTATAACTTCCAAGGTTTTAAGTCCACATAATGCTGATGATTCTCAACCACCGCATGGTCGACAATGAAGTCTGACACAATCTGACCTTTCATTGCCTTGAGAGGCTGAAATATTAATGAATATTCAGTAAGGGCCAAAGCCCATTTGCCAATTCGACTATGTAGTATTGGCTTAGATAACATATGTTTAATAACATCACAATGAGATGAAACGTAAACATCAACTGGCTTTATATAATACTTAAGTTTGATACAGGAGAAATACAAACAAAGGCAGAGTTTTTCTATATCAGTATATCTAGTCTCTGCATCATTGAGTACTCTACTTAAGTAATAAATGGCTCTCTCGATGCCATTCTCATCCTCCTGGGCAAGCATGCTGCCTATTGTTTTATCTGATGCTGAAATGTATAGGCGCATGTGCTTCTTCCCATTTGGGGGAGACAGAATTGGTGGACAAGTCAAGTATTGCTTTATCTGATCGAAAGCTTCTTGATGTTCAGCACGCCATTCGAATTTTCCTTGCTTAAGCCGAAGTAGAGGTGAGAAAGCTTGCGTGCGTCCACTCAAGTTAGAGATAAATCTCCTTAAGAAATTTATCTTGCCCAATAATGATTGTAGTTCTTTCTTCGTGGATGGGGACTTGGTTTCCCTAATGGCTTTCGTCTTGTTCTGGTTAATTTCTATGCCTTTTTTGTGGACTACGAACCCCAAGAAATCACCTGCCTGCACAAAGAAAGCACATTTAAGGGGGTTCATCTTCAAGCCATATTTCCTCATTCTTTCGAATGATTGGCTCAGATGATCGAGATGACTCATACCCGAGGTAGATTTTACCACAATGTCATCTATATACACTTGCATGAATGTTTCTATAAAGTCATGAAATATAGAATTCATTGCTCTTTGATAAGTTGCCCCAGCGTTTTTCAAACCAAAAGGCATCACAACCCATTCGTAAGTGCCTATTGCCCCTGGGCAACGAAATGCTGTCTTGGATACATCATCTTCTGCTATAAAAATTTGATTGTATCCCGAATATCCATCCAACATGCTCAAATACTCAAAACCTGCGGCTGAGTCTACTAGCATTTCTGCTATAGGCATGGGATACTCGTCTTTAGGAGTAGCTGCATTAAGGTCACGAAAGTCTATGCATACTCTTAATGAGCCATTCTTTTTAATTACAGGTACTATATTAGCAATCCACTCAACATACCTTGTAGTTTGGATAAATTTGCACCGTAAGAGTCTTTCGACCTCTGCTTTAATCTTCGAGTGAATCTCTGGCGCGAATCTTCTGGGAGTTTGCTTTATGGGCTTCTTCCCTTCTTTTATTGGTAATTTTAGTTCGACTAAATCCCTTCCTAGACCAGGCATCTCATCATAGTCCCAAGCAAAACAATCTCTGTTTTCTTTCAGCATTTTGATGACCGTTGCTTTCAATTCTGGTTCTAGTTTCGCGCTGATATATGTTATCCTTTTTTGATCATTGTCTCCAAGATTTACTTCTTCAAGTGGATCTTGGGCCAACATCTTTATATTCGGCGCCATTGGGTCTTTTTCGAACCCCAAAGGTTCCTCGTCGTATATTGCATCCAACCTTTGGTTTGGTTCTTCTCTTATGATCTCTTCGTCTGGAGCCGTGTGTTCAGGGAGTTCGAAACTCGCACGTATCTCCAATTCTGTTATTCCTTCTTTGGTTAAAACTGCATCTATCTTTGTATCTGATAGTTCGGCTTCGAGAGCCGCCTTCCTTTTGTTCTCGGCCACATAGGCCGAAATCTTTTCGAAGAACGAAGACTCAGACATGATTAATGTCATCGTCCCAGCCTGTTGGCCGTACTGTCGGATAATTCTCCAATGGTGCTGTATCTGGTGGACCATCCATGATCTCTCTATCCCATTGGAATCCATTTGGGTGTAAAGTTAAATAGTACAATGCATTTTTATTTGGGGTATACATCTCTTCTGCAGCATGACAAGGGCCTATGTTTGCCAGGTTCCTGTCGAAGTTGGTTTTGTTCACCTGGTTGACCTCAGCCATGTAGTAACTCTGATCACCTTCGATATTCTCCACTATACCATCTTCTCTCCAAATTGTCACCCTCTGATGCATTGTTGAGGGCACAGCTGCTACCCCATGAATCCATTCCCTACCAAGCAAAAGGTTGTAGTTTGCCTTTGCTGGTATAACCATGAACATGGTTGGCCTGGTAACTGAGCCTACTGTCAAATTGACTTGAACAACTCCCAGTGTTTGTCCTATTTTGCCTTCGTAGTTAGATAAAACCATGTTATGTGGCCTTATATCCGTATCGAACATACCAATTCTTTTTAGCATGTATTGAGGCATTAGGTTCACTGCTGCTCCCCCATCAACTAGGACTTTATTAATGCCAACGTTCTCAATCTTAGCCCTGATATAGAGTGGCTTCAAATGATTTCGCATACCCTCATCAGGCCTTTCGAAGAAAGCATTCTGTTCTTCTACTGCACCATTATTCAGCACATAGTAACACACAGGTTTGTGTTTTGTCATTTCTTCGATATCAGCCTCTTCACAGTCTTCTACTTCAGTTTCCTGATTAAACTCGTGAGGGAGTACGGAAACAACATTGCAATTCAAGTTTATAGATGACACTCCATCAGAATCAAAATCATTTGTCATTCTATCCTCTTCTTTCCAAGAATTTGAACGCATCTTTTCTTCTTCATCCAAGAGTTTTTCAGCTTCGAATAATCTGCGTTCCACCGGAGGTTTGTTTGACTTTGCCCCCTGGTATGGGACTTGGTTGCTACTAGATTCTCCAGCTTCTCTTGGCCTGTATTCCTTCTGAGCCTTTTTTATTCTCTGATGCCTTCTCCACTGGGACCGAGACATAGGATTTTTTCCTTTATAATTCTCCAATCGATACGCCTCTCGATTTGGTCTTTGAAATTGTTTCCTATATGCCATTGCAGTTCTACCACCTTGGTCCCAACTTCGCCATTTGTTGGTTCTTGCATCAGCTTGCACCCACCTATCCCTTGGCGCATCTGCAGGGATTCTGAAAGTTACCCTTCGAGTTCTGGGGTGTGGGCTATCAGGCCTCTTTGTTGGAGTCCATATGTCGAAACCGTACAGGTTAGGACGCAACCCCTGAGTTTCTTGACTCATGTAGCAATACACACGTTCGAATGATCGTGCTAGCATTTCGTCATAGACTGCCCCACATCTTGGGCAGAGAGCAACTTCAGTGTTTTCTTTGTGGCATCTGACCAAAAATCCTACCAAGCTTTCCTCCATCTTTGGGTACAGTTGTAGTAGGGGATTTGGCTCTCTTCCTGGGTGTTCCCACCTTTCGCGTCGAACCCTTTCGAAGTTGGCTTCGACCCTTCGATTCAGCATGATCGAACACCTTGGACACATCCATTGCTTACCACCATTTCTCTCGTGGCAATTCCAGAGATATTCTTTGAGGCTTTCGGTTCTTGGAGGAACTTCGATGCCCCCATTTTGCCTCGTCAGCCATGTCTCTAGTTCGCCAAATTCAGACACTGGTCGTCTGGCGCTGACCATGTTAACCGCTGCTGGAGGAACTTCAGAGATCTGGATTTTCTGGAGTTTCATCCTGAGGTCTTCAGTGGCCTCACTGTTTTCTTCCTTCGATGCTTCAGTTATTTCTGTCTTGGAAGATTCTTCAACAACAGTGTTGAAGACTATTTCACCTTTTAGGCTTTCAGTAGCCTGCTTTCCATTGAACATTGCTTTAGTCTCCACAACTTCAACTTCAGAGGCCTCCACCATGTTGATATCTTCTACCTCGCAGAGGCTAGCGTCAGCAATGTTTAGGGGATTGGTATCGACCCTCATATGACTCTTGGTCTTGTCAGCAAACTTCAACCTTCCATCATTGAGAGCATTTTGAATTAGATCCCTGAAAAGAAAACATTGAGAAGTTTTATGGCCTAAAAACCCATGATATTTACAAAAACCTCTTTTCTTCCGTTGTTCCAACGGAGGAATTTTTGAATTTGGAGGTAGTATCATTTGGCCATCTTTTACCAATAAATCAAATATTTCATCACACTTGGTAATGTCGAATGTATAAGTTTTCTTAGGGAACCTATCATTCTTATCGTTTTCTACTGGGTTTTTTCCATTGGCAGGATTTAGCAATTTGCAGGCGTAAGGTGGCGCTTCTTTCAATTCAGCTAAGTCTATTTCGACTTCTTCAGGGCTATACGAGTCATTGAAAGACTCATCATCAGCGTCCTCGGCTTCGACGTACGCTACTCTCTCTTTCTTATAACTTTTATTCGCCCTAACTTTTTCTGCCTTCAGTCGTTCGACTTGTCGAACCCTGTCTGCTAATTGGGCCATGTCCCTAAGGTATTGGGTATCTAGTTTCTTTCTTATTGAATAATCTAGACCACCTGCAGCCATTTCAACAAGTTCATGCTCTGGGACTGTTGTAAAACACCTTGATTTCAACAAACGGAACCTATTTAAATAATCATCAATTGTTTCTGTGAATTTTCTTTTAACACTGGCCAATTCTTTCAAACTTATCTTAGTTTGACCCATGTAGAATTGCTCATGGAAAAGCCTTTCCAAGTATGCCCATGCATCTATCGAATTTGGTGGCAAAGTAGTAAACCAAATGGATGAATTTTATTTTAGTTCTTCCTACGATATCACACGAACTTTCTTATTTGTCCTACGAGTAGGAAAGGGGAAAAAAGATCTCAACTAAACCCTAGGAGTTTGCTAAGTGTGGGGATTTCACCTAGACTAGAAATTCTGGAGTCCGGGAGGTCGGTTATACATAGGGAAGTGTTTAAACACCCTACATATCTGTAGTACTCTACAGGAACCTTCTATGTGTCATTGTGATTGTGTTTATTGCTAATGATTGGGAAAGTTTCTCCTTTGTGTTAGGAGAAGGAATTGAATTGATTTTAAAAGACAGGCAGACAGACAAACTGACTATTTTTGGTATTTTATTAGCTCGCTGAGATTCCTTGTGAACCTCATGCCTACATATCCCTAGTGGAAGTCAGAGCTTAATGTAGTTCGGGGAACTAACTAGGGAAATTACTTATTTTTGGTGCCTTGCTTAAAGCTCAAGGTTGAAGCTTGGAATTAAATCTCTGTTTACAGTAAAGAGACATGAAATCATCTTTACAGAGAGGTATTAGTACTATTCTACCACAAACATTTAAAGGAGTGACAGAATAACTGAATTCATTTCATTCAAGAGGGGGACCTTACTTGTGTATGTGCAAGTATACCAGTCAAATGCCTCTTTAATGAAAGAAAGATGCTCATCCAAATTAGGGAAAGTTACCACATGTCTGGGTTTTACTGCCAGCTCATGCCTTTCAAAATCCTAAATGGGAGACTTGATTAAAATTGAAATTGAAATGAAAATGTTTGTTTGAATGTGGTAGAGTAGTAAAAATATCTCTCTATAGAGATAAGCTATGTCTATCTACTGTATAAAAGATTTGAATTTTAACTGGCTTGTATGAGGCCCAAGCTTGAGGCTTTTTGATTGATTAATTAATTATTATTGACTCTGGGAGATGACTCCACTGGGGATTAATTACAGGGTATTTTTGTGTTCTGTACAAAGCCCAGAATTGAGACTGACTCTACTTAGGGAGACTCTATTTATGTGCCTTGTAGAAAGCCCAAGGTTGTGGCTAACTGTTGAGGATAATTGAATGAATGACTCTATTTTATGTGCCTTGTACAAAGCCCAAGGTTGTGGCTGACTCTAGCTAGGGAAAACATTATTTTCTGCCTTGTACAAAGCCCAAGGTTGTGGCAGACTCTTAAATAAACTAAGTATGGATGACTCTATGGGGAAAAGATCCTAGGTGTTAGGAATCTTTGACACATGAAAATATGGTTTATCTGCCTTGTACAAAGCCCAAGGTTGTGGCTACTGAATGATGAAGAACTCACTGGGGAGACTCTATTATCTGCCTTGTACAATGCCCAAGGTTGAGGCTGACTCTTGACAGGGGAGTTTTATTTTTTGGGTGCCTTGTATGAAGCCCAAGGTTGAGGCTAACTGTTTTTGTTGGTTTTGACTCTACTGAGGAGGTTTTATTTATTAAAAGACTGTTTTTCTTTGGAAGCTAACCCTTTCCAGGGATTTTGACTCAGCTGGTGAATTTGTCTGTTAAAAGACTGACTTTATCATGTTTTTTTGGAGACTGACCCTTTCCAGGGGTTTTGACTTTTTTTGGGGAAATTATCTCCTAAGAGAAATGAATCTTTATTTTTTGACATTTAATAATTGACTTTGGAGGCTAACCCTTTCCAGGGGTTTTTATTGAAAATGAAAGAATGTGTGGAAGTTAACCCTTTCCAGGGATTTTATTGAAAATGAAAGAATGCGTGGAAGCTAACCCTTTCCAGGGATGTTATTGAAAATGAAAGAATGATTTTGGAGGCTAACCCTTTCCAGGGATTTTGACTCAGCTGGTGAATTTGTCTGTTAAAAGACTGACTTTATCATGTTTTTAGGAGACTGACCCTTTCCAAGGGTTTTGACTCTTTTTTGGGGAAATTATCTCCTAAGAGAAATGAATCTTTATTTTTTGACATTTAATAATTGACTTTGGAGGCTAACCCTTTCCAGGGGTTTTTATTGAAAATGAAAGAATGTGTGGAAGCTAACCCTTTCCAGGGATTTTTGATTGAAATGGATGGCAGAAAGATTATCTAATGGAGACTTCTTGTTTAAAGCCCAAGATGAAGGCTGACACATGCTGAGGAGAAAATAAACATAGATCCTAGACTCTGCTAAGGAAGATTGATGGAGATAAGAGTGACAGAGACTGTCCATGTCTCTCATTCCAAAAGGTGTGCTCAATGCAAAATTGAGACAAACTTAGCTTGTTTAAAGTCTGGTTTAAAATGGAAGAAACTCACCAGGGTAGGCTAAAAGGTGACTAAAGACCTGTTCCTATGTTTATAAGAAACCTGATGGGTCCTTGTATACAAGCTCAAGAGGAAGCTGGAAATGCTTTTAAGAAGCCTGTGGGTCCTTGTACAAAGCCCAAGAGGAGGCTAATCGAGGGTCCTTGTTATAGCACAAGAGAAAGCTATGTAGTTTTGAACTTATTTTGGCTCTAAGCAAATGGGTAAGAGGTTTCACCGGGAATAATTCCTCTTTGGGTGGATGTGTCCTATTATTTGGATTCTAAGGTTTTTGCCAAGATGTTTCACCGGGAATAATTCATCTTGGGGGTTTGAACTACAGATCTCTAATTAGGAAAGAGCCTTCACCGGGAAGACATTCTCAATCCTAGGCCATATTCCTATAATATATATATATAGTTTAACTGTCCTAAGGTTTATACTCAAACGTAGTTCTAAACTAATATATGTGCACAATTTATATTTGACAGTAATTTAAATAAAGACTGTAAATTGAAAGCTTTGTAAAGCCTAACCTGGATGGAGTGGAGGCCATTGAAGAAGTATGTACAGAGCCTCAACAGTAATTTTGTTGTTTTGTTGATAACAGTTGAATATATATATGATAAACAGTTAATGGTTTTTTGAAAACAGAAGAAGTGAAGATGGACAAAGGTCACATAGGTATCTGAAGAGTTTCACCGGGAATAATGCCCTTCAAATACCAGAAGAATGTTTTGAAAACAGAAAGAAGATTTTGAAAATACAGTTTTGAAAACAAGCTAAGAAGAGAAGGTGTTTGGGACTTACACTCTATTAGAGGCCCAGTACTTTATAGTACTGGTTATAAAAACAGTTGGAAAATGATTTAGAATGATGCAAGGTTTTGTTGTTTGAAAACCCTAATCATTTGACTTATTCGGAGATTGAAAACAGTTTTGAAAATTGACAAAAGTCAACTTAATTAAGGTAAAGATGAAGATCTATGCCTAATTAAAACCTAAACAAACAGGGTTTTATCATAAACCTTATTTACAAAATGATTAGGTTAAAACAAAGTGAATATATATTTAAAGTATTTAAGAAAAAAACACTTAAAACATATTATTTTAAACCTAATAAAAATATATGAAATAAATAATATTTTTATGATTTTTTTTATTATTCACAAAATAGATATATTAAATGACAAGTGTGTGAAAAATGAAGTGAAAATAAATTAATTTGATAGGTTAAATAATTGGTTAAAGTTGTGAAGAAATTAAATGGGAAAAAGTGGTAAAAAATAGGGTTTGTCACCAACCAGGTTTGAACCCACGCCCTTTGTATTACCAGCCCAAAACAACACCACTGAGCCAACGCGCGCTTGGTGTCATATGCATGGTTCCATTGCAATTCATATATTACTCAAATGCATAGAAGTGAAAAAAGAAATAAAATCAAAAGGTCTGGGGCGAGGGGGATTCGAACCCCAGACCTTGGGCACGCGCAACACACAAACACTCTTTACCACTGGGCTATCACGTTTTAGTCGTTAATGAAACAGGTATCAATCAAAATAAAATAAACTTAGACCTGAGTTTGAAAATTACGCGCCACCACCATCTTCGTCTTCAACCTCAAGCTCTCAAATTTCAAATTTATGAACTTGCTCATTTCTCAACCATTTGCAAAGATGTAAAGACCAAACTTGCTCTAAATTCACTCACGATTCTAAATATGTAACTATCATAAATTTATATCAACTATATCTAACTAATTTACCAAAAATCGTGAAGAACCCTAAAACTTAAAAATCAAATTAAATGGCTATGCTGAAAGATAAATGAATGATGATAGAGGGTTTTCAATCCTCTGATGATTCTGAACAAGATAGAATCGAGCTATTTCTTAAAGAATGCTTAAATTAAAGAGGTGAGGTTCAGAAACTTACCTCTGAAAATGGAGGTCGTGAGGATGATGGAGAGCACCTGGGCTTGAATGAATGATCTCAATAGCTTCCCTGAGACTCAATGATGCTAACTGAATGCTTATTGTAGCCTGAATCCTTCTGAATTGTTCTATGGACCTCCCTCGATTTCAGCTTCAAGTGAACATGGAGGGTGTTGATTCTTGAGTTACAGATGAGCTGCAGCCATCTGGTTAGCTTCACTATGACTTGAGGAGTGTGTCTGGATGATTGGCTTGGCTCGGAACCTCCTGAATTACTCCATGGACCTCCAACTGCAAATGCTGCAAAGTGAGAGCAACAATGGTGTTCCTCCACTTACAGAAGTGATCCAGGTGCTTGGATCACCTCAAATGACCTCCCTTGAGATGTTAGAATGTTCACTTCTCAAAGATGAGCTCTGGTTTGAAGAAATCGATTCTTCTTGCCAAAGAACTTTGAAAAACAATGAACATGAGAAGAGAAAGAGAAAGCAAGGAATATGGTTGCTTTGGTGTGTTTTTGAATGAGGAATGCCTCTGTATTTATAGGCAAATGGATGCAGATCAATTGGCTGTGGTGAGCTTGCTTAGTGTAGTGAGTTTGGTTTCTTAGCCATGAAGAAATTCAAAGAATCTCCAAAATGCAATGATGCATTTTCGGGCTAGCTTCCCCCATCCATTGATTCTATCTGATCTTAGGGGACATTTCAGATGCAAAGTGAGCTCTAATTGGTTGATGAGAAGATTCCTTGGGTGATTCATCAATTTGCCATAAATTCACAAATGTAATCATTACATAATCACATGTTCTTGTTTTTAGAATCTTCTTCAATTCTTATGGCATGGTGAAAATGAATGCATGGCATGGTTTCAGATGTGTTATGGGTCGTGTAGCATCCATAAGAGAGGTTATTTGCACAAAATTTGCAAAGTCCAAAAGTGTCCATGACCTATAATTTTACTTCATGAGGCCAACTTTGAACAAGCATAACTCTTAGCTCAAATTGAATTTGGAGAAGGTTGAACACAATTTGGAAAGCCCTAAACATCTACTTTAAATCATTAGTTTATGTCTTCTTCAGAATCATTTGGGAAATTTGTGAAAAATGAGCCCAAAGTTGGATGAAAACTAGGTTAAAACACTTAGAAAAATTTCTAAGTGTTTATGACCTAAACTTCAAAATTTCCAAAACTTCATAAATGATTGATCTTTTGAAAAAAGTTCCTTTGTAAGATGTTGTTTTATTTTGCAAGATCTACAACTTTCATGTTGGAAGTTTTTTGAGTTGTGTAGGTGAAATTTTGAGTTCTCACCATGCCTTAAAAAACCCTAATTCCCGACTTTTTGCTCCTTGATGAATTTCTTTGAATTTCTTTGGTCAAATGACTTTAATATCCATATATTGATGATATTGATCTTTGAAAGTCATTTTTTGACCAAAAACCTTAAAAGTCAAAGGTGATCCCATACAGTTGACTTTTGCCTGGCAAAGTGAATTTTTGGACTTTTGTGTAGAAACAAGATCTTATCCTCAAATGAATGATGTAAATGGATTATATTGAGGTAGTAGAGACTCTTGAATCATGTCTTGAGTTTTGGATTCATGCCCTGATTAAAAGTCAACTATCTTGGTGAATTAGGTCAAAAACCCTAATTGTCGACCAGAGGACAATGATGAGTGTAGACTTGGAATTGAGGTGTAATGTCCAGTGGATCTTGTCATAAGAGTTATTTGAAGATGATTAATGTCTTTGAATGGTCTCTTTGGGATTTTTAGGGTTTCCCAAAGGTGATCCCTGATTTTAGTCCTTGATAGGCTCCAAACCCTAGTCTGTTGATCTGAGTAATCCTGTGCTTAGATGACTAGGTGTCTTAATCAATCATAGGTGTAATAATGAGGCTTTTGAGTCTTATGATTGTATTAGAGACTAATCCCTCTATTGATTGATCCTTTGCCTGAGTTTTCTTGTCTTTGAACACCCTCGATTGAATGTCAGGCTGCTCAGGGTACTTGCTTTGACTTGATGAAAATCCTGAAGATATGTCATCTCAGGGGGGTCAAAAATTAGGGTATGACAGATGCCCCTATTTAAGTTTCTTTTATCTGGAGGGAGAGAGATTGAGATCTCGATCTCTCCTGCGTAAAAGAGACTTAAATATCAAAGAATGCCCGAATTTTGGGCGCTCCTGAGATGATAAAATCTTTGCATGATTTGGTCCCGTTGTCGCACTTGGCGGGGGATGAGGAGACAAACTCCTGCAGAAATACTTGATGTGGATTCTGGTGAATGGATGGCAATGTAGGATGCGCAATCCATCTTCTTTAACTAAGTGTTGATACTTAGAAAAAGGTAAACAACCTCCTCTCGTCCCGGATGTCCATATCTCGAAACTGGTCTTAGTTGCGTTTGGACAATATCTCAGATAAAGAGAAAATTTCCAACGGTTTGTTTCCTCATCAAACTTCTTACCAGCACTTGGAGGTAAGATACCATTTGATGGTAAATAGAAACTTCAAAGGTTGTTTCCTCATCAAACTTCTCATCAGCACTTGGAGATGAGATACCATTTCACGGTAATAAAGAAACTTCAAGGTTGTTTCCTCATCAAACTTCTCATCAGCACTTGGAGATGAGATACCATTTGACGGTAATAAAGAAACTTCAAGGTTGTTTCCTCATCAAACTTCTCATCAGCACTTGGAGATGAGATACCATTTGACGGTAATAAAGAAACTTCAAGGTTGTTTCCTCATCAAACTTCTCATCAGCACTTGGAGATGAGATACCATTTGACGGTAATAAAGAAACTTCAAGGTTGTTTCCTCATCAAACTTCTCATCAGCACTTGGAGATGAGATACCATTTGACGGTAACAAAGAAAATTCAAAGGTTTGTTTCCTCATCAAACTTCTCATCAGCACTTGGAGATGAGATACCATTTGATGGTAATAAAGAAACTTCACAGGTTTGTTTCCTCATCAAACTTCTCATCAGCACTTGGAGATGAGATACCATTTGACGGTAATAAAGAAACTTCAAAGGTTTGTTTCCTCATCAAACTTCTCATCAGCACTTGGAGATGAGATACCATTTGATGGTAATAAAGAAACTTCACCATCTTCCCTTTTGACTTGGCATCTTTGAAAGATTGTCATATGGGCCCGCGCTCTTTTGAGGGGCTAATGACTTTGTTTGAAGGCGGACGAACTGTTTTCGGGGTGAAAACTGCCATTCGTCAACTGATGGCCCGGGGAATCAACGAACTGTTTTCCTAAGAGGAAAACTGCCATTCATCGACTCTGTGGGGAGTTAAACATCCCAGAAACAGACAAACTGTTCGAAGAAACTGCCGTTTGTCGATCTCTTGAGTATTTAACAGACAAACTGTCTTTCCTTGGGGAAAGACTACCATTTGTTGACTCCGCTGGGGATCATGAACTATCTTCTGAATGAAGGCTACCATTCACTGATTCTGCTGGGGAATCATTTGTCGATCTGCTGGGAGATTCTGAATTATTATTTTCTGACGAAAAAGTGGCATCTCTCGACCTTGCTGGGGAAATACTAAACCTCTAGGGAATTCCAAAATGCGAAGCAGACTATCTTATCTGAAGAAGTCTGTTGAATGTCGCTCTGCAGGAGATTCTCGGCTGAGGAATTCCAAAAGTGAACAAACTATCTCTCTAAGGGAGACTACCATCTGTTGACTTGCTTGGTGAGATCCTTGTGTATGAACTGTTGTTTCGAAGGAAAAAGTTTCTCCGGATCTTGCAGGGGAAACTTGAGTTCATGCCTCAATGACTTAGGCATTCACAGGATCAAAGCCTGATTCGGCTATGCAATTATGATGTACTGTATGCATGAATATTATGACAATGATAAAATGTAAAGTGAATGTGAATAGAATTGTCGCAGATGTAAAATCCTATGATACGACTTGAATTCTTGTTGATCAGAAGATGTCCTCTTCTTGTAGTTCGAACTCTCTTGGGAATATCTGGTTATCAGTTGTCCGCTGTCCGAAGTAAGTAATATGAATTGAAGTAAAGATCCGTCATCGGGAGATGTTCGCAAAGCGACCTCATGGGGAAAACTTGATTCCCGGAGTCTCAACCGTTCTCGGAGCAACTATTTGCATTCTTCCTATTGTTTGTAAACCTTAGAAAGAAATTTCACCTTTATTTTTACAAGTAAATTCATTTTTATTTTATGAAAACATTTGTTTCAAGAAAATGACTGTTTAAACTTAAAATGCATTTCAAGAAACTGAATAAGACTAGATTGCAAAGGAAAAGCACAAGGCTCAAATTATTATATATGGAATGGTAATCAGCCAAATGCTTGATTCCATGGAGTATTTACAAAGTTGGAAATTGGTAATTTTCGGGAAAAGGGCTACGATGAAACGTGACGACCGTTATCTCTCCCTTCCACTCCGAGTTGCGCTGTATTCGTGCTTCGTAGAAGATGACCTACTGCTGATGAATACTCCGCTATGGATTTTGAATGATCAAGTGTGTCCTGAACACAGTTACTTGCCATATATCCCTAACTTTTGCGTAAACTACCCCTTTCAGGTTTTAAGTCTACCGGGATTGATTAATATATATTTTTTATGTCTCTAATTTTTGCCTGAATCGCCCTTTCAGGTTTTCGATTCACCGAGACGCTCTTTTTTGCCTAAGTCGCTCTTTGCGAGTTTTCAACTGCGTCGACGTTCACAGGACGGGTGAATTCTTCTCCATCCATAGTCGTGAGTATTAAGGCTCCTCCTGAGAAAGCTCTCTTGACCACGTAGGGGCCGTCATAATTGGGAGTCCATTTCCCTCTCGAATCTGTGAGAAAAGATTGAATCTTTTTGAGCACAAGGTCGCCTTCTTTGATTGTGCGAGGTCGAACCTTTTTGTCGAAAGCTTTCTTCATTCTTTGTTGATATAGCTGTCCGTGGCATAAAGCTGTCAGGCGCTTTTCTTCGATTAAGTTCAATTCATCGAATCTGCTTTGACACCACTCGGCTTCTGTTAATTTTGCCTCCATCAAAACTCTCATTGATGGAATCTCAACCTCTATTGGTAGGACTGCCTCCATGCCATATACAAGGGAGAAAGGAGTTGCTCCAGTCGAAGTACGTATTGATGTACGGTAACCATGAAGAGCATACGGGAGCATTTCATGCCAATCCTTGTAAGTAATGACCATCTTCTGAATGATTTTCTTGATGTTTTTGTTAGCTGCTTCTACAGCTCCATTCATCTTTGGTCTGTAAGGAGATGAGTTGTGATGTTCAATCTTGAATTCTTCACAAAGCTCCTTCATCATTTTGTTATTCAAATTTGACCCATTGTCAGTGATTATCTTGCTAGGAATGCCGTAGCGACAGATGATGTGATTCTTGATAAACCTGACGACAACTTGTCTTGTAACGTTTGCATATGAAGCTGCTTCAACCCATTTGGTGAAATAGTCTATGGCTACCAAGATGAAGCGATGTCCGTTGGACGCTTTTGGTTCGATCATTCCAATCATGTCGATTCCCCACATGGAGAAAGGCCAAGGGGAAGAGAGTATGTTGAGAAGAGATGGTGGCACATGAATTCTATCGGCGTAGATCTGGCATTTGTGACACCTATTTGCGTACTGGTAGCAATCTGACTCCATCGTCAGCCAATAATATCCTGCTCTCAGTATTTTCCTTGTCATGGTGTGTCCATTGGTGTGAGTACCAAAGGAACCTTCATGTATTTCTCTCATGAGTACTTCTGCTTCTTTTCTGTCAACGCATCTGAGCAGAACCATGTCGAAGTTTCTCTTGTACAGAACATCTTCATTCAGGAAGAATCTACAAGCTAACTTTCTCAAAGTCTTTCTATCTTTCTTTGATGCCCCAATTCCTCGTCCATAAGCATTGACAGCTCCGTCAAAGATTAAGCCCCACTGGGATCCTATCTCAGGTCCTTCGTCTGGTAGTGGCTCGTCGTAATCTTTCATCTTGAGGTACATGACGTCCTCGTCCGGAAAGTCGAAACTGGTTGATTCATGACCATTGAGTGGGTGGTGAGCCAGGTGCTCAGCTAGAATGCTTCCTTTCACGGCTTTCTGTGCGTGATACTCAATGTTGTATTCTGATAACAACATCTGCCAACGGGCAATTCTCCCGGTTAAGGCAGGCTTCTCAAATATGTACTTGATTGGATCCATATGAGAAATCAAACAAGTAGTATGTCGAATCATGTACTGGCGGAGACGCTTGGCAGCCCAGGCCAAAGCACAACACGTCTTCTCGAGCATGGAGTAGCGGGATTCACAGTCAGTGAATTTCTTGCTCAGGTAGTAGATGGCATGCTCTTTTCTCTTTGTCTCGTCTTGCTGTCCAAGGACACAACCCATGGAGTCTTCTAAGACGGTTAAGTACATTATCAAAGGTCTTCCTTCCACTGGAGGAGACAAGATGGGTGGTTCGAGCAGATATTCCTTAATGCTGTCGAACGCTTTCTGACAATCGTCTGTCCAGACGCAACTTTGATTTTTCCGTAGAAGTTTGAAAATAGGAGCGCAAGTTGCAGTCATGAGATATATGAATCTCGAGATGTAATTCAGACGTCCAAGAAATCCTCTAACTTGTTTCTCGGTTCTGGGTGAAGGCATTTCTTGAATTGCCTTGACTTTGTCTGGATCTACTTCAATTCCTCGTTTGCTGACAATGAAACCAAGGAGTTTTCCTGAATAGACACCAAAGGTGCACTTGTTGGGATTCAGGCGAAGCTGAAACTTCCGTAAGCGTTGAAATAACTTTGTCAGATTCTGTATGTGATCTTCTTCATTTTCTGATTTGGCAATCATGTCGTCCACATAGACTTCCACTTCCTTATGCATCATGTCGTGGAAAAGCGTAGTCATGGCCTTTTGATAAGTTGCCCCTGCGTTCTTTAGTCCAAAAGGCATAACACGGTAGCAGAACGTGCCCCAGGGGGTGATGAAAGCTGTTTTTTCCATGTCTTCAGGTGCCATTTTGATTTGGTTATATCCTGAAAATCCGTCCATGAACGAGAAAACTTTGGATTTTGTTGTACTGTCTACCAACATATCAATATGTGGTAAAGGAAAATCATCCTTAGGGCTAGCTTTGTTCAAATCTCTGTAGTCGACGCACATGCGGACTTTTCCGTCTTTCTTAGGAACGGGAACAATGTTAGCTAACCACTGAGGGTATTCTGAAGTGACGAGGAAACCTGCGTTGATCTGCTTTTGAACTTCCTCTTTGATTTTCATGGCCATCTCCGGATGAGTTCTTCTTAATTTTTGCTTGACCGGAGGGCATTCTGCTTTTAATGGCAAGTGATGCTCCACTATACTGGTATCCAACCCTGGCATATCTTGATAAGACCAAGCGAAGACATCTGAGAATTCTCTGAGCAGCTGTATCAAACTCTCTCTGATCTCTGAACTGAGTGAAGCTCCAATCTTAACCTCCTTTCTGTTTCCATCGGAACCAAGGTTAATGATCTCTAGAGGCTCATTGTATGGCTGAATGGCCTCTTCCTTTTGTTGAAGTAATCGTGAAATTTCCTTTGATATTTCTTCGTCTTCTTCTTCCTCTGCCTCGAATACAGGAAACTCAAAGCTTGGAGAAGTCATACGGTCGCACGTTTCAACGGGGTATTTTATGATTAATCTGCATATGTGTGATAAGTTTTATTTAGACAACGAGGGAAGACTCGGTGTATGCAGTTAATGGAATATTTGATTTTTTTTTTAAGGGTGTTTTTTAGGATTACCAATTTCCGAAAAAAGAAAAGGGAAAACTAAACGAAGGAACAGAATGACATTTTTATTTATGGACAGTCATTTCTTGAAACAAAGACCCTATAAAACAAAACTCTATTGCTTTGGGCGAAGCAAAGAGGGACATTTTCCTAAGAAATAGTAAAATGCAAAGCCCTATGAAACATCTCTTCACCCTGGGCTATGGTGAGAGGACAAAATAACGGTGAAAGTTCCTACTTAGGAGTGCGAACAACAGTTGAAACTTCAACAGCTGTCCAGTAGTGGCGAACCCCATTGTGCACTAAGTAATCTGGAACCTTAGGCTTAAGCTGGCCTGTGGTAGGTCTTGATTTACCAACCACTGTCTTTGCAACACTCAGACGATCTTCTTCTACTTCAGCAGACTGAGCAGTGTGAGCATACCCATTTCCAAGTGGAGTATGTCGGTTTTTCTTTTGAGGAAACTTCCAATCTTCTGAATGGAGAGACTCGTTGTCGGAGACACTTTCGAGATCGTCCTCTTCTGTATTTTGGTCTTGCTCTTCTCCCAAGATGGCATTGACTAGATATGTGAACTCTAGATTCGTAGCCTCGGAAGGTGACTTGGGGATATAATCCTCAATGATGACTTCACCAGACGCTGATGATGAATAGCAAGGGTTATACATCTCTTTTGGCTGAGAGAGGTACTCATAATCAATGTTCCATCCAGTTGGAACAATATCTTCAAGAGAGATTCTTGAACTTTCAGGAGCGGAGTATTTCACCATGTAGTCGAATTTTCCGCTTGGTTCTCCTAATGTATCCCAAGTCTCTTCGGGGATAGGAGGAACTTCTTCTGATGAACCATGACTTCTGGTGGTGAAGCTGTCAGTAACTTCATCCCTGCTTGGTTGAGTCTTACTTTCAGATCCTTTAGTCGGATAACAGCAAAGTGGATCAGACTCTGGTAGGGAGATATATCCTGCTTTGTTAAGATAGGATAACCATTCCTCTTCATCGGTGTTTTCCGTACCGATGGTATTGACTGTTTGTTGAACAGGTTGAAGAAAACCTCCACTGCAGAAAGTTTCTTGAATAGGGAGAACTACCTCAATCCCTGGAATAGCTTTTGATGATGTCGGAAAGAATCCAATTCCTGTTCTGTTCTTGTTGTTGGTAGGAATATTAATGTGCCCCCAACCACTGGTAGTGCCATCCTTTACAACTTGGATTGCATCTTTGTATGAAGAAATAGACGCTGCTTTCTCCTTTCCTTTGTCTAAGGAAAGTGCTTGGAATTTAGTTCCAACAACTTCTTTTGGTTCTATGTCGGAGAATGATGACAGGTTGCTGACGATCAGAGCTCGTTCTCCACATACGGTTACCAATTTGTCATTTCTTATGAACTTCAGTTTCTGATGAAGTGTTGAAGTAATTGCCCCAGCCTCATGAATCCATGGGCGACCTAGCAAACAACTGTATTGTGCTGGAATGTCCATAACTTGGAAAGTGATTTTGAACGTCTGAGGTCCAATAGTTATGGGAAGATCTACTTCTCCGAAAACTGACTTTCTTGATCCATCAAATGCTTTGACGATGACATGACTTTTTCTTAGAGGGTAATCTTCGAAAGATAATCTTGATAATGTTGATTTAGGCATGACATTGAGAGAGGATCCATTGTCTATTAGGACTCCTGTGAGTACATCACCCATGCAGCCAACTGAGATGTGAAGTGGAAGATTGTGGTCCACTCCTTCTTCAGGAAGATCTTCGTCACAGAAACTTAGGCTAGTTCCCGCGGAGATGTTGGCAACGATGTTGTTGAATTGGCTTATTGTGACACTTGGTTCTACGAAAGCTTGTTCCAAAACTTTCTGTAGAGCTTCCCTATGAGCTTCAGAACTCAATAGTAGGGAAAGAACAGAAATCCTAGACGGAGTATGTAGTAATTGGTCTACAATGTTGTATTCACTCCTCTGGATTAACTTCAAGATCTCATCATTTTCTTTCGCTTGAACAGCATTGGTCGGATGATTGTCTTGCCTATGTGGTACTTCCTCCGAAGGTTTCTCCACATTTTCTGTTGTTCTGTTGAAGACTCGTCCACTTCTGGTGACTCGACTAACATCAGCAATGTTGACAACAGACGGTAATGGTATTTCCTTACCATTTTCAATGAATGTAGCGTTGTACTTGTATGGTATAGCCTTGCTGGACTCATACGGTACAGGACCTGGTAAGTAGATGACTAATGGAGCAATTGCTGTCTTCCTGCTATCATACTTGACTTGCATTGGTTCAACTTGATTAATTTGGGAAGATACGGTAAAGACTTCATCATCTTCTCTGTTGGCAAGAACAGTAATGGTATTGTCATCCATCAGCTTTTGAATGTCGTTGCGAACACGCAAACATCCTTGTGAATTTCTTCGACAGATTTCGCATCTACTGTAAGCGTGGAAATCTGTTCCAAAGTAGGCAAGTCCATTTAAAGTTTTGTGGAACCTGACTACCGATCCTTCAAGGTCTTCAACTTTGTAGATTTTGTATTCTCCTGGACATCCTTGAACCATGTTGATGTCATGTTCAGTTCTGACTCGGATATGTTGAATCCATCCCAAGTCCATTTGTTCTTGTAATGCAGCTTGAACTACGGCACATCCTTGATTATTCTTTGGACAAATTTCACATGTGAAGTAGTTGTGAGGTGGTACATGACCGTACCCAGCTTGTTTAGCGTGCATCTTGACAAGATTTTCCCCTATCTGACGAATGTCGTAGATTTGAATGACATTGGGGTGTTGATCTATCAGATTTACTGAAGCTTCTTTATGCTGCGGCAAAGGATTTGCTTGGACGTTTGGATTAGTATCTTTGAAGGATAGCATTCCGCTTTTCACTAATCGTTGGACGTCAATCTTGAAAGGGAAACAGTTCTCAATATTGTGACCTGGTGCCCCCTGATGATAGGGACAAGATTGGTCAGCCTTATACCATGGTGAGGAACTGTTTGTAGGATTTGGAGGACTCCTCGTCTGAATGAGTCCTTTTGCCAGTAATGTTGGAAACAATTCCGCATACGGCATTGGTACGGGGTCAAAGGCAGGATACCTTGGAGCCCGATTGTTGTAATTTGGAGGTCGAACCTGCTGCTGAGGTTGCTGCGACCTTTGTTGAATTTGTTGTTGCGAGACCTGAGGTTGATAAGCTGGCGCTGAGTTAACAACCGGAGTTATTGTTGCAACTTGAGGTTGGAATTTCTTCTTGATTTTGTGCAAGACATTGCTGACATCTTGATCCTTTTTCTTCTGGAAAGAACTTCCATACTTCCTTGGACCAACAGAAGATTCTGGTTCTTTGTTCAAGCGTCCTTCTCGAACTGCTTCTTCTAAACGCACACCCATGTTTACCATCTCGGTAAAGTCACTTGGTGCACTTGCAACCATTCGTCCGTAGTAAAATGGACTCAAAGTTTTGAGATAGATTTTTGTCATTTCTTTCTCTTCAAGTGGTGGACAAATTTGAGCAGCAACTTCACGCCATCTCTGAGCGTATTCCTTGAAGCTTTCTCTATCCTTTTGAGTCATGGCCCGGAGTTGATCTCTGTCGGGAGCCATATCCAGATTGTACTTATACTGTTTGACGAAGGCCTCTCCGAGGTCTCGAAAAGTACGAATCTCTGAACTGTCCAAGTTCATGTACCATTTGAGTGCAGCACCAGTCAGGCTGTCTTGAAAATAATGAATGAGCAATTGTTGATTATCAGTCTGAGTTGACATTCTTCGAGCGTACATCACAAGATGACTTTGTGGGCATGAATTCCCTTTATACTTCTCGAATTCTGGTACTTTGAATTTGTGAGGAATCTTAACATTTGGAACCAGACAGAGGTCTGCAGCATTCTTTCCAAATAGATCTTGTCCTCGGAGAGTCTTGAGTTCCTTCTGCATTTGCAGAAACTGTTCTTGGAACTCGTCCAATCTTTCATACACGCCAGCATCCTCACTTGGAGCGTGATGATATACTTGTCCGCCTTGCGGGGGAAAAGTATGCATAATGGGCTGTGGAGAAGCCATGACAGCAGATCTTGGAATCTCAGCATTCTGTTGTGCGAAACCCATTGCCGTTGCTCTTGGAACTTCAATTTCCAGAGGTTTGTAACCCTCCGGTGGACGCATATCCATGGTGACTTTTGGAGCTTCAGAAGCTGGAGGTATGTACCCTTCTGGAGTAAAGTTATACGGCATGCCCCAAGGTCGATCAGGCGGCATGGTATACTGAGGAATAGGAGTAGAAACAATCTCGGAAACCACAGTCCTTTGCGGTTCTTCTGGCGTTGGTCGATTCTGCGCAACTACCAGGGCTTCTACCATACTATTGAGTCTTTCAACAGTACCTTTGAGAGTATTAATCTCTTCTCTGAGTTCTTCATTCTCTTGCTCAAAGTCTTCCATTCTTTTCTTGCGACTTGAACGAGTGTTGTATGGATGAGACAGCTTGAAAGTCTTGGTTCACCTCCTTCTCCTCCTCTCTTTCTGGAGAAAGGAAAGTGACTATTAGATCCGCGACAATTCTCGTGTCAGTGCGTACGACTAAAGCGATGTATGATATGCAATTAAGTTATTATTTTTCAAGGAAACACCATAATTACGTTATGAAACATCAAACTTTTATTAATTAAGCGAAAACGCCGTTTTTACACACTTTGAAAAGGAAATACAGAGAAACTGAGAGAAAGGACTCTAAAACTTTGATGATGAGCCGACTTCACGTTCTAACATCTTCTTCTGTTTCTTGAGCTGAGCGTTCTCTGACGTGAGCTGATCGATGATCCAGGAAGCAGGAGGGATATGATGAGAAAGTGACGATTGTGTCACTTGTCGATCGAGTACTTCAAGTAACTCATCCTTCCTTCTTAGGATGTTTTGAATCTCAACATTTTCCGTGTTGACAATTCGATACTTGTTCCTCCAAGCATTCCTTTCTTGGCATACCTTGTTTAATGCCGCTTGTAATTTTTCAACATCGGTGGAGAAAAGGTAAATTGGTTCCCTTAGGGGAATAGGTTCTTGATGTTGATATGGCATCCTGAGCTTGAATGCTCTGACGCGTACCCATTGAAGGTAAGGATCCAGGGAGATGCAAAGATGTTTTCCTAACAATCTTCTCCCTTTGCTGTGAACAAGACGCCAGGCTTGGACAATTTCCTTCTTCAGCATGTTGCCATGATCGTCGATGTTCTTGAAGAACAGACCCTCCAATTGAATATTACTTGGAATGTTTTTCATGGGATAGCCGTATTGACGACGGGCTAAAGCTGGATTGTAACTGATTCCTCCCTTAGTTCCAATAAGGGGTACGTTGGGAAAACTTCCGCAACTGAAGATGATCTTGGTTTCGTCGTTGTCAGGACTACACCAATCAATGTCTGTATGAGTGAGAGACATGATTTTCTGTGACCAGTAAAGGCCATCCCTCATATTCCAGAAAGTGCTAGACTTCGGCAGGTGCGAAACGAACCATTCGTATAACAACGGTACGCAGCATGTGATTAATCCTCCTCGCTGCAGGTTTCTTGAATGCACAGAGTGATAAGCATCCGCAAGCAAGGTTGGAACTGGATTTCCAATTAAGAAGATCTTAATTGCGTTGATGTCGACGAAATCGTTAATGTTAGGGAACAAAAACAATCCGTAGATAAGCAAAGCCAAGACTTCCTCAAAAGCGCTCATATCTTGGATGCTGACGAAGTACCGAGCTTGATCAAACAGGAATTTGGAGGGCAATCCTTGAATTCCTCCTCTACTCACCATATGAGTTCTGATGTCGACTACGTTCAAAGGAGTAGTTGCAGCAATGATAATGTCGTCAGGATTCTTTTCCAAACCGGAGTACGGATCTTGCGCGTACACGGGTATTCCAATCAGACGAGAGTACTCCTCCAACGTAGGCATGAGCTGGTAATCTGGAAAGGTGAAGCAGTGATACGTTGGATCGTAAAACTGTACCAAGGTGGGAAGGATTCCATCCACAATGTTGGTATTGAGCAAAGGCAGAAGTTTTCCATACTTCTCCTTGAAAGCCTGGGGGTTGACCACCAGTTTTCCGAGCTTTCCCAGTTCCTCGACCTGGGGAATCTTGAAGGTGTATTTCCTAGCTCTCTTTCTTCCGTAATCCATAATATAGATCCTTAAGTCCTTTCTCCGTTTCTCTCTTTCTATGAAGTTCAAAACGTTCGTTATTTAGTTTCCTTGAAAAACGACTCGAAAAAGACTCTTTTTGTTTTGTTTTTAGTTGTTTATTAATGAATGATGCATGAATGCATGAATGCACACACAAGAGTTTTAAACAAACATGGCGTTGAAGGGTATAGTGGTCATGAAGTCAAAACGCAATCCCCGCCCCAATGGTAAACTAAGGTTAAGGATTTTTGTACCTGTAGAACGGGTTCTAGGGGTCTCAGAGTTTTTGCTCAACCTTAAAGATACGTTGATTGGTATCTATAAGAGAGTTTTCTCTGAGTGTAGTATCTGCGTGACAATTACTTCCGTAATCACCGCTCTACGTCCTAAAAAAAAAGGCTTTAAGTGGGGTTAATGTGTTTCTAGGTCCTCCTGGTACAAATCAGTCTCGGAACGCAGTGGCGCAGTTAATCACAACCAGCCAGGCAAATCCCAAGAGTAGACTTGGAAACCAAGATTAGAGGGCCTTCACCGGGAAGACATCCTCCATCATATCTTATGTTGCACTCAAATCCGGGTATAGGATTTCTCACCACAAGGGGGAATCAAGCCCTTTCCCGATACAGAATAAACAAAATAAACAAATATATATGCAACAATCACATGAAATGACACAGAGGTTAGGCAGGACCTCTCTTGTTTGAGGGGGAATTTGGCATCCCTAATTCCTCATTGGGGCTGGACCAGCAACAGGTCAACCATTGGTTTGGATGAAAAACCAAGGTTTTTAACACTTATATCCCCAGCAGAGTCGCCATTTTTCTGTGGTGGTCGTTTTCTTTACCTCCCCGTTTCACTTGGGAGGACGGCACGCTAAACCCTTCACGCGAAATTTGGAAGGAGAATGCGCCCGTGGTGGGATGAATTTTATTTCAGTTCTTCCTACGATATCACACGAACTTTCTTATTTGTCCTACGAGTAGGAAAGGGGAAAAAAGATCTCAACTAAACCCTAGGAGTTTGCTAAGTGTGGGGATTTCACCTAGACTAGAAATTCTGGAGTCCGGGAGGTCGGTTATACATAGGGAAGTGTTTAAACACCCTACATATCTGTAGTACTCTACAGGAACCTTCTATGTGTCATTGTGATTGTGTTTATTGCTAATGATTGGGAAAGTTTCTCCTTTGTGTTAGGAGAAGGAATTGAATTGATTTTAAAAGACAGGCAGACAGACAAACTGACTATTTTTGGTATTTTATTAGCTCGCTGAGATTCCTTGTGAACCTCATGCCTACATATCCCTAGTGGAAGTCAGAGCTTAATGTAGTTCGGGGAACTAACTAGGGAAATTACTTATTTTTGGTGCCTTGCTTAAAGCTCAAGGTTGAAGCTTGGAATTAAATCTCTGTTTACAGTAAAGAGACATGAAATCATCTTTACAGAGAGGTATTAGTACTATTCTACCACAAACATTTAAAGGAGTGACAGAATAACTGAATTCATTTCATTCAAGAGGGGGACCTTACTTGTGTATGTGCAAGTATACCAGTCAAATGCCTCTTTAATGAAAGAAAGATGCTCATCCAAATTAGGGAAAGTTACCACATGTCTGGGTTTTACTGCCAGCTCATGCCTTTCAAAATCCTAAATGGGAGACTTGGTTAAAATTGAAATTGAAATGAAAATGTTTGTTTGAATGTGGTAGAGTAGTAAAAATATCTCTCTATAGAGATAAGCTATGTCTATCTACTGTATAAAAGATTTGAATTTTAACTGGCTTGTATGAGGCCCAAGCTTGAGGCTTTTTGATTGATTAATTAATTATTATTGACTCTGGGAGATGACTCCACTGGGGATTAATTACAGGGTATTTTTGTGTTCTGTACAAAGCCCAGAATTGAGACTGACTCTACTTAGGGAGACTCTATTTATGTGCCTTGTACAAAGCCCAAGGTTGTGGCTAACTGTTGAGGATAATTGAATGAATGACTCTATTTTATGTGCCTTGTACAAAGCCCAAGGTTGTGGCTGACTCTAGCTAGGGAAAACATTATTTTCTGCCTTGTACAAAGCCCAAGGTTGTGGCAGACTCTTAAATAAACTAAGTATGGATGACTCTATGGGGAAAAGATCCTAGGTGTTAGGAATCTTTGACACATGAAAATATGGTTTATCTGCCTTGTACAAAGCCCAAGGTTGTGGCTACTGAATGATGAAGAACTCACTAGGGAGACTCTATTATCTGCCTTGTACAATGCCCAAGGTTGAGGCTGACTCTTGACAGGGGAGTTTTATTGTTTGGGTGCCTTGTATGAAGCCCAAGGTTGAGGCTAACTGTTTTTGTTGGTTTTGACTCTACTGAGGAGGTTTTATTTATTAAAAGACTGTTTTTCTTTGGAAGCTAACCCTTTCCAGGGATTTTGACTCAGCTGGTGAATTTGTCTGTTAAAAGACTGACTTTATCATGTTTTTTTGGAGACTGACCCTTTCCAGGGGTTTTGACTTTTTTGGGGAAATTATCTCCTAAGAGAAATGAATCTTTATTTTTTGACATTTAATAATTGACTTTGGAGGCTAACCCTTTCCAGGGGTTTTTATTGAAAATGAAAGAATGTGTGGAAGTTAACCCTTTCCAGGGATTTTATTGAAAATGAAAGAATGCGTGGAAGCTAACCCTTTCCAGGGATGTTATTGAAAATGAAAGAATGATTTTGGAGGCTAACCCTTTCCAGGGATTTTGACTCAGCTGGTGAATTTGTCTGTTAAAAGACTGACTTTATCATGTTTTTTGGAGACTGACCCTTTCCAGGGGTTTTGATTCTTTTTTGGGGAAATTATCTCCTAAGAGAAATGAATCTTTATTTTTTGACATTTAATAATTGACTTTGGAGGCTAACCCTTTCCAGGGGTTTTTATTGAAAATGAAAGAATGTGTGGAAGCTAACCCTTTCCAGGGATTTTTGATTGAAATGGATGGCAGAAAGATTATCTAATGGAGACTTCTTGTTTAAAGCCCAAGATGAAGGCTGACACATGCTGAGGAGAAAATAAACATAGATCCTAGACTCTGCTAAGGAAGATTGATGGAGATAAGGGTGACATAGACTGTCCATATCTCTCATTCCAAAAGGTGTGCTCAATGCAAAATTGAGACAAACTTAGCTTGTTTAAAGTCTGGTTTAAAATGGAAGAAACTCACCAGGGTAGGCTAAAAGGTGACTAAAGACCTGTTCCTATGTTTATAAGAAACCTGATGGGTCCTTGTATACAAGCTCAAGAGGAAGCTGGAAATGCTTTTAAGAAGCCTGTGGGTCCTTGTACAAAGCCCAAGAGGAGGCTAATCGAGGGTCCTTGTTATAGCACAAGAGAAAGCTATGTAGTTTTGAACTTATTTTGGCTCTAAGCAAATGGGTAAGAGGTTTCACCGGGAATAATTCCTCTTTGGGAGGATGTGTCCTATTATTTGGATTCTAAGGTTTTTGCCAAGATGTTTCACCGGGAATAATTCATCTTGGGGGTTTGAACTACAGATCTCTAATTAGGAAAGAGCCTTCACCGGGAAGACATTCTCAATCCTAGGCCATATTCCTATAATATATATATATAGTTTAACTGTCCTAAGGTTTATACTCAAACGTAGTTCTAAACTAATATATGTGCACAATTTATATTTGACAGTAATTTAAATAAAGACTGTAAATTGAAAGCTTTGTAAAGCCTAACCTGGATGGAGTGGAGGCCATTGAAGAAGTATGTACAGAGCCTCAACAGTAATTTTGTTGTTTTGTTGATAACAGTTGAATATATATATGATAAACAGTTAATGGTTTTTTGAAAACAGAAGAAGTGAAGATGGACAAAGGTCACATAGGTATCTGAAGAGTTTCACCGGGAATAATGCCCTTCAAATACCAGAAGAATGTTTTGAAAACAGAAAGAAGATTTTGAAAATACAGTTTTGAAAACAAGCTAAGAAGAGAAGGTGTTTGGGACTTACACTCTATTAGAGGCCCAGTACTTTACAGTACTGGTTATAAAAACAATTGGAAAATGATTTAGAATGATGCAAGGTTTTGTTGTTTGAAAACCCTAATCATTTGACTTATTCGGAGATTGAAAACAGTTTTGAAAATTGACAAAAGTCAACTTAATTAAGGTAAAGATGAAGATCTATGCCTAATTAAAACCTAAACAAACAGGGTTTTATCATAAACCTTATTTACAAAATGATTAGGTTAAAACAAAGTGAATATATATTTAAAGTATTTAAGAAAAAAACACTTAAAACATATTATTTTAAACCTAATAAAAATATATGAAATAAATAATATTTTTATGATTTTTTTATTATTCACAAAATAGATATATTAAATGACAAGTGTGTGAAAAATGAAGAAATTAATTTGATAGGTTAAATAATTGGTTAAAGTTGTGAAGAAATTAAATGGGAAAAAGTGGTAAAAAATAGGGTTTGTCACCAACCAGGTTTGAACCCACGCCCTTTGTATTACCAGCCCAAAACAACACCACTGAGCCAACGCGCGCTTGGTGTCATATGCATGGTTCCATTGCAATTCATATATTACTCAAATGCATAGAAGTGAAAAAAGAAATAAAATCAAAAGGTCTGGGGCGAGGGGGATTCGAACCCCAGACCTTGGGCACGCGCAACACACAAACACTCTTTACCACTGGGCTATCACGTTTTAGTCGTTAATGAAACAGGTATCAATCAAAATAAAATAAACTTAGACCTGAGTTTGAAAATTGCGCGCCACCACCATCTTCGTCTTCAACCTCAAGCTCTCAAATTTCAAATTTATGAACTTGCTCATTTCTCAACCATTTGCAAAGATGTAAAGACCAAACTTGCTCTAAATTCACTCACGATTCTAAATATGTAACTATCATAAATTTATATCAACTATATCTAACTAATTTACCAGAAATCGTGAAGAACCCTAAAACTTAAAAATCAAATTAAATGGCTATGCTGAAAGATAAATGAATGATGATAGAGGGTTTTCAATCCTCTGATGATTCTGAACAAGATAGAATCGAGCTATTTCTTAAAGAATGCTTAAATTAAAGAGGTGAGGTTCAGAAACTTACCTCTGAAAATGGAGGTCGTGAGGATGATGGAGAGCACCTGGGCTTGAATGAATGATCTCAATAGCTTCCCTGAGACTCAATGATGCTAACTGAATGCTTATTGTAGCCTGAATCCTTCTGAATTGTTCTATGGACCTCCCTCGATTTCAGCTTCAAGTGAACATGGAGGGTGTTGATTCTTGAGTTACAGATGAGCTGCAGCCATCTGGTTAGCTTCACTATGACCTGAGGAGTGTGTCTGGATGATTGGCTTGGCTCGGAACCTCCTGAATTACTCCATGGACCTCCAACTGCAAATGCTCCAAAGTGAGAGCAACAATGGTGTTCCTCCACTTACAGAAGTGATCCAGGTGCTTGGATCACCTCAAATGACCTCCCTTGAGATGTTAGAATGTTCACTTCTCAAAGATGAGCTCTGGTTTGAAGAAATCGATTCTTCTTGCCAAAGAACTTTGAAAAACAATGAACATGAGAAGAGAAAGAGAAAGCAAGGAATATGGTTGCTTTGGTGTGTTTTTGAATGAGGAATGCCTCTGTATTTATAGGCAAATGGATGCAGATCAATTGGCTGTGGTGAGCTTGCTTAGTGTAGTGAGTTTGGTTTCTTAGCCATGAAGAAATTCAAAGAATCTCCAAAATGCAATGATGCATTTTCGGGCTAGCTTCCCCCATCCATTGATTCTATCTGATCTTAGGGGACATTTCAGATGCAAAGTGAGCTCTAATTGGTTGATGAGAAGATTCCTTGGGTGATTCATCAATTTGCCATAAATTCACAAATGTAATCATTACATAATCACATGTTCTTGTTTTTAGAATCTTCTTCAATTCTTATGGCATGGTGAAAATGAATGCATGGCATGGTTTCAGATGTGTTATGGGTCGTGTAGCATCCATAAGAGAGGTTATTTGCACAAAATTTGCAAAGTCCAAAAGTGTCCATGACCTATAATTTTACTTCATGAGGCCAACTTTGAACAAGCATAACTCTTAGCTCAAATTGAATTTGGAGAAGGTTGAACACAATTTGGAAAGCCCTAAACATCTACTTTAAATCATTAGTTTATGTCTTCTTCAGAATCATTTGGGAAATTTGTGAAAAATGAGCCCAAAGTTGGATGAAAACTAGGTTAAAACACTTAGAAAAATTTCTAAGTGTTTATGACCTAAACTTCAAAATTTCCAAAACTTCATAAATGATTGATCTTTTGAAAAAAGTTCCTTTGTAAGATGTTGTTTTATTTTGCAAGATCTACAACTTTCATGTTGGAAGTTTTTTGAGTTGTGTAGGTGAAATTTTGAGTTCTCACCATGCCTTAAAAAACCCTAATTCCCGACTTTTTGCTCCTTGATGAATTTCTTTGAATTTCTTTGGTCAAATGACTTTAATATCCATATATTGATGATATTGATCTTTGAAAGTCATTTTTTGACCAAAAACCTTAAAAGTCAAAGGTGATCCCATACAGTTGACTTTTGCCTGGCAAAGTGAATTTTTGGACTTTTGTGTAGAAACAAGATCTTATCCTCAAATGAATGATGTAAATGGATTATATTGAGGTAGTAGAGACTCTTGAATCATGTCTTGAGTTTTGGATTCATGCCCTGATTAAAAGTCAACTATCTTGGTGAATTAGGTCAAAAACCCTAATTGTCGACCAGAGGACAATGATGAGTGTAGACTTGGAATTGAGGTGTAATGTCCAGTGGATCTTGTCATAAGAGTTATTTGAAGATGATTAATGTCTTTGAATGGTCTCTTTGGGCTTTTTAGGGTTTCCCAAAGGTGATCCCTGATTTTAGTCCTTGATAGGCTCCAAACCCTAGTCTGTTGATCTGAGTAATCCTGTGCTTAGATGACTAGGTGTCTTAATCAATCATAGGTGTAATAATGAGGCTTTTGAGTCTTATGATTGTATTAGAGACTAGTCCCTCTATTGATTGATCCTTTTCCTGAGTTTTCTTGTCTTTGAACACCCTCGATTGAATGTCAGGCTGCTCAGGGTACTTGCTTTGACTTGATGAAAATCCTGAAGATATGTCATCTCAGGGGGGTCAAAAATTAGGGTATGACACAAATGAAGGCATTTTTTGTCAGCGAACTAGGGAAATATTTGATCCTTAAATCCTCGTTTCCCGCTAAGTCTCCTGCTTCTTTCAAATATCTAGCAATATGTTCCACCGTTGACTCATTAGTTTCGCCTGAAAATTTTGTAAATTTGGGTACCTTAGTGCCCCTAGGCAATTCTGTCTGCATGATATAATCTGATATAGGGGATGTATAGTTTGGACGTCTAAGTCCAGTACTAAGGCCATTATTGGCCATAACCCTTTCTATCATGGCAGTTAAGTTATTTTCTGTAGCCAGATTTTCTCTTCTGACTCTTTGAACAACCTCATCTGGGTGTTCGTTCCTACCCACAATCCTTAATCTGGGTCGCTCCTCCTCCGTTTCTTGTCGAACGGGGACGGCTCTTTGATTTGAAGCTTCTAAGTTAATTATTGGAGTTCCTTCGAACATCTCTGTTCTTCGTGAGGGGCCTACATCCCTAGTGGCTGTCCTAGATGACGGAACTATGTCTTGTACACGTTCTAAAAGGGGCCTCTCTTCTTGATTCGAAGGCTGTTTGTCTTTCCTTTTAGGTGGTGTTATTCCCATGAATTCTGCCATTCGATTCATTTGAGATGATATCTTTTGGAAAGTCTCCATGTTTTCTCTATTTGTAGTAGTAACATTTGCCATTAGTGGGCTTAAAACTGAAGTCAATTCTCTGGCCAACACCCCTACCATATCATGGTTGCTTGCATCCATTTCTTGTCGAAATGCTGCTTGGTTATTTGTGGTAAAGTGAGGCACCTGGGTAGAAAAACCAGTGTTATGTGCACTTCGACCCACTGAACTAACATTCGGTGAAAATGTCGCATTGTTAGTTGGGGCATATATAGATCCTGCCCCTCGTACGCCTGTTCCATATGGGTATGGCATTCCATATGAACTATTTGGTCTCCATTCGAAAGCAGAATTCGTGCCTTGACTAGGCAAATTATTTGCAGCATTTGTCGAGGCAAACAATACGTCCTCTGCGCTTGTGGATGAGGGTGCGGTTGTCGACACTGAAACTGGAATAGTCCCTGAAAGCCCTGTATTATTTTCAGGCAAAGCCTGGGAATTATCTGCAGGTCTCGATCCATTTGGACCCGTTGCATCTCGTGTTCCTTGAGTAGAAGTCGAATTTGCCGCTCCTGATCCTGAACCTTGTGGGGGATCTCGATCACCCCCTGCACTGGCCGTAACGACCATTTTCCTGTTGTACCTTCGTTTGGGAATCGGTTGTGCACTGTTCTTTAATTTACCGTTCCTAAGGTTCATACAAGATCTTGATATTGTCTAGACAAAAATAAAGCAATTGATTAAAACAATCTGCTTGACACTGTCCCACTGGGCGTGCCAATTTGTTTACGGTGATTTCCGGTAAACAACCGCTAGTCTTCCAAACTATAATAAATATGATTTGGTTACTCGCAGGATCGACTAGATTGATCCTAGGACACATAGTCAAGAAGATTGTCATCAACGTTCATTCGAACCATATTCATTATTTGTCTTCTTCAATAAGCGTTGTTCGATTAAAGAACAAATAGTCTTGACAATCACTTTGTTATATATAAATGTGACTTCAGCGAAAAGATAAGTAACATAACATAGAAAATTAAAAGGACTATTGAAACGTAAAGAATCTTAAACTGCAGAAATGTTAAAGACTTTGAAAGTAAATAACATGAAAGTAACTCGAAAGTAAATGACATTAAAGTAAAGATACAGAAATGTAAATGGCAAGAAGTAAACGAAATGCAGTAATTCTGGAAGATATTTAAAAACAAAAGATAATACACATGTATTAAAATGGTGGTGTCATACGTACATTTTCTCAGCGAACTCTTTCTCTTAACGCTTGATACTTGAGTAAATATGTGAGTGATTTGTACAAAATGAACACACAGAATCCTAACATTAAGACTCCTATTTATACTAGTTTCGACCTTAACGGTCCTATACTAATCTGCTGCCACGTTTCTCATAAGAACTTCTAGCGATGCCATCTGTTACTTGGACAGTTACGAAACCGTCTTCGAATTTCAAATCTTCCCGCCTGAGTCTGTCTTCGACGCGTGGCAGTGTATTAAACAAACACTACGAAAAAAAAGACGCTAAGTAGTAATACTTAAATATATTTATAAATTTGTCTAAGTCCCCGAAGACACATACTTTTCACTAGCTTTCAGTATTCATTATCTTCATAGCGAACTTAGAAATCTTTACTCTCGAAGCATGACCATCAGTAGCCATTCTTTTATTTTTAAGGGATGGCCATCAGTAACCATCTTTCCTTCGATTTTCTATTTCTTCGAAGGATAAATACTACAAAACAAAATCTTCAGCTAACAATAACAGGTACCATGGATCAAAAGAGAAGCATCAAGAAGTACACTTTCAGAAATTCAAGTGCAAAGGAATTGAAAGAGCTAGCAACTTTGGTTCCTAATCTTGACAACTTCAAAAGCCGTTATGGGAAATTAATCTCTATCTTGAAGACTAAAGTGGAAAAGGGGATTCTTGAGACGCTTGTGCAGTTTTATGACCCGGTTTATCATTGTTTCACTTTTCCTGATTATCAGCTTATGCCCACTTTGGAGGAGTATTCTTATTGGATTGGTTTGCCAGTTACGAATGATATACCGTTTAGTGGTCTAGAGAAAGAGCCTCAGGTTGATGAGATAGCAGAACTCCTTCATTTGAAAATGTCAGATGTAAAAGCAAACATGACCAAAAAAGGAGGAATTTGGGGGTTGACTTCTAAGTTCTTGATTGGAAAAGCTTCTATGTTGGCTAGTAAACGAAGTATGATTGCTTTTGAGACATTTCTGGCCTTGCTCATCTATGGTTTGATACTCTTTCCCAACATTGACAACTTTGTCGATGTTAATGCTATTCGGATTTTCATGATTGGGAATCCCGTGCCTACTTTGCTTGGGGATACTTATCATTCCATTCACCATAGGAATGATAAGAAAGGTGGACTTATCAATTGTTGCACTCCTTTGCTCTATAAGTGGTTTATTTCGCACTTACCTCAAGCTAAGAGTTTCTTGAATAATCCTGATGGTCTCTCATGGTCTCAGAAGATCATGCCTCTTACTAATGGGAATATCCATTGGTACAATCCTGCTTATAACATTGGTGAGATTATTGATAGTTGTGGAGAATTCCCTAATGTACCTCTTCTTGGTATACAAGGAGGAATTACCTACAACCCCATTCTTGCAAGGCCTCAATTTTGCTATCCCATGAAGGAGCGACCCGCTAATATCCTTGTGTCATGAATCTTCTATCTTAATCAAGATGGAAATTTGGATATGAGAAATCGTTTTTTGCGTGCTTGGCACCATGTTGATAGGAAGAGACATTTGGGAACAAAACAATGTGTTGCTCTCAAAGACTATACTGATTGGGTTCAAGCTAGAGCTCATACTTTTCAGATGCCTTATTTACTCGAGGAGCCTTCTCTACTTGTTACTCCACCATTGTCTCTCACTACTCCTGTTGAAAGTAGTGAAGAACATCTAGAGCTCGTGGCTAAGTTGAGAGCGGAAAGAGATGCTTTGGAGTTTGAGAACAAAGAGTTGAAGATACACTTGAAAGAAAAAGATGAAATGCTTGATATCCAAGATGGTTGGTTGATGGAAAAAGAGGATCAGATTCGCCATCAAGAAGAGCTACTTCAACAACATGGTGAAAAGCGAAAGAGACAACAAGAAGATTCAGTTGCATGGAAAGAAGTTGCTGATAAGCTGATGGTCGAGAATGCTCATTTGAAGGCCTTTTATGAAGATGAATTGGAGAAGCTCCGTAGGAAGCTGCAGAGAGGAGTTGGATCTTCGTCAGAAGTGTTCCCTTCTAGTTTTTATCTTTTCCTTTGTTTTGTAATTTTGGATCTTTGAATCCTTTTGTATGCTTTTCTATTACTAATGAAAGAATATTGTTATGTTTTATGATGTTTTTTGCTAATGTTTACAATTAATGTCTTAAAAGTTCCTTGAAAACCAAAAATAAAAATCATTTGCATTGCATTTCATGCATCATTCCGCATTTTGGTCTTGCTTCCGAGAGTATTCCCGAGGTCTTATTCAGTGTTCTTCATACAGAATCAAGCTGTCTCACCGGTATAACACTCGAGCTAACTGCAAGAAGAAGATGGAAGGTCTTGAACAAGAGAATCGTGAGTTACGTGAAGAGGTTGTTACTTTGAGATCTGGTGTGGATCGTCTCACTGCTCTAGTTGAGACATTGATGGCTGCTCAGAATCAGAATCAGAATCAGAATCAGAATTAAGTTTCTCCTCCCAATGCCCAAGCTCAGGGTCAGACCACTGTGATTTCTGAAATTGCTGCTACAACCATTCCTGCTATTCCTGTTGGTGCTACTCAGCAACGTATGCCTAATGGATACCCCTGGGGCATGCCTGAAGGTTATTTGTCTGTTCCTGAGATGACTCGTCCGTTGACTCCTGTTATGGTCAACACATCTCCTATTGTTCATACTGGTCCTTTTGTCCCAGAGCCCATTTATGATGCTGCTCCAAGTGAAATTCATGACCGAATGGATGGTTTCCAAGATCAGTTTGAAGAATTGCAGAAAGAAATGAAAGCCTTGCGTGGGAAAGAACTGTTTGGAAAGAATGTGCATGATCTTTGCCTTGTTCCCAATGTGAAAGTACCTGCTAAGTTCAAGTTGCCTGAATTTGAGAAGTACAAAGGAAATTCCTGCCCTCAGGCACACCTGGTGATGTATATAAGGAAGATGTCCACTCACACTGATGATCAACGTTTGTTGATTCACTATTTCCAAGACAGTTTGACTGGAGCTGCTTCTAAGTGGTATATGGGCCTTGATAGCACCCATATTCGCACTTTCAATGACTTAGCTGAGGCGTTTGTGAAGCAATACAAGTATAATGTGGACATGGCTCCTGATAGGGATCAATTACGAGCTATGATGCAGAAAGAGAAAGAATCCTTCAAGGAATATGCTCAGAGATGGCGTGAGGTTGCCGCCCAAGTGATTCCTCCGATGGAAGAAAAAGAGATGACTAAGATTTTTCTGAAGACTCTTGGTCCGTTTTACTATGAAAAGATGATCGCAAGTGCTCCTGTAGACTTCACCGAAATGGTGGGTATGGGTGTCAGACTAGAAGAAGTTGTGCGAGAAGGCCGTTTGGTTCGAAATGACAATTTGTCTGGTGGTGCGAAGAAGTATGGTTCTTCATTCCAGAAGAAGAAGGAATCACATGCTAATGCTGTTTCTCATGGGAGGAATAGTCGATTCAGGAATCAATCTCAGCAAGTGGCGTCAGTAACTCCTGTTGTGAATTCAGTGCCTGTAGCTCCTGTTAATCAACAACCAGCAAGGCGGAATCCGTATCCTCGGGTTAATGTTGATCTTATCCCTATGACGTACACTGAACTGTATCCTGCTCTAATTCATAAGAAGTTGGTTCAACCAAGGTCACCACCCCCTGTTCTAGAGAAACTCCCTTGGTGGTATAAGGCGGATGCCACTTGTGCTTATCATCAGAATGCTTCTGGGCATGATTTGGAAAACTGTTGGGCCCTAAAGAATGAAGTCCAGAGATTGGTTCGTTCCGGTATGCTCTCTTTCCGTGATATTGGCCCAAATGTGCAGAAAAATCCGTTGCCAACTCACGAAGCGTCTGCTGTAAATATGGTATATGGGTGCCCTGGGAAGTATAAGATTTATCGTGTGGAACACATCAGAGGATCATTGGTAGAGATGCATGCCCCTCTGTGTGAATACAGTCATTATGAGCATAATCATGCTGCTTGTAGGATTTGTTCAGTCAATCCTCGAGTATGTTACATTGTGAGAAGAGACTTACAAGAGATGATAGATCAAAGGCTCATTGAGATTCTAAGGGATAGAGATGAAGATGATGTCAATGTGATTGAACCATGCTTTGAAATCCCGGAATGTGTAGAGATTGGTTATTATGGCAAAGCTGCCGTGGAACCTCTTGTGATATGTTTGCCTGGATCTGTACCTTATAGTTCTGATAAAGCTGTACCTTACAGATACAATGCCACCATGCTGGAAGCTGGAAAAGAAGTTGAGATTAAGCCTCTGTCTTCTGTTGAGAATATAGCAGATGTCAGTAGAGTGACTAGAAGTGAACGAGTTTTTACTCAGCCCCAAACAGTTGTGGATGTCCAGAAGAATCCTACTCAAGTACCTGTGAACAATAATGATGCGACAAAAGTGAATGCTGGGTCATCTTCAGGGAAGGAGATTGATGAGATTTTGAAACTTCTCAAGATGAGCGATTATAAGATTGTGGATCAGTTGCATCGCACTCCGTACAAGATCTCTATAATGGAGCTGCTGGCAAATTCTCCTGCTCATAGGGATTCTTTGATGAAAATACTTGATCAAGCCTTTGTGGATCATGATGTGACGCTGGATCAGTTTAATGGGGTTGTGAGCAATATCACTGCATGTAACAATTTGAGCTTCAGTGATGAAGATTTGCCTGAGGAAGGAAGGAATCATAATTTGGCTTTGCACATCACTGTCAGTTGCAAAGAGGACTCAATGTCCAATGTGTTGATCGATACTGGTTCATCTCTGAATGTCATGCCGAAATCCACTCTTGCTAAGTTGTCTTATGGTGGCACACCAATGAGATTTAGCAATGTGATTGTCAAGGCTTTTGATGGATCGAAGAAATCAGTGGTCGGAGAGGTTGATTTGCCTATTAGTATTGGACCATTTGTCTTCAAGATTACTTTTCAAGTGATGGACATTTTCCCTGCATACAGTTGCTTATTGGGACGCCCATGGATCCATGAGGCTGGGGCAGTTACTTCAACTCTTCACCAAAAGTTGAAATTTGTGAAAGATGGAAAGATGGTCGTTGTGAATGGAGAACAAGCTTTGCTGATTAGTCATCTCTCTCTTCGTTCCGTACCATAGAAGCTGATGAAGTAGTCATTGGAACTGCATTCCAAGCCCTGTCTGTTAATGATGAATTCAAAAAGGATGAAGCTTTCATTGCCTCCTTCAAAGATGCTCAACGGGTGGTTCAGAATGGACATTCAGGAGTTTGGGGACAAGTGGTGAGTCTACAAGAGAACAAGAATAGAGTTGGTCTGGGATTTTCTGCCTCAGACAAGTCTGTGATGAAGCCTGAATCTGCTTTCCGTCCTTATCAGGAAATGTTTCATAGTGCTGGGTTTCTACATCCAATTCTTTCAGAGGTGGATGCTATTGTTGAAGACGAACCAGAGCCAGAAGTGCCAAGCTTTGTGACCCATGGAAAGATGATTAAGAACTGGATCATCATTGACATTCCTGAGTGTACTCATGCTTCAAAGTAATTTGCTTTTGTGTTTTTCAAAAATCCTTTCATTCTGCCCAAGATGAAAGTGAAGTTGTTGGGGCCATTTTCTGTTTGTTTTAAACATTAAAATCATCAATAAAAGTCATTTTGTTTCTGCATATACATGCTTCTTATCTTTTTGCTTTTTCTGGAAAGTGGTAACACAAAAAACCTAAAAAATGTTTTCATTTTCCATAATCTGCACGATTACATGTTTGCATATATCTTTCCTTTTCCTGAAATAATAATCATTTGTGCAGATTAATCAATAAAACCGTTGAAAGTAATGACCCTGCGCCCTCTCCTAACTTCGAGTGTCCTGTGTATGAGGCGGAAGAAGAGAGTGATGAATGTATTCCTGATGAGATTTCCCGACTGCTTGAGCATGAGGAAGACACCATTCAGCCATATAAAGAGCCATTAGAAGTCATCAACTTGGGTTCTGAAGAAGATAAAAAGGAAGTCAAGATTGGGGCACTGCTTGGTCAAGATGTTAAGAAGAGGATGGTAGAGCTTCTTAAAGAGTATGTTGACATTTTTGCGTGGTCCTACCAAGATATGTCTGGGCTGGACACAGATGTTGTGGAGCATCATTTGCCGTTGAAACTAGAATGTCCTCCCGTCAAGCAAAAGTTAAGAAGGAGTCATCCTGATATGGAGGAAAAGATTAAGAATGAGGTCTTGAAACAGATTGACGCAGGTTTCCTTGTCACTTCTGTATATCCTCAATGGATTGCCAATATTGTGCCTGTTCCAAAGAAAGACAGAAAAGTTCACATGTGTGTTGATTATAGAGATTTGAATAAAGCCAGTCCAAAAGATGATTTTCCTCTACCTCACATTGATATGTTGGTAGATAGCACGGCAAAGTTTGAGGTTTTCTCCTTTATGGATGGTTTTTCAGGATACAACCAGATTAAGATGGCACCTGAAGACATGGAAAAGACAACCTTTATTACACCATGGGCGACATTCTGTTACAAAGTGATGCCTTTTGGGTTGAAGAATGCTGGTGCGACGTATCAAAGAGCCATGACTACTCTTTTTCATGATATGATGCACAAAGAAATCGAGGTTTATGTGGATGACATGATTGCCAAGTCCCAGTCAGAAGAAGGGCACATGGAAGATCTTTTAAAGTTGTTTCAGCGTTTGAGAAAGTATCGTCTCCGCTTAAATCCAAGCAAATGCAATTTTGGTGTCCGTTCCGGAAAGTTATTGGGTTTCGTTGTCAGTCAGAGAGGAATTGAAGTAGATCCTGATAAAGTCAAAGCAATTCCGGAAATGCTAGCACCAAAGACTGAGAAACAAGTGAGAGGTTTCCTCGGACGTTTGAATTATATCTCCAGGTTCATTTCCAATATGACTGCTACTTGTGAGCCAATCTTCAAGCTGTTAAAGAAAAATCAGGGATGTGTGTGGAATGAAGATTGTCAAAAAGCTTTTGACAACACTAAAGAATAATTGCTTGAACCTCCCATTTTGCTCCCTCCAGTTGAGGGAAGACCTCTGATTATGTATCTCACAGTGCTGGAAAACTCAATGAGATGTGTGTTGGGTCAGCATGACGAGTCTGGTCAAAAAGAGTATGCAATATACTACCTTAGCAAAAAGTTTACCGAGTGCGAAACAAGATACTCGCTGCTTGAGAAAACTTGTTGTGCTTTAGTGTGGGCTGCTCGCCGACTGAGACAGTATATGTTGAACCACACCACCCTATTGATTTCCAAAATGGATCCAATTAAGTATGTATTTGAGAAACCTGCATTAACTGGAAGGATTGCTCGCTTGCAAATGTTGTTATCAGAATATGATATTGAATATCGAGCTCAGAAAGCTGTAAAAGGAAGTGTGTTGGCAGAGTACCTCGCTCATCAACCAATTGATGATCATCAATCTATCAGAATGGACTTCCCAGATGAAGATATAATGTATTTGAGATCTCAAGATTGGGATGAACCATTTCCAGAAGAAGGGCCGGATCCTGAATCCAAATGGGGTTTAATTTTTGATGGAGCTTCTAATGTTCATGGCCATGGAATCGGCGCCATTATCATCACTCCACATGGATCACATGTACCTTTCACTGCCAGGATATGTTTTGATTGTACAAATAATATTGTTGAGTATGAAGCTTGCATCATGGGACTTGAAGAGGCCATTAATCAGAGAATTAAGATTCTTGATGTTTATGGAGATTCCGCGCTTGTGATTAATCAGATCAAAGGAGAATGGGAAACTCGTCATCCTGGCTTGATCCCTTACAAAGATTACGCCAGAAGGTTATTGACATTCTTAAACAAAGTTGAATTCCACCACATCCCTCGAGATGAGAACCAGATGGCCGATGCTTTAGCCACATTGTCATCCATGTACAAAGTGAATTTCCATAATGAGGAGCCTCGGATTACAATCAGGCGTCTTGATAGACCTGCTCATGTATTTGCAGTTGAGGAAGCAACAGATGAAAAGCCTTGGTATTTCGATATTAAGCATTTCCTCCAGACTCAAGAGTACCCACTTGGGGCATCAAATAAAGATAAGAAAACTTTGAGGAGATTGGCTGGCAGTTTCTTCATCAATGCTGATGTTTTGTACAAAAGAAATTATGACATGGTTTTGCTCAGATGCGTGGATAGGCACGAAGCAGACATGTTGATGCATGAAATTCATGAAGGCTCTTTTGGTACCCATGCCAATGGACATTCAATGGCTAAAAGGATGCTTAGAGCAGGTTACTATTGGCTGACAATGGATTCTGATTGCTACAAGTTTGTAAAGAAGTGTCACAAGTGTCAAGTGTATGCTGACAAGATTCATGTACCTCCGACACTTCTCAATGTGATTTCTTCCCCATGGCCTTTCTCTATGTGGGGTATTGATATGATTGGCATGATTGAACCCAAGGCTTCGAATGGACATCGATTCATCCTGGTAGCAATCGATTACTTTACCAAGTGGGTAGAAGCTGCTTCATATGCTAATGTAACAAAGCAAGTTGTGGTTAGATTTATCAAGAACAACATCATCTGCCGATATGGTGTACCGAGCAAGATCATCACTGATAATGGCTCGAATCTGAATAATAGCATGATGAGAGAACTGTGTGAAAGCTTCAAGATTGAACACCATAACTCTTCGCCTTATAGGCCAAAGATGAATGGAGCTGTTGAAGCAGCAAATAAGAATATTAAGAAGATTGTGCAAAAGATGGTTGTTACGTACAAGGACTGGCACGAGATGCTCCCATTTGCTTTGCATGGGTACCGTACATCTGTTCGTACTTCAACCGGGGCAACCCCCTTTTCTTTGGTTTATGGTATGGAAGCAGTGCTCCCCGTCGAGGTCGAGATTCCATCGTTGAGAATTTTAATGGAAACCAAGTTGTCTGAGGCTGAATGGTGTCAGAGCAGGTTTGATCAATTGAATTTGATAGAAGAAAAGAGAATGACGGCTTTATGCGATGGTCAGTTGTACCAGAAAAGAATGAAGAAAGCTTTTGATAAGAAGGTTCGACCTCGAGTATTCAGAGAATGCGACCTCGTGCTCAAAAGGATCTTGTCTTTTACCTCCGATTCATGGGGCAAGTGGACTCCTAATTTTGAAGGACCATATGTTGTTAAGAAAGCCTTCTCTGGAGGTGCATTAATTCTTGCAACTATGGATGGAGAAGAGCTCCCACGACCCGTGAATGCTGATGTAGTCAAGAAATACTTCGCCTAAATAATAAAAGAACAGCTCGCTAAGTCGAAAACCCGAAAGGGCGGCTTAGGAAAAAAAGAGCGTCTCGGTGGATTGAAAACCCGAAAGGGCGGTCCAGGCAAAAATTAGAGACATAAAACAAAATGAAATACCCGGTGGGCTGAAAACCCGAAAGGGCGGTCCAGGCAAAAGTTAGGGATGCATGGCAAGTAACTACATCAGACAAGACTTGATCATCAGCAGTCATCTGTTTATCATGAAGAAGTTCGACACTTTTCAACGGAAGCCTTTGCTCAGGAATTCCCAGTTGAGAGAGAGGATGGGGTCATTACATTTCAATGTACCTTTTCCACAAAATTACCACTTTCCAAACTTTGTAATAATCCATGGGGTCTTGCCTTTTGCAGGCTACCATTCTATTAAAAAGTTTGAGCCTTTACCCTTTATTGGCAATCTTATTTCTTTCATATCTCCCAAAATGTCATTTATTGTTGATAGTAATTTTTGAAACAAAAAGAAAATTGATTTCAACAAAATCCTTTTGAAAATTATAAAAGAAGTTTTACTTTGATCCATGAGTGCATTACAAGGAATGGATATGTTGATATATTCATATGCAAATGAAGAAGAATGTGTTCCACTCGATGCACCTTTGGCTTGGCACAAATATGGTTTAGAAATCAACTACTGTGTTCTCTCAGCTTCAATGTTCCCTAGTGTTGGGCAGCATATATTCTGAAGCCATCAAAAGATTGATAGCAGTTTCTGCTCTAGTGTTCAGCTTGAGACATGCTTGATTATGTCATCTTCGTACACCATCTCTTTCATCGTCAGTGGTACGTCAATGAATTTCTCTTCATGCCTTCAGTGGAACGTTGGTATGTGTTATCGTTAGTGGTACGGCGATACATCTCTTTCTACCTTCAGTGGGACGTTGGTAGTTCACCTTCAGTGGAACGTTGGTGTATTTTGTTATCTTCATCGTCAGTGGTACGTCGATGTATTTTTCTTCAATACCTTCAGTGGAACGTTGGTATGAGATATCGTTAGTGGTACGGCGATACATCTCTTTCTACCTTCAGTGGGACGTTGGTAGTTCACCTTCAGTGGAACGTTGGTGTATTTTGTTATCTTCATCGTCAGTGGTACGTCGATGTATTTCTCTTCAATACCTTCAGTGGAACGTTGGTATGTGTTATCGTTAGTGGTACGGCGATACATCTCTTTCTACCTTCAGTGGGACGTTGGTAGTTCACCTTCAGTGGAACGTTGGTGTATTTTGTTATCTTCATCGTCAGTGGTACGTCGATGAATTATCTCTTTTCATATCATCAGTGGTACGGTGGTATATCTCTTTAATACCTTCAGTGGGACGTTGGTTTGCGTCATCGTCAGTGGTACGTCGATGAATTATCTCTTTTCATATCATCAGTGGTGCGGTGGTATATCTCTTTAATACCTTCAGTGGGACGTTGGTATGTGTTATCGTCAGTGGTACGTCGATGAATTATCTCTTTTCATATCATCAGTGGTAAGGTGGTATACCTTTTTTATACCTTCAGTGGGACGTTGGTATATGTTATCGTCAGTGGTACGGCGGTACATCTCTTCATATCATCAGTGGTACGATGGTGTGATTTCTGTTAACGGAAGATTGGCATTCTGATTCAGGATGCATACTTTCTCATCCCCAGTGAAAGAGGATGATCCCCTTTTCTCATCCCCAGTGGAAGAGGATGCTATAATCTCTCTGACGCGAAGTGTTTTCCCCAGAGAAGTTTCTTTTCCCACCAAAGTTCCGTCTCTCCAACAAAGTGTTGCCTTCCCCAGTGGAGTTTCTACTCGCAAGACGTTTGTTTCCCCAGCGGAGTTATAGCAAGACATTTGTTTTCCCCAGTGGATCACCTGTTACTCCCCAGTGTTGTCATGCTTTATTATCATCACATGCATTCTTTAACATTGCATTGCATCTTAGGATCAAAAATTGTGTTTTATATATTTAAGTCTCTTCGATTTTGACAAAACGAAGATTTCCAATCATCGTATCTCCAAGTCGAAGAAACTTAAATAGGGGCATCTGTCATACCCCAATTTTTGACCCTAAGATCCTATATCATTCATATCTCAATCACTAATCAAGAGCTTCACTTGGAAGTTTTGTTTATGGTGTTGCACTCACCTCATCAATGAGAGGGACCATCAAACACCAATGATTGTTTATCTTGTATGCATATTATACTAACCCAAACACCAAAAATATTGCTTTGTTTCTTTGTAGGCTTTTGTTTTGTAGGTGCCAAGCCAAGACATGCAATAAACAAGGCATTTTTCACATTTCTAACTAATGAAATCGATTTCCCTACTGGGTAAATCGATTTCCCTGCAGCAATCTTCAACAAAATCACATTCGGGACAACATGAAATCGATTTCCCTCCTGGGTAAATCGATTTCCCTAGTGTATTTTGCGCCAATTTCTCTTCTGGAACAGAGTGAAATCGATTTCACTCCTGGGGAAATCGATTTCCTTAAGGCGAAATTCAAAAAAATATAAGGAGGGAAGCTTGACATCATTTTGGCACCTTTTTCTTTGATCATTATACCAATTTTCCACCTCATCAAAATTAACCCCTTCATTAAACCCACTTAAACCTCATTTTACCATTTCTTACCATTTAAATGCCACTTTAATCACCAATTAAACACAAGCTAATTACCAAATGCAAAAAGACCAAACTACCACTACTCTTGCTCTCATCCTATAAATAGAGCCCACTACTCTCTCATTTCTCAAGCTTTGAGAGCCAAAAAACCCCTTGCAATTTCTCTCCTCATCCCTACCAAATTCACCAAAGCTCTTTGTTCTTTCATAAAGTTTGTGAGTCACATCTTGAACCTCACAAACTTTGAGCTAAGCCACCATCCATTTCACTCTTTTTTCTTCAATTGTTGAGAGATCAAGACTTGTGTTGGTGATTCTTGAAGTAGATCCAAGTTTTGTTCAAGATTTGGTAAATTTTCTTCATCCTTTTTGTATATTATGATGTAGATCTTTGTTGCTTGTGTGTGATGCATCTTTGATGCTATATTGGTGATATTTGATGGTGATTTGATGGAAAATTCGTGCTCCAATTGATGTTTGATCATAAGGTGTTTGTATATTTGTTCAAGTCAAGTTTTATGCCTCTAAATGTTGTTTTTGCTGGATTTTACACTGAGGAAATCGATTTCCTTAAGGCTGAAATCGATTTCCTGCTGAACGTAACCTGTTTTTTTTTGAAAACTGCACTATGGAAATCGATTTCCCCGTGCATGAAATCGATTTCCTGCTGGCAGAATGTGGTTTTTTGCCTTTTTTATGCTTGTTTTAGTTTCCTACTTCCTCCACTTCATTAATATCATTGGATCTAGGATGTTGATAGGTTTGAAATAACCTAATCCATAATATTAGATGAATGATATTAATGATAGTGTGAGTTGATTATCTTTTGTGAATTTTATTCTTCTTCCTCCATTTCATTAATATCATTGGATCTAGGATGTTGATAGGTTTGAAAGAACCAAATCCATAATATTAGATGAATGATATTAATGATAGTGTGAGTTGATTATCTTTATGCATTTTATCTTCTTCTTCTCCTTTTTTTCTTTTGATCTATGAAAGTCTTAATACTTTGAGAATTCTTGTGGATTCTTAGTAAAGACTAGATCGTTACCTATTTTCTTTTCGTGCGGTATTGCTTTCGGAAGGCGATCTACATATCATTCTTCTCGCATGCATTAGCACATAAAGTTTTGACCGGCCTCGTTGTAGGGTGATTTCTACATAAATCACTTGGCGATCTGCTTAACATAGCGCAATATTTCGTGTCCCGAATCAAAAAGATCAAATATGGAAGAGAATTGTATGCGGTTGATTTATGACTTATGGAAATTTGTCGTGTAGTCGCTATGATTTTATCAAGCTTCTGACAAGTTTACATTGAATTTAAATCTGAGTACATCCTTCACTCACCATCGATCTTCATTACTAACTTTGATAACATACTTGACAAGTTTCAAGATGGTTATCTTTAACATCTAACAACTAACTTTAATCTCCGTCATTTACTATACCGCTCTTTATATTTCTCGCTTTATCGCTTTATTTTATCATTTCATGATATTTTCATTCCGTCATTTTCTCTTTGTCCACTTGGACATATGTTTATGCTTCCGCTATTTTTCTTTTGTCCACTTGGACCATACTTTATTTTCATGCTAAAACACTAATAAACAACCAAAATCTAAAAAATACATAAGGCTCTCTTTGGACTATTGGCTACTATCCCTAGCATTTTGGAGATTCGGACTTATGGACTTAGTGCCTCTGGACCCCTTCTGTTATTACTCTGCTGTTATTCTGTCTGTCTGGCATTGGATTGTTGTCTGTTTATGTGTGCAGGTATTTCCTTGAAAGCCCTTGATGGTTAATTCCAAGGCATTGAGATAAGGATTTTACCCAAAAACAGCCGTTACTCTGCCCGATTTTCGTCAGAATTCTTAATGTGCTTAATGCAAAGCGGTGCTAAGATAATAAGTTCATCTGGATCCCCAAGTGTTAATGTGTTGGTATTGATAAATCCAAAGGATGGAAAACTACCTTGGCTCTTAATGTCAAGTGTTGGCTTCTTATTTGGTTAGACCGTTTCTTTCCTTAGCTTTTATTTTATGCACTGGGTTAGCCTCTTCATCTCCTCCTACTTCTTAGATTTTCAAAATCTTCTCCCTTTTTCCAAAATATTCTTATGTTTGCAATCTTTTCAAAACCTTTTCTTAAAAATATCTTTTGCCCTTGTTGGCATTTTGTTCAAAAGTTTAGACACCGTTAATTGTCGAAACGTGTGGTTATATCCCACGATTTTGAAATTGATTGATAATAACAAGATCTTTTCCGCGTGAGAGAGCTAGTGGCATACTCCTTGATTTTATCCGAGTTGGAGCCCTTCTTTCATTTGCGATGCAAAGAACTTGTTTGTTCTCATGATCAAGATCAATGGCTGAGTATTTCTCTCCGACGACAACAAAATGTTTATTCGTTTTTAAAATGTTTTCCCAAAAGCGGAACTACATTAGCTCTGACTTCTCCATTGCACCGAGGAGGTATGTAGGCCCAAAGCTTAACGCTTTGCCGAGCTAATTTTAAAAATAAAACAAACTCTTTTTTAGCACACACAACACAGATTTTCAAAAAGGTTCCCGTGGAGTACCACGGATATGAGGGGTGCTTTAAACCTTCCCCTCATATAATCAACACCGGAACCTGAGTTCTCTTTCTTGTTTTAAAAAAAACAAAACTTTGGGTTTTACGTTCTTTTTCCTTTTCATTTGAAAAAATAAAGCGCGGTGGCGATTTCAAAACGGAATATTGATTCGAGTCAATCCCATGGCTTCGATATCAGATTTTCCCCGCTACAGACGGTAAATGGCCAAAGGTTGAAGGAGTATCATGGTGGTGAATCAAACCGGGACGTGTGCGTTATCTCGCTCATCGAGCCTTGAATCACCATGAACCGTCGAGCTCGAACGACGTTAAACAAAGCGCTTGTTGGGAGGCAACCCAACGTTGTAAATTTCTCTTTCATTTTCATTTTAGTGTTAAATTCGCAAGTTGAGTTGATTGGAAAAACTTTGAATTGAAATACAAGGTGAAACCTGAAATCTTCCACATTTTTTCAAAAACCTGCTTTGTTGGCGCCGCGTAACTCTTGGTTGCGCCGCGAACCAACTGGCAGAAAGTTCCATTTTTAAAAATTCATTCAGTATGCGCCGCGTACATGGTTTGCATCGCGAACCAACTGGAAGAAACTTTTTATTTTCTCAATCACACTCCGTACGCGCCTCGTCCCTATGTGGCGCCGCGTGACTTGCGAATTTCACCAAGTCAATTTGATAAAGTGTGTCTTTCTTCTTGTTTTGTTTTTCTTTTCATTTCCTCTTACGAAACCCAAACATTCTCACTCAACCACACTCACACACTACTCCATCCCTAATCTTCACTCTCAATCTCTGACACTCTCAATCTCTAAAACTCACAATCAAGGTATGCAAATTCCTAAAGCTCTCTTTGCCTTCCTTCTTTCTTCTTTGTAATTGAACAACTTTTAGGGTTAGAAAAGGGAAATTTTGAAATTTGCATGTGTTAGACTTAGGATTAGGGGATGGATTTATTATCTTCGTACTGATTTCGGATGAACTGGGTGTGTGTGTATCCTTCAAAACAATTTTTGTGAAAACATTAGGGATTTCTGAAGTTGAAGGCTGATTTTTCTGGGTTTCGCGCAGGACGCGCCGCGTCCTTCTGTTGGCGCTGGGAACCCAGACCAAACCAGCCACTGTTTTTGTTTTCCTTGTACTGATGATTGTGAATTGTTGTACTGTGTGTTGGCTGTTCTTTTATAGATGTCTAAGCGTTTCAAAACCACAGCTCAAAGACCACCAAGGGTTTTACAGAGTGTGAATAAGTTCTCAAGTGACGAGTGTGAGGAGCGATACAACTCTCTCATAAACAGAACCATTGTGGCGGATAGAGAGTAGGAAGTGGCAAAAGCGATGTGAAACGGTTTGTGACATAAACTATGACATTGTGCGTGAATTTTACGCCAATGACATACAAACTGTAGAAGGAGAGGCATACCACTACCGGACCAAAGTTAGGGGGAAAGTCATTCTCTTCCATAGAGATGCAATCAACACCTATTTGGGAAATCCCCTAACTTTAAGGGAAGGCGAAAAGTGTGACTACCGAACGAAGCTTCAAGAAGGCAATTTGGATTTTGATTGGGCAAGCTCTAAGCTACGCGTTCAAGGAAAAAGTTACATGTTGAATGAACAAGGGCTGCCCAAGAATTGGAGACGGGAGGATTTTACTTTGACTGCCCGAGCGGCTCTTACGGTCTTGTTGAATAATATCCGACCGCGTACTCACACCACCACCATCCCACTAGAAGCGGGCTGCTTACGAGCATACATCTTGGATGAAAAAACGGTGGATGTAGCTTACATCATCGCAAATGAACTCAAGAAAATAGCTACAAGTGGGACGATCCACGGGGGGAAAGCCGGGAATCTCTTTTACCCGGGGCTGATCATGGGACTTTGTCATCAAGCAAATGTGGACATTCCTGCTGAAATTCATTTTACTATTAACACTACAATCAATGATTATTTTGTCAACAGGTTTTGCGATCCCACTCCAAGAGCTGAAGGAGCAGCCGGTTCCTCTTCCTCTAGACCACGAGCACGCCGTACTCCCACTTTCAATCAAATGGAGTTTGCATCCTACTGCTGCGATAACTTTGAGGCTTCAAGGAGGTCTCAAACTTTTCTTTTCGATGCCATGCAACAACAATTTCAGAACACCTTTTTGGCACCAGAGGCTCGCACCTTCCCTTCCCAAGCGGATTATTTTGCCTATTCTAATTGGCTTGTGGGCAGGCCAGCTTTTATGGGGGGTGGCAGTGGCCAAGCAAGTGGAAGTGGCACTGCTGTGGCGGATGCGGAGATGGAAGACACCTTAGGACCGGTCGGTGGTGGTGATGAAGATGATTCTTGAAGAGGAGTTTGGTAGCTTTAGAGTAGTTTTTAAATTCCATCCATTTTAATTCCTAGCATTTTAATTCTAGTACTTTAGTTAAAGTTAGTTTATTGTATTTTGATTTAATTAAGTAGTTGGTACTTTTGAAGACTAATTTGCATGTTTTGCTTGTGTGTGATTTAAATTGTGATTTAATTTGCATGTTTACCCTACTTTCTAAATTTTTTGTTTAATTGTCTTTATTCATTGAAGTGAAGGAACAAGGTTGCAAGAGATTGTGTGCTTAATGGATGCAATTGGGGTGGTGATGATAAGAGTGGTATGAGGCAATTTCAAGGTATAATTTTTAACGTTTACTAGACTTGGCAATAATCGTGTGATGGTTTGTGCAAAAGTGCATAGCATAAGTTCTTTGAATTACATGTCTTTTTGAATCAATTAGAACTTAGCCATATGTGAGGTAGCTTTCCATTGTATACTAAATTGCGGCATACCGAACATTATTTTGACACACTCTTATTATGTTTAATTATGCATTAATCCTTGTTGTGAACATTTGTGAAAATGATAGAGGCATTAATTTTTTTGAGAGAAACCACTTGGCTAAAATGTTAAATCAATCAACCTTGTGAGGAAAAATCCCTAGTTCCCCCTTTGAGCTTGTTAGGATTCATTTAAATTCATCATTGCATAAACTTTTAAGTGAATGAATCTTATTCTTTTGTGTGAGTAAACCCTCAACCAATTTTGTTGCAATTAATTTTCCTTAGGGAACATTTTTGTTTATCAAAGTTGGGGAGAAATACAAGTGTTATGAAGAAAACAAAATATGGTCCATAAAAGAAAATAAGTATTCCTTGTGAAAAAGAACAAGTGAGTACTTTTAAACCAAAGTGGAGCCAAGGAAAAAGAAGTAACACTTGTCATGAGTAATAAGAAAAGGCTCCCGGTTGTGTGTTGTGAAAAAAAAAAGTAAAAGAAAATTGGATTATGGAGAGGTGCTATTGAGTGAATTGAGAAGAAAATGCTCCCTTAGGATTTTGTTCGATTTTCCAAAATATTATCCCTTCTTTGTAACCCAAGCCACACTATAACCTTTGAAAGACCTCTCGATTCTCATTTTGTTCACATAACTGGTGTTTGTTTTGATGAATGCATAATTTGACTTGTTGTTGATTTAATTGTTCGGCTGAGTGAAAGAAACCTTCATATCTTCATTGTTCACAAATTGTATGTTGGTGATTCAAACTTGACATGTACTTGTTGGAACTTTTTGATTTGTATTTTTGTACACAACCATTATGCCGCTGTTGTCTTGTCTAGCCTTGCAGTAAATGTATCACAAAAAGGCCATGTACTTTTGAATCATCCAATTGTTTGAAATTTTGTGAGACATTCTCTTGCTATACTTTGTTTCCTTTGGTGGCAATTTGGGGAGAGTTGTTAGGGACCAAATAATAGTAACTTTCACATCTTTTTATTGGTCCCTTTTAACCAATTTCTATTCAAATCATTTGTTTTTTATCACACAATAGGCAAATATGTAATTGTTCTTGTTTTAATTCTATTTGAGTAGGTATTTCACTTTCATTACTAGTTTTGTAGAATTTTACAGCATGAGTTGATCAAAGAGGATACAAGCAGAAATAACGCAAGAAGGCTGCGAAGAAACCAAAGAAGATGTCATCATCAATCCAGTTCGCGCCGCAACCAGCTGTTGGCGCCGCGAATTGAGTCAAAACCGGAAGTGTCGAAGTCAGCTCAGTTGGCGCCACGAACTGAGCGAATCCAGCCAGCGTGTTTAAGTGAAGATTCTGACTTTTGGGGAGACATATGAAGTGGTGGCGTGGTAGACAACAAAAAAGCACTTTTTTGGGCTATTCACTTCTATTGGTCATGTGGGTGGCAAAAGGGATGGCAATCATTTTCCTTTTGTCTCATCAGAAAGAAAATGGATGTAATTTTAATATAAATTGTGTTTTCATATTTAAGAAAGCTACACATTTTCCATTGCAAAAAAACAAAGAGAAAAACAAGGTTGAAGGTAAAAAAACTGGGATTTCATATCTTTGCAAGCTTTCTACCATGGTGATGAGTAGCTAAACCATCCTCTTTGCTAAGATTAGAGGAAGCTATTCCTTTTACTCTATGTATCTCTCTTGAACATCTTTGTATGTGAATCTTATTGAATGAATGTAGAATGAATCTTTTGTTTTAAATTCTTATCTTTGATCTATACTATTATAGAAATAGATAGTATAAATTCTGTTCTAGAGATTTATTCAAGTAATGCATAAGTTGTAGAAATAGATTTATGCATTGTTTTTCTATATGTATTACTAGCCAAAGATTGTTAAAATAATGTTTTGAGTGAAGAAATTGCCAAGAGATTATTTTAACAAGTATCACAATATTACTTAGACATAAGTATTATTGAGGGAATACTAGATTATGTTCATGATATTTGACTTCACATACTTGGTTTGATTAGATACATGAGTTTGGAATAGTGAATCCAAATCTTGGCGAAGTACTTTTTATTTGAAGGAATTTATATTTTCTCATTTTGATCTTATTTCATAAAATCAAGATTAATTCCAAACACAAACCAAACCAATTTTTATTTGCCAACTTAAAACAGTCACAACTATAGAACGGCGGTAATATCACCCAATCTCTGTGGATACGATACAAAAATATTTGCCGAAAGTATACTTTTCAACATCACCACAAATTCTCGACAAAAGAAAACATTGCAAAAAAGAAAAAGAAAAAGAGAAGGGATGATTGTCTATCTGTCCAAGTAAACTTCTATTGCTTAACCATCATCAAATGTCAAAGTTATGACTTCAAACTCTACTAGGACTAAAACGAAAAGTTAACTGAGCATAGGATCGAAGAACATCACAAAGATTGGGATGGGTACAAATAAACTTCGAGCCGTTATCCTTTGTTTCTTAAACCGTGAACCAAGCCACGTTACAACCCTTGAAAGTCCTAACTGAAGCATGGTTAGTTCGAAAGCATACTATCACCAAAAAGTTATCCTAACTCCTTAAAGTTTACTATAAATGCTGAATCGATATCATGTTTTTACAAACATCACGCTTTTACATCTTCTGTTTTAATGTTTTTTATAAAACTCTAGACAGACGTATGCATTGCATCTCATGAATTCATTATTAAACATATTCTGCTACATAATTTCAAATGTTAGCATCAGAAAGAACCTGCACAGGGTACGACTAATGACTAAAAGTCATCCCTACAGACGAAACCACTTCAGCAGCAACATCTCTCGCATCTGACTCAGTTGATTAGAAGTCAATGAATACAAGGGGCATGACATGCTTTGTCCAATCAACATGGGGGCAATCAAGTCAAGATTCCAAGAATCTCTCAAGAAGGCTAAACAATCAGGGACATCATACTAAGAGTATGTCACCCACAATGCACATCTCATAAGGTCCTCATAGCTGGGGCAAAGTTATTCAAACTATGTCTGACACTTCGATCAATACTCATTGGTAGATCCCAATCAATATAAGTCCAGGAATGACGGTTACTATAACCACTAGGGGCAATGTTCAAGGTATGCATGTCTTCCCCCAGAGTCGGTTTCACAAGATCATATCCCCACAGGGTATTCCTCAAATAGCTATTTTCAATCCCTCCTCCAACAGGGTCTATTCATCTCTCTTATCCCCAGTCAGGGTGCATCGAGGATCAATCATTCAAATTGCTTTCATCCACAAGAAGAAGTCAAAAATCCCCAGCTGAGCATCCTAGAGCATGAAGCGGGAGTTCCTACTAAAAAGGAAGACTTGTAATCTGTATTCTCCATAATAGTCAAGGATTTATTTTCCCCACTTGATGCTACTACAATCTACTATCATCCTTAACAATATTTTGCATTCATAACATACATTCTCATTCATTTCAAAAAATATATATTACAATACGTGCACCACGACATTGCATAAAACTAATGTTTCTTTTTCAGTATATTTCTACAATCAAATGAACATTATCTTCTAGATATAGTGCAGAGATAATCAAGTCAACTATTTAATTATGACACTCATTCTAGATGGAGATTTAGTTCTGATACTTAATTTTGAATGTCTTCTAGAGATGGTTCAGAAATAATCAAGACAAAGATTTAGTTCTGAGACTTAATTTTGGACATCTTCCAGAGATAGTTCAGAGATAATCAAGACAGATATTTAGTTCTGAAACTTAATTTTGGATATCTTCCAGAGATAGTTTAGAAATAATCAAGGCAGAGATTTAGTTCTGACACTTAATTTTGGATATCTTCCAGGGATAGTTCAGAGATAATCAAGACAAAGATTTAGTTCTGATACTTAATTTTGGATATCTTCCAAAGATAGTTCAGAGATGATCAGGGAAGGGATTTAGTTTTGACACTTAATTTTGGATATCTTCCAGAGATAGTTCAGAGATAATCAAGACAGAGATTTAGTTCTGATACTTAATTTTGGATATCTTCCAGAGATAGTTCAGAGATGATCAAGGCAGAGATTTAGTTCTGATACTTAATTTTGGATATCTTCCAGAGATAGTTCAGAGATGATCAAGACAATGATTTAGTTCTGATACTTAGTTCCACGTATTCTCCAGAGATAGTTCAGAGATAATCAAGACAATAATTTAATTCCGATACTTAGTTCCGGGTTGATCAGTGCATTTTGATGCACGTTCTTCCATGTTTGTACTCAAACATTTCTTCCATTTGTTTTAATTATTTTATGTTTTAATATGTTTTTATAATTTATTTTATTTTTAGTTTTATTTAATTTTCGCACTTTACTTTTCAGCTTTAGCAGTCTGCACGGAAACGATCATAATTGGAGTTACAGGAGTCCGATTGAGGCGTTCTAATAATCCCCGGAAAGCTAAGAGAGAGAGCTACAACTTTCATGTTGGAGTCAAAGTCAGATACGGAGCCGATAATTCCTAGTTTTGCGTTTAAAGCTGCAACAATTTTTATTTTAGTGTTTCAGGTCGCTAGAAGTGGGTCGGGGTTTGTAATTCAACCCTGTTGGGTCATGAAAAAATTTTTGGTTGATTCCTAATAGGTCTAGCAGCCACGAAACACTGTTGAGGATTGACCATTCACGATTTTACTATTCACGATTGAGAGCTTGTACGTTGATCATGAAGAACTAATTCTTTGAGGTTAATCTGCTGTAAACGGTTTCCGCCGATACTTTGAGGTTCTTATATTTTCCAATTAATCTATTTCCTTTCAATTCTAATCTTTGATATGTTGTTTGCTTAATTCGATATTATCTAAGGTTAAATTGATTTATTTCGATGGTTGCGTGTTCCTATACTTTAATCGTGTTTTCTTAATCCGCGTATGTTTGTCATGTTTGCTTAATTCACGATTGCTTCTATATATAATCTGTTTGCTTAATTCGGGAATTAGGAACATTAATCATATAATATCAATTGCGCTTGTATAATTGTTGTTATAATCGAAAAGAGAATAGAATCCGCTTGTGAGTTGGAAATTATTTGGATCGATGATAAGTTAGAAAGCCAAAATAATATATTAATCGTTTCAGCTTATTTTGATAATCACTTATAGTCACTTTTTATAATTCGACCACCAAACCAAACCCCCCTAAATCGATTTTACTTTTGGTTAATATAATAAAGAATCCTCGTGAGAATGATACTCGAGTCATTTGTCGCTATCTACGGTTTTATTCAAAATAACTCGTTTTTGATCCGCACGCGACAGCGGACCAAATTGGCACCGTTGCCGGGGATTCTTGATATTATTAATCGTTTTTAGAGTCATAGGTTTAGTGTTCTCGCGTTTAGGCCGTAGTTTCCTCACGGTTTTGGCCAATTCACGTTTAGAGTCGAAAAATTCAGTTTTTGAAAAAATTGTGTTCGATTGTAAAAAGTTTTTGCCTACTGGAAGTAGAAAAATCGTGCGATTAATACTTCCCTACTCTATAAGAGTAAGGAAATTCGAGCCAAAATTTCCAAATTAATCATTTTTCTACTTTTGATGAATTTTTTACTATTTTCATAGAGACGAAAAAACCCAAAAAAATTCTCAAAATTCTTGTTTCATCTAATTAGATTAAATTTTGTGTTTTTATATTTTTCTCAACTTATTTTAATCGTGTTCTGTCATTCAATTTGTTTATGACTGTTATAGGACATTGTTGGCAGTTTTGAATTTGTTGCTGCATTGCTTAATTGATTTTGATTCTGAACGTGATTTTGATAACATGGTTGATTAAAGAACACTAAGGCAGCTAGCTGCGCTTGATGTTAATTATAATGGTTTATATATTGAATATGCTGATGTTGTTGTTCCCTTTGAACTGAAATGTGGTTTAATACACTTGTTGCCAAGGTTTAGTGGTCTTGCAGGTGAGGATCCACATAAGCATCTAAAGGAATTCCAGATTGTTTGTTCTACATTATTGAGACCTAAAGGAATAACAGAAGACCATATGAAGCTGAGAGTCTTCCCGTTCTCACTTTAAGGTGCTGCAAAAGATTGGTTATACTACCTTGAATGATCTCAAAAAAGTGTTCTTAGAAAGATTCTTTCCTCCCCAAGTTACCACTTTTGCATCTTCCGGACCTTCACTAGAGGACCTTGTCAAGCAAATGGCTATGAATAATCTCCAGTATCAACAACAAATAGATTCTACTCTTCAGACTTTGCAAACACAGATTGGACAACTTTCCACTTTGATGAATGTCATGTAGCAAGCTCAAGGATCAAACCAACAACCATTGGAAGAGCATTCTATTTTTCAAATTGAGTCGCTTTCTGAAAATGTAGATGATACTTTTAATGATTTGCTTGCATCTGATTTTCCATCATTGTTTGATTTTGATGATGTTTACTCATGTTGAGATTGTACTGAAACTAATATTTGTGTTGTATGTGCTGAGATTGATGCTGCCTTGCAGGGTAACATATTTACTAGAAGTGAAGTTGTTATCGATGAAGGTGTTCATGCAGCTGACACTCTTGACATCCCGGATGCCCCAAGCACTTCTTCCATTGAACAATCACCTTCCCCCGAGCTGAAGCAACTTCCTGAAAATTTGAAATACACTTATTTAGAGAGTAATGAAAAACTCCCGGTTATAATTTCTTCTAACCTTGATTTTGATCAAGAAAATAAGCTTTTTCAGGTTTTGAAGAAGCATAAGAAGGCGATTGGATGGACATTGGCCGACATTCCCGATATTAGCCCGTCCATGAATTTGCATAGGGTCTTAATTGAAGGGGAAGATAAAACAAAAGTAGCGGGGCAACCCCTCAATCTTTTGAGCTTTGATGTTGTGGAAAAGAAGATCACGTGCCCATTCGACACTTTTACTTTTCGAAGATTCTTCTTTGATCCTGGAATAAAAGGTGAAGACATTAATAAAAATTACAAGTTCAATGGACATTACCCAAAGCTACTCCATGAGAGCCCCACTTTGGAAGAAGAGAATGTAGAAGATATCTCTTTAGGAAATACTGCCTATGTGATCACTTATCCTCCTTGACTACTCGGGTGTGTTCTTTCCTTTCTCTCACTCTTATTTTATATTTATGTTCTTTCATTGAGGACAATGCTTATTTTAAGTGTGGGGGAAGGAATCATTTTTTTTATAATTTTCTTTTGTTCTTTGTTTTGTTTTCAGTTTAAAAAATAAAAAAATAAATATGCATCGTTTTGAAAGTTTTAGGCTACAGACTGATTTGAGTCGAGTTTGCGGAGACTTGGGAAAAATTCACAAGACCGGTATCGTTTTAACACCGTAAGTCTCCTGCATATGGAAATTGATTTGAATTTTTTATTATGTTTTAGCCTTAAATTCTCATTCTCTGACAACTCTTGAGTAGTTTATTTCAGCAGTCGGCACCATCTCTCACACACTTTACACAGGGAAGCCGATGAATATAAGTGAATGTTCCAAAAAAAAAAAGGTAATGCACCTTCTAAGTTTGGTGACCCTCACCCGGTCACTTAACCCAACGGTTGTGGAACCTTAAAAAAAATTCAAAACTCTTTGTTAGTTGGTTCAGCGGTTTCTGGTGCTGAAGTTGGTAGGGAGGATTACGATCTGATCCCCTGCAACTACAACTGAGTAAACAAAAGGTTATGCCACGTAAGTACCAGAACCCCGTGCAGAAAAGGATCAGAATCACTAAGTGATCGTCTTGCAATAAGTGTGTGGAGATAACGGGCTTAATGTGATTGCGCCTGAATGAAAAAGAGCAAAAAGGATGAGTAAGTTAGGCTATGGTATAATAATATGATTTGAATTGGTTTGTGTATTTAGGAGACTTATGTCTGCACAATTGTGGATTAGTGTTCTTACGATGTCCTTTATGTGCAAGATTAGTACCTGTCGATGCAAACTTACCCAAAGAAATTTTGTAGCCTAGGATGAGTAACTGTTGATGTATTTGTGCTTTCTTTGTTTTGTTTTTCATTTTGCTCGGAGTGCAAAAGTTCAAGTGTGGGGGAATTTGATCAGTGCATTTTGATGCATGTTCTTCCATGTTTGTAATCAAACATTTCTTCCATTTGTTTTAATTATTTTTATGTTTTAATATGTTTTTATAATTTATTTTATTTTTAGTTTTATTTAATTTTTGCACTTTATTTTTTAGCTTTAGCAGTCTGCACGGAAACGATCATAACTGGAGTTCCAGGAGTACGGTTGAGGCGCTCTAATAATCGCCGGAAAGCTAATAGAGAGAGCTACGACTTTCATGTTGGAATCGAAGTCAGATTCGGAGCCGATAATTCCCAGTTTTGCGTTTAAAGCTGCAACACTTTTTATTTTTGTGTTTCGGGTTGCTAGAAGTGGGTCGGGTTTTGTAATTTCACCCAGTTGGGTCATAAACATTTTCTGGCTGATTCCTAATAGGTTTAGCAGTCACGAAACACTGTTGAGGATTGACCATTCACGATTTTACTATTCACAATTGAGAGCTTGTACGTTGATCATGAAGAACTAACTCTTTGAGGTTAATCTGTTGTAAACGGTTTCCACCGATACTTTGAGGTTCTTATATTTTCCAATTAATCTATTTCCTTTCAATTCTAATCTTTGATATGTTGTTTGCTTAATTCGATATTATCTAAGGTGAAATTGATTTATTTCGATGGTTTCATGTTCCTATACTTTAATTGCGTTTGCTTAATCCGCGTATGGTTGTCGTGTTTGCTTAATTCACGATTGCTATATATAATTCGTTTGCTTAATTCAGGAATTAGGAACATACATCATATAATATATATTGAGCTTGTATAATTGTTGTTATAATCGAAAAGGGAAAAGAATCCGCTTGTGAGTTGGAAATTATTTGGATCGATGATAAGTTAGGAAGCCAAAACAGTTGATTAATCGTTTCAGCTTATTTTGATAATCACTTATAGTCACTTTTTATAATTCGACCACCAAACCAAACCCCCCAAATTCGATTTTACTTTTGGCTAATATAATAAAGAATCCTCGTGAGAACGATACTTGAGTCACTTGTCGCTATCTACGGTTTTATTCAAAATAACTCGTTATTAATCCGCCCGCGACAGCGGACCACAGGTATTCTCCAGAGATAGTTCAGAGATAATCAAGACAATAATTTAATTCTGATACTTAGTTCCAGGTATTCTTCAGAGATAGTTTAGAGATAACAAGACAATAATTTAATTCTGATACTTAGTTCCGAGTATTCTCCAGAGATAGTTCAGAGATAATCAAGACAATGATTTAGTTCTGATACTTAGTTCCGGGTATTCTCTAGAGATAGTTCAGATATAATCAAGACAATGATTTAGTTCTGATACTTAGTTCCGGGTATTCTCCAGAGATAGTTCAGAGATAATCAAGACAATGATTTAGTTCTAATACTTAGTTTTGGGTATTCTCCAGAGATAGTTCCGAGATAATCAAGAGACATTCAAAGATCTAATTCTATCATCACGAACGGTGTAGACACGATCATCTTTCTAAGATCTAATTCAGTTACTACGAACGGTGCTGACACAGTCAATATTTCAAGATCTAATTCTATCATCACGAACGGTGTAGACACGATCATCCTTCAAAGATCTAATTCAGTTACTACAAACGGTGCTGACACGATCAATATTCCAAGATCTAATTCTATTACTAGGAACGGTGTAGACACGATCATCTTTCCAAGATCTAATTCAGTTACTACGAACGGTGCTGACATGATCAATCTCCAACAAACACTTCTCAATACACCGAGCTAAGATACAACCTAACGTACGGCTCATTCTGGTACTTCTCAATACAAAGGATCCAGTCTAGCGTGCGACTCATCCTAGGATACAACCTGACGTACGGTGAATTCTGACAACTATCAACACAGGGGACCTGGTCTAACGTACGACCTATCCTACAACCTAACGTACGGCCTATCTAGACATTTATCAATGCAATCGGACCCAATCTAACGTGTGACTCGTCCTAAAGTACAGCCTAACGTACAACTTACTTATCCAGACATTTATCAATTCAAATTGGATCCGGTCTAACGTACGACCCATCCTACAACCTAACGTATGGCTTTCCAGACATCTATCGATGCAATTGGACCTAGTCTAACGTATGACTCTTCCTAAAGAACAGCCTAACGTACGACTTACCTTGACATTTATCAATACAATGGATTCAGTCTAACGTACAACTTATCCTAAGTATATCTTTTCAGATACAGTCTAACGTACGACTCATTCTGACTTTCAACCTATCAAGGCAGGCGACATCTTTAAGCCCATCTCCAACAATACTTTGCCTGGATGACATCTTTAAGCCCATCTACGGAAAAAGTCCCTGCATCAGCAAGGGCAAATTTCTTGGTATTCTAGTGTTCAATCCTCTTCCACCTTCAGATTCCGACAGGCACACAAGCCAATCTACATCCTCAGGTTTAAGAAAATTGAACAGGGGCAGCTATCATACCCTAAAATTTTCCCTCATATATTTACAAATGTTATTTTCTTTAGAATAATTGACATAACACAGTTGGTAAGGATTTGAGGTTAAAAGGTACAAGAGCGAGATGTCCCGGGCTCGAATCCCACTTCTAACATTTTCCCTTTCACTTGCTTTTTAATTTTAACTCTAACTTTATTTCCATTTATTCAAAAATCACAAAAATTATATTTTTTATCATTTTAATTTTAATTTTCGTACTAATTAAATAGACATCTTTTAAAGTAGTTAATTTTTACTTTTATGTATTTTTTAGTCAAAACATTACCAAAAATCATAAAAAATTTAAAAAAAAAAATTAAAGATAGTATTTTTTTCATCATTTAATTATTATTTTCGTATTTGTTTATTAGGCATTTTTAAAATATTATTTTTTAATTAAAATCTTTATTTTTTGTAATTTTAGTCCAAAAATAATTTGCAAAGATTTTATTCATATTTTTTAATATTGCATAATTGTATAGTTTAGGAAAGAATCAACATAATTAGTTAAATATTTCAGAAATTAAAATCAAATTATATTTGATTTAGAGTTATGATTTATTTATTAATTAATTGATTCTTTTAATATTTTGACTAACCTAATTTTTATGTATAAATAGCACTAGGTTTTACACTTTGAAAAGACAAACTACTTTCTAGCCCTCATTCTAACAATTATCAACAATTCTCATTCTCTCCCAACCAACTATTTTCTAAAATTTTCTCCATCAACAATTTTCTAAAGAAACAATTTTCACAAACTCTGTTACAAACCTTTTCAACTTTTTTTTATATCTTTTCAAAAGCTTTCAATATCTCTGTGTTCGACCAATGAAGATACCTGAGGCCTTCCTTTTTTTCAAAAGATTTTACTATATTCAAGAAGACTTCGGTTTGTGGTTTTTGGCCAATGATAATACTTGAGGTCACCTTTTATCAAAATTACTATGTTTTTTGACCTCCTCTTTATTTTTTGAAACACTTTCTTTCAACCTTTTTAAAAACCTCTTTTAAATACTTTGTCTAGAATTACAATATTTTTGGCCAATGATGATACATGAGGCCTGTTTTTTAAAAATCATTGTTTTGGTCATTGTTGCTACATTTTATTTTAAATTTATGTTTTTACAATTATAATTTTTTTTGAAACCCTGGGGGATTTTTGACCTTTTAGCCCTGATGTAACTTTCTGAACCTTTCTTATTTCTTAGTGAAATTGTAGATTATATGAGGCCAAACCCTTTTCATAATATTTTTTTTATTATTATAACTATTATCATTACTAACCTTTTTTTTATTATAATTATTATTATTAGTAATATTTTTGTTAATTGGTTCTATTATTATTATTATATTATTGTTATTATTACTATTATACTATTATTATTTTTATTATATTATTATTACTATTATTATTCTTATTCTTATTATTATCCTATTTTTGTAGGTACTTCCTTTGGCTAAAGAGAAGCGGTGCAGGAATATGAGTTTATCATTGTTAGGGCATAAAGCTTTTGCCTCTTCGAAAATCCCATTGGCATCTGATCGGAAAATTAGCAAGTGTACTATTTTTCATCAATGTAGTTTTAAAAAGAGGTTTATACCCAGTATCGAACTCGCGGACTGCGTAGGAAATACAAGTTTCACAATTATTCAATTGAACAAAATATCATGGGATTTGTTTGTTTGTAGAGAAATTATATTAATTATAACTAATGAAAGCAAAAGTAAAATAATGGTTCTTGACAATATGAGAAAGCATGCTAGGTTAGGTGTTTAAATTGCCGCGCAATGAACTTTATTCCCCAATTTATGAAATATAGTTATAATGAGCTACTACCGAATCTCAAGAGTTGTTTTCCTTAATTCCTTAACGGAAAACCTTTGGTGTTTATCTTTAATCCTAATTCCTTAGCTATTAAAGATAACAACAAGCGCTATAATAATGAATATCAAGAATTAAACGGTTACTATGGTTAAATCCTCATTCCTAAGAAATTTCACCGAAGTATTATTGTGCAAATTGCATTGAGTTGGTTTGTCCGACCTAAATCTCAACCGTGAATCCGAAAACTATTTGTCCGATAGAAAAGGCATTAAGAATTTTGCACAATAAAAATAAACTTATAAAACTTTAATAACATAAATTGATGATAATAAGGTTCATAACAATGGCAATTCAGGGACACCCTCTAGCAATGGGGGGTTTAGCTACTCATAATAATATTCGAAGAACTAAAGATAAAGATGATAGACATTACCAAAATTATGGAAGTCTTTGATCTTCAACTGCGATTGCCGTTGAAGATCTCCGTTCTTCGAAACTCTTGTTAGCTCCTCTCCTTCATCATAAAATTCTTCAATATGATCCAAGATAATCCAAAAAACTCTCAAACTAGGACTAAGTAGTGTTAGGTTACATTCCATTCATGTAAAAAGTCGAAAACGCCCTTAATGAGACTTGAAATAATGAAACAGCTAAAAAAAAATTTCTGGCCGCAACAGTTGACGCGGTCGTGTCGCACGACGCTGGCGCCCGCGTCAGCCTCTATTTTCTCTTAAAAAGGCTCTTTTTCCATGTATCAGCTGACACGGCCGTGTCCCACAACGCTGGTGCCCGTGTCAGCTCCCAACAACATTTTTTTCCTTTTCCAGCTGACGTGGCCGTGTCCCACGACGCTGGCGCCCGCGTCAGCTTCTTTCCTTGCAATTTTGGCTTTGCTTTCTTCTGTTCTCGTCCCATTTTTTCGGCGATTCTTCCTTACACCTGAAATAACCAATCACTACCAATAAAGTGATCAAAAGTAACTATTCTACTAAAAATTACCTCTAACAATTAGACTAACAAAACATGAAATAACTACTTAAAACAAAGAACAAACCATTCACAGTGTTACCGAAATGACCGATTTTTACCAAATAAATTGCGAAGTATAAGTGAAATTAGTGACCGATCAGCATCCCATGGACTTCCAGCCACACCATATCAGATCAAATTCTGGTTTTTCTTTAATTCATTTTTTTAATTATTGGTTTATTGTTTTATTATTTAAATTTTCACTAAAACCTTAATTTTTTTTCTCAAACCATTAAATTCATGTTATTTTCATAAATCACTCAAAAATATTTTTTTATAAAATAATTTGTTTTTTTAATTTAAATTAATAATTTAGAGTAATATTTATTTTTAGGTTTAAATAATTAAGAAGCACTTTCTTTTTTTTCGGAGATACACATCAAGAAGCAATTTCTTTTTTTTTTTCAAAATTCAGATTTTTCCAGAGGTGCATCTGCGAAAATATTTTAAATAGGAAAACATTGAGAAAAACTCCAAAATAATTCATTGATAAAATGGTTCCGTAGATGTATCTACACAACAAATCAATATTAAATAAATAAAAAGGAGCCTCGGAGATACATCTTCGAAAACAGGAGGACATTTTTTACAATGCACATGGTGCATAAGAATCTTATAGGATGGAAAAAAATTATTATTTATCTAAATGGTAGTGCACTGTCAGTGTAAAATATTTTACACGGTGAATACATCACAATCTTTAAAAAGAAATACTTTATATAGGATTTAAAGACAAAGTCAAATGTCTAAAAAAATTAACAGTTATGATTTCACCGATAGTGTAAAACTGCTCTACCTTGTCAGTGTATTTCCATTAAATCCAAATAGAAAGAGTTTGAAGATAGTGCATTGTTAGGGAAAATATATTTTACACGGCGAATGCATCAAAATCTTTAAAAAGAAATACTTTATATGGTGGGATTTAAAGACAAAGTCAAACGTCAAAAAAAATTAACGGTTATGATTTCACCGACAGTGTAAAACTACACTACACTGTCGTTGTATTTCCATTAAACCAAAATAGAAAGAGTTTAAAGGTAGTGCACTGTCACTGTAAAATATTTTACACGGTGAATGCATCACAACCTTTTAAAAAAATACTTTATATAGAATTTAAAGATAAAGTCAAACGTCTAAATTAAATTAATGATTTCACCGACAGTAATTTGTTTTCCATTTTAGTAGTTTGTTTGATTAGAATAATAAAAAGAAAACATGCGAAAAACACCTTCTTTTTTTTCATTAATGGAACTATGGTAATTATTTTGATTTCTAATTTTAACTCCACAATGATTTGTGATCAATATTGTACTGTGTTTTTCTAAAGTCTCGTAATAATTTTCACATGTAATATTTTGCATTAAATTATAATTATTAAATTATTTTATCCGAATAATTTTCCCATGAAATATTCATTAAATTATTTTATCCACTCAAATTCTCAATTTCCTCCTAATAAATTACTTAAAATAAATATACAAAAAATTGATTTTATAAAATAATATTGTGGTATACTTTAATTTGATTAAAAAAATTTACACATTTTATACATACAAACTATATATGTATAAAGCTTTGAGATATTACATTTATTTGCAAATAAAAATAACTTTTAAAACTAAATTAGATGCTAAAAAGGTAATTAAAAAGTATCAATAAAAAATCATTGATAAAGGTATTTTATTAGAATAAAAATCTATATATTGAAAAAAATCTATAAGAATGTGATACCATCGATATAAAAAATGTTGATTCAAGAAAGAGTGTGGAGGCAATTTCGCGTGTAGACCATTCTCTTACTAAGTGTGTGATGAGATGTAATTGGTATATAAGCAAGTGTAATAATTTGGCAAAATAGGAATACAGGTAGTTATCGGAGTCTTGATCTCAAGGACAACGTTATATTTTAGAGTTTAGTGTAATTTTAATTGAAAAAAAAAAAAAGGTATTTAGGGGTTTTAAAACTTGTTTGTTTGGAAAAGATAAAACCAAGACAAATTTAATAGCGTAGAAAATAATAAAAGAAATGCTTTCTAGAAATGAGAGTTTGAATTTGAACTCATTTGATATCCTAAAATAACCATGTAATAACTTTGGTTTAATCCTACCAATTTCTGGTTCTTAAGTTTATTTATTTCAAGTCATTAGTGAATAAACCTTTCGTATTTAAATCAAGCCCTATATCCATAGTAAATTGTAAATAAACCCAGACATTTTATTATCAAGAACATCACAATTTCCAGTTGATACCTCTATGCTTAGGTAATAACTCATCTAGAATATTTCAATTAAGTGGTACTGTTAAAAATTCTTCATAATAGGTAATCAATTTTATTAGCCCAACAATCTGGGGAGGGTCGAACGAAGAGCAATTCTTATTTCTAGGACAATCCACTTGAGCAACACACTTTGTGGAAGACACACGACTTCTCTATCTAAAATCTTAAGGTTATAGGTAAGTGGGTTCTCCCATTGATATATGCTCAAGTCACCACATGCATATCTAATGTGAGACTATTATCTAAATATTTTTATATACGAGAAATAGAATTTATGATCAAATATTTATTATTCAAAAATGATAAACGGAAAAAAATCTATTATTGATCTAAATATTTTTATATACGAAAATTTAGTATTTATCCATATATTTTTGTAAATGATACCTAAACAAAAATAATATGTGTATATGGAAAAAATCTATTATTTATGAAAAATGGTATTTATAATCCAAATATTTTTTATTCAAAAACGGTATATGAGAAAAAATCTATTATTGATATAAATATTTTTATATACGGAATTTATATTGATCCAAATATTTTTGTAAATGATACCTAAACAAAAATAAAGTCTGTATATGGAAAAAAATGTATTGTTGATCTAAATATTTTTATATACGAGAAATGATATTTAAGATTATATATTTTTAATCCAAAATTCGTATACCAGAAAAATCTTTTATTGATCTAAATATTTTTATATACGAACTAATCAATTATTAATCTAAATATTTAATTAAATATTCTTATATTATTTTCGGAATTATCGGTTGGTAATTATATTATGGTGAATAAGTGGTTATATCGGTGAGTTAACTATTATATCGATGGAATATTATTAGAAGTGACATTTTCGTTAATTAAATTATTAAAGGATTTAAATATTGGATTTAGTCTATTTTGGATGGTCGGTATTATTTTAAGAGGCGTATTTGAATTTATTAAGTTAAAGTCGGATTTTAATCGGATAGTCGGAAGAATAATATTAAGAATAATATTATTTATTTATTGATATGCTTATTGAAATTTTCGCATTTTGGGATGATTTAGTCCGTATTAGTTCGGGATAGCGGATCGATATTTAATCGAGGATTTTAGTATTTTTAGTATTAAAAATATTAATGAGTTAATGTTTAGCATTTTGGGAATTTTCCGAGTAATTAAAATTAAACCAAAAATATGAGACATTGAGTAATAAATCGGTATATTAAAATAATCGGTTTTATTTTAATGTAGAAATTATATTGGGCTTATATTATAGTATCATTAAGTATTAGAGGTGTATTTCTATTAGGCCCATTAGTGGTGCTAACTAAGTGGTGGTGGTATCACTTTTTATAATTTTGGAAAGTAATAACATAGAGGAAAGGAGGAAACCTAGGAAGGAAAAGAAAAAGGGGGTTAGGGTTGTGAAGATGAGAAGGAGGAGACACAAAGTGTTGTTCTCAAGTGTCATTTTTCTTCAATTTTTTATTGAAATTTCTTGGAGCTGCACTCAATCCAAGGTAACGGGGGATTCTTTCTACCTAATTGGGAATATGTTGAATTTTATGTGGGTTTAGGGTATAGATTTTCATTGTGTTGTGTTAATTTTGTTTCCTGCTATCGTTGAAATTGATGTTGTTGTGCATTCAAATTTAAATATTTATACCAATTATGTTTATGCTTTCGTGAGCTTTTTTTTTATATATATTTCACTATGTGCTATTCATATATTGTGTTGCTATTTTCCAACGTACCATATTTATTACCATGTCACTTACTGCTACTTAAGAATGAAATATCATGGTATTTACTTCTACTCCATGAAATTGCATGATGCCATAAAATGGAAATGGACCACCCCCTTAAGCCATGATGCTTCGTTTCATGCTACAGTGCATTGGGTGCTATTATTTTATTTTCTTTATTGTTTTCAATATATATGCCCTGTTAGATAATATTTAATGGAAAATAATGAAAATGAATCATAATCTATGAGATGATGTATATATAATTGGAAATTGTAGTAAATGATTGTCAACATTAGCAATTATAGAATAAAATGTAATTCAAAACAGTTCCGTTTGACTGAAATTGCTGAATTAAATGGTATATTTAAGTGTCTGGAATTTGATGAAAATTTATATGGTAGCTAAGGTTAATTAGTAGATTAACGTGGTGGTGTTATTTTGTTGAAATTGTGATATTTTACGAATCGACCGTTGTGTTTCGATTGAATATTTGAGTTGAGAGCAAAATATTATTAAGTCAATGATGTTGTTTTGATATTTAACGCTATCTAATTAGTTAGATGTTAATTTGGAAGTTGTTTGGCTTACTTGGTATATTGGCATATTGCGATTATTTTGAGAATTGACTGAAAATTGTGATTTTGCTTTGAATGCTTTTGTTGCGGTTAATATTGTGATTTTCCAATATGATTATTATTGTGCATTGTTATGTAGATAGCCTTGTGATGTGAATCCTAGTGAATTTTAATATCGTATATATATTTCTATAAGTTGATTAAGTTGTGTTGAGAGCCTTTCTCTAAAGTTGAACAGTATGATATTGATATGTGACCGTTGTTGTTGTTGTCGTTATGTTGTTGTTGCTAAGTTGTTGTTGTTGTTGTGATTGTTGCATTCATTGCATAAAGCGTGCCTGAAAATTATGGCAACCATGTTGAAAGATGAAGGCTTATGCCTTGGCCTTGATGGCACCACGTTGAAAGCTTATTCCTTGTTGAAATGCCTCAGAATTACTGGCAATGTTTATGTTGGGAGTTTTACTCCAATGGTACCACATGCATATGCATAATGGAGTCGCATTAGAGTTATTGTCAGTTGTTGTTGGTTGAAGTTGTTGTTTATGCATTGTGATGCTTAAATGTTGACTTGTTGAAGATGCTTAAATGTTGACTTGTTGAAGATGCTTATATGATGATATTGATGATTATATGTTGACTTGTTGAAGATTCGTATATGTTGAGTTTTCTGAAGATACGTATATGATGACTTGTTGAATATATTTATATGTTGATATTATGACTATTCATTGATGATGTTATTGGTGTGGTTTACGTTGATGTCGTGCGAAGCGGTGATTCATTTATATTCTTTACCTGATATTTGATTTATCATGATCCTATTTATATAGTTTGATATCTCACCCTTTTTGCTGATGTTTCCCCTACCATGGGAAATGATAGGTACTCAAGTATAGTTGTGGAAGTGTGTTGCTTCATCGAGACCTGTTGGTGCGTCGCTCTGATACATAGCACTCGGGGGGGTATTCATATTGTTGTTTCTATGTTGTTATGATTTAGTTGTTGTCATTATAATCGTTGAATCCGAGTTGAATACTATGAAGTACGTTTTATACTTCCAAGTTGTTTTAGTTGAATAAAGCTGATAGTTGACTGTTAATTCGAGTGCTATGTATTATTATGAATGAAACACAAGTTGAAGTTTTAAGTTGATATGTGATACTCCAATGTGTTGTTTGAAATTTTTAAATACTCTGATATTTTTTGCATTATAATTCCGGGTAGAATTTGGGGTGTTACATTAGTGGTATCAGAGCAGGTCGGTCCGTCCGACCAAGTTGTCGAATCAGTTGAGTTGTGCAACAGTTGAATGCTGTCAATGTTTTATGCTATAGTACCCAACATGTGTGTGAAAGACTGTTGATACTTATTTGTTTTGTCGCAGGAAGTAGTTTGAGCGAAGTGGGGGAGAAGCTTTGCTCCTCGGATATGTTTCAGTTGGAAGTTTTTGGTGCAATGTATTGCTTAAAGAAATAGTGCAAGTATTGTTGGATCTTGTTGACGTGGATTCAAGATTTTGGTTGTTTAACAAGCTTGGAGCAATGTAGAAGGAGAATGATCTAGAATTGTTGACGTTTACTCTTCGAAGGATGAGGAACAGTGTAGCAGTTGTTGATCTGCAAGTATGGTGCAAACTCATGATGTTTCGGGAGGTAACCGTTAAGTACCAAGAATACATCCTGGAAGATGGAATTTAGAAAGTTGTTGTGTTCAGCATTGTGGATGAACTATGAAGTTTTCATTGCGATTAGCCTTTGTGAAAGGTACTGGTGTTGGAAAAGTGATAGAGTGATGAAGTTGCGGTGGACTTTATGTTGAACTCGCATAAGTGATTGTCGGATATCCGATTTGAAGCATCAGAAAGATAACAGGGTGAATTTTAATACAAGAATGGATGCCGCAACTATAAGTAGATTTATTTGTGATAAGATGGTGTTGGAAAGATGTGAAGTTAGCAGTTATGTTTGTCCTTGGAAAACGGACTTATGCGTTGGTATCGTGCAGGACGTCAACATCAGAAATGAGTGAATTGAAGAAGCAATTCGAAACTTTGTTGAGGAGCTATTTTAAGATCAAGTGTGTCATTTGAAGAGTTTGAGAGATATCGTAAGGATTATCGCACCATGGCATTGATGTTTGTATTTCGGATAACGTCAAAGAACTGTATCTTGAGCTTTGAGATTCAGATTGACGTACCGTTTAAGCCTACGAAGAGGTGAGACTATACTCTACCTTATAGGAGTGTTATGGATATAGTATAAGTGAAGTATGTTGAATATGATCAGTTATTTCCGCAATTGTCCGAAACAAAGTTAAGTCGAGCATGTTGTTGTGTAAGTAGTCATGTGTAAGCTGTTGACGAAGGAACAACAAATAAGTGAAGTAATGTTGTAGGCCTTGCTGTAGAATTATTGATAAGTGAGTGAAACTGTGGTAGACGTTGTCAAAGTTGTTGAAACATTATGGACCGCGAGTAAGAGTTGGAAATGCGAAGAGATGAGTATGATTTCAATGATAAGAAGTGTTGATAATGGTGTAAAGAAATTTTGTTCTAATGTGTCGTTAGAGGTGTTTTAGTAAGTAGGTGCAAGACATCGGTGTTAGAAAGTTCGAATGGTTTTATAAGTTGTTGAAGTATGGTACTTTTGGTGACCTCAGTACAATTTCTAAAGGAACGTTGTAATAGTTGGTAATGATGGTTATACTCCATTATGATTGTCGGCTGTCTATTAACAAATTGATAGGACTTGATCACCCTTAATCTCTTGTTGATAGTAGATGGAATTGTATTGGATGTTATAGACTTATCTTACTATCTCGATGGTGCATAAGTTGTGGATATTGACGAAAGACTGAAACTTGGTTGAAGCTTGTGAACCATATAAGTTGATAGAAATTCACATAAGGACAATGAATTAAGATGGATAACCAGAGTTGCGCAGCTGAAACATGTTGTGCCAGAGTGTTGAGTTTTCTTGTGGATAATGCTGATTGAATTAGGATGTTCCTGTAAGTTGTTGGTCGATGATGAGTTGTGTGGTCATAAGTCGAGTTATGTTATCAGGTTGGTGTTATGATAATTTTGTCGATGTTGCAGTAATATTATTGTTGGTGCTTAGTTAGTGAATGACACCTGAATATGGAAAATAAGAATCGTATATTTGTATCGGTATTGAGTATGTTGTTGCGATGATGAAGCAATGTTGTATCGTCAAGTATGTGCGTGTGAACATTGTTGCTACGTCGTAAGATGTTGTTCCAAGATATTTCCGAAATGGTTAGCAAGTTAGAAACGATTATGTTGCAAGGATAATTGTGAGATTCACGCATGAGTTTTGGATTCAAGTTGTGTTGATATATATATATATACATATATATATATATATATATATATATATATATATATATATCGGAATAGTAATAGTCGGAGTGTTGTCAAGCGCAACTTGAGAATAAGAAAGTCGGATGAGGATGCGATGTTAAGGATGATTGTGTTGGGCAAATTTTCGAGGACGGAAATATTCTAAGTGGGGGAGAGTTGTAACTCCCTGATTATTTAATTATTTATTTAATTGAATATTCTTATATTATTTTTGGAATTACCGGTTGGTAATTATATTATGGTGAATAAGTGGTTATATCAGAGAGTAAACTATTATATCAATGAAATATTATTAGAAGTGGTATTTTGGTTAGTTAAATTATTAAAGGATTTAAATATTGGATTTAGCCGATTTTGGATGGTCGGTATTATTTTAACAGGCGTATTTGGATTTATTAAGTTAAATTCAGATTTTAGTCGGATAGTCGGAAGAATAATATGACTAATATTATTTATTTATTGAGATGTTTATTGAAATTTTCACATTTTTGAACAATTTAGTTGGTTTTAGTTCGGGATAGAGGATCGATATTTAATCGAGGATTTTAATATTTTTAGTATTAAAAATATTAATGACTTAATGTTTAGCGTTTTGAGAATTTTCCGAGTAATTAAAATTAGTCTGGTAATATGAGACATTAGTAATAAATCGGTATACTAAAATATTTCGATTTTTTTTAATGGTGTTTAAGTGGAAGTATTATTTTTACATTAAGTGTAGAAATTATATTGGGCTTATATTATAGTATTATTCAGTATTAGAGGTGTATTTCTATTAGGCCCATTAGTGGTGGTAATTAAGTGGTGGTGGTATCACTTTTTGTAATTTCGGAAAGTAGTAGCATAGAGGAAAGGAGGAAACCGAGGAAAGAAAAGAAAAAGGGAGGTTAGGATTGTGAAGAGGAGAAGGAGGAGACCCGAAGTGTTGCTCTCAAGTGTCATTTTTCTCCAATTTTCCATTGAAACTTCTTAGAGCTGCACTCAATCCTATACTAATTGCGTTTATGCTTTCGTGAGCTTTTTTTTTATATATGCTGTTCATATATTGTAGGGGTGGACAACCAGTCGGGCCGGTTCGGTTTCGGGCCCAAAACCCCAAACCAGCCCAACCTCGGATTAGAAATATAGGCCCACTTCCGTTCGGTTCATTAATGGTTATTTCGGATTAGGTTTTTTTCGGGTTCGGTTTTCTAGCTCGGTTTAATCCGGTTTGTTTCAATATATTTTTTAATTTAATTTTAATTTAAATAATTTAACTGGCACTTTTTTTACATTTTTTTTAATTTAAATATGGACAGTAGTAATTTTTTTCCTTTAAACAGACAGTATTTTAATTATTCAACAAAATAAAATTAAAATTATCATTATTACATATAGTGGTCAGATATACAAATTTTAATATTGTATAAAATTATTTAAAATACATATAAACAAAAAAGTTATATAATAGGTCATTACACAATTAAACTACAATAGTCTCAACCCTTAAAAATATAATAATAGAAATAAGTCATCCTAATCCATATAGAGGACCGCATATAGTCACAGAGTATTGATGAACCTCTTGCAAATAGATACCTAAAAAATAAATAAAAAATAACAAATCAGAATACAAGAAATATTACAGTATTAGTAAATAAAATTAAAGGAAAAGTTAAAAATTAAGACTGTAAAATAACATAAGAAAATAATAACTAGACTCCAATTTCTTTTCAGCTCTTGAACACCCAGAAAATATATAGGAGATATAAAAACAAGAAGAAGAAGATTAAGGAAATGAAGAAAACAAAAATGGTTGAGTTAAAACAGAAATAATACCCATAGATTGAAAAAGACAGAACTTTATGAATGGTTAAGTTAAAAACCTTTGCCACTTCTTTGATTTTGTGAAAGAGATTCGACTTTGTGAAGTTGTGAAGGAGATTGTATGAAAGGTGAAGCTGTGAGAGAGAGGAGACAGAATAGATTGCAGCGGCTAGGGTTTTTAAGATTCATTACTTGTGTTAAGTTTATATAGAGGTATGGTATTACGTTTGGGCTTCTCAAACAATACAGTCCAGCCCAGTATAAATATTAAATAAAAAAAGACTATTATGCATGCGGCGGTCGGATTCGGTTACTTTTGGATTCAGTTTAATCAACCGAACCGAACCGTGATTATCCACAGCAAACCGGAAGCTTCACCCGTTTGAACCAAAGACCCTACTTTGAACAGACCAAAACGATTCGGATTGCATGGTTCGGACGGATAGTAACGGACGGTGGCTTTTTGTCCACCCCTAATATATTGTGTTGCTATTTTCCAACGTACCCTGTTTATTACCATGTCACTTACTGCTATTTAAGAATGAAATATCATGGTATTTACTGCTACTCCATGACATTGCATGATTACATAAAATGGAAAAGGACCACCCCCTTAAGCCATGATGCTTCGTTTCATGCTAAAGTGCATTAGGTGCTATTCTTTTATTTTCTTTACTGTTTTCAATATATGTGTTCTGTTAGATAATATATAATGGAAAATAATGAAAATGAATCATAATCTATGAGATGATGTATATATAATTTGAAATAGTTGTAAATGATTGTGAACAGTAGCAATTATAGAACAAAATGTAATTAAAAACAGTTTTGTTTGACTGAAATAGGTGAATTAAGCGGTATAATTAGTTGTCCTGAATTTGATGAAAATTTACGTGGTAGCTAAGTTTAATTAGTAGATTAACGTGGTGGTGTTATTTTGTTAAAATTGTGATATTTTACGAATCGACCGTAATTGTGTTTTGGTTGAATATTTGAGTTGAGAACAAAATATTATTATGTCAATGACAATGTTTTGATAATTAACGCTATCTAATTAGTTAAATGTTAATTTGGAAGTTGTTTGACATACTTGGTATATTGGCATATTGCAATTATTTAGATAATTGACCGAAAATTGTGATTTTTCTTTGGATGCTTTTGTTGTGGTTAATATTGTGATTTGAAAATATGATTATTATTGTGCATTGTCATGTGGATAGTCTTGTGGTGTGAATCCTAGCGAATTTTAATATTGTATAAATGTTTCTATGAGTTGATTAAGTTGTGTTGAGAGCATTTGGCTAAAGTTGAACGGTGTGATGTTGATATGTGACCGTTGTTGTTGTTGTTGTTGTCTTTATGTTGTTGTTGCTAAGTTGTTGTCGTTGTTGTGATTGTTGCATTCCTTGCATAAAGCATGCCTGAAAATTATGGCAGCCATGTTGAAAGTTGAAGGCTTATGCCTTGGCCTTGATGGCACCATGTTGAAGGCTTATGCCTTGTTGAAATGCCTCGGAATTACTGGCAATGTTTATGTTGGGAGTTTTACTCCAATGGTACCACATGCATATGCACAGTGGAGTCGCATTTGAGTCGTTGTCAGTTGTTGTTGGTTGAAGTTGTCGTTTATGCATTGTGATGATGATACGTTGAGTTTTTAAAGATGCTTAAATGTTGACTTGTTGAAGATGGTCATATGATGATATTGATGATTATAGACACATTTGTCCTGACATTGTTGTTTGTGTTGAGATATTATTCTCAATTTGTAAGTTGTGTTGGTTATCACTCTGTGATTTATCTACATGTAAAAGTTACAGATGAATGTTATTATTCTATATCAGGATTAGATGCCATATCATTTGTCTTGATGTCATGTTCTGATGTTGGAACATTAGTCTCAACATGTTGAGTATGCCACTGTACCAGAGAATTTCAATTGGCATCAGAACAAATACCATATATGTTTATTGGGTGAGCTTCAGGTAGATAATTTTCTGGTACTGTATATCTCTGAAAAAGCTAGAATAATAGTATTCTGGAATTTATTGACAGCAGAATCTTGAAGGTTGTCAAGAATATATCTCTGAAGGTGTGATCAATGCATCTGACAAGCTCTAGTCAAATGATCATGCACCTCACCTACCACACATAAACATGCACCTGAGGATGATCATGTGGATCCGGATGAGTACGGTATTGATTTGGATGGGGACAATATTAAGTTGGATGGGGACAATATTAAGTTGGATGGCGACGATCTTCAGGGGGGTAATTCGAGTGAGATTCATGTCATTGATGAAAGATATTATATTTGGTCCGTTGGAAGTTCGTAAGTGTCTTATTTAAAAAATTTTAATTAAGTATTCATTTTCTTTTATAATATAAAGTTACATTTAATGCATACTAATTCAAATTATTGTTGTTTAGTTTCGGGCTGAGTCAGACTGCCACCAGGTGTGTAAATTATGCGATTCAGCAAATGTATAAATAAACTTGGAAGAGTTTTGGAGAAGTTTCAAATACAGATGCTTGGTTTACATTGTTTAAGGTATAATTTGTTTATTTTTGAGTCATTTTTATTTAAATATTTTTATTATAATTTTCTAACTATTTATTTTAATGTCATTAGCAAAAGTGTACGTGGGAAGAAATGAGCGATAAGGTTATTATAAAAAATTATTATAGCAGAACATCAAACAGACTTTATAACATTCTACGACGTGCTAGAAAGCATTGAAAACTTGATGGTAGCCATCCCGAATGGATAGGCAAATAAGTTTTTGAGGAACTTCTTTTCTATTGGGATACAGAAGAATTTAATCCTAAATCTGAAAATGCAACAACAAAAAAAGGCATCTAAAAAAGGGGTAGCCTTAACGCAGTTGGAAGTATAAGTACTTACGAACATTCTCGACGCATGGTAATTATTACCACTTTTTAAGTTGTGTTTTGATTTATTATATGTTTTTAATTAAATTTAATTTTATTATTTAGGCTAAAAAGTTAGGGACACAACCACTCTGATTGTGCTTATTTAAGAGACTCTAACAAAAAAATCAGGTGATTTTGTTGACGAGCGTACACGAAAAGCTTTGGTAAATTATTTAATGGCAACTTTGTGATGTGATTTTCACGTGGCAACTAAGAAGTTGCGGCGTGATTTTCATGTGGCAGCAAAGATGTTGTGGCATGAAAATCACGTGGCAACTGATTTTTATTTTATTATTTAATTTAATTTAATTTTTATATTTAATTGAATATTTTTATTGTATGTGTAGGAGGATTGTCATACATTACTTGTACAATTTTTGGTCAATAATCCTCAATATACTTGTACAGAGTCAAAGCCGCTTCATCCAGACGTGGATTTTATATTTGGAGTGAAGTCGTTGGCGGAAATGGGCCTATTGGATTTTTTTGTGGTCGAAATTTGGTGGGCAGCTTGAGAAGTGGGATAGAATTTTATTTCAAAGAGTCAGAGATGGGGAAGGATTGTCACGCCCACCACAATTGACACCGCAAATGATAGAAACAGTAAGACAATTGGCACTAAGTCATGTGAGATGCAAGTCAGCGTTAAAAGTCCAAATGGAGGCAATGACGAAGTGGCAAGCATACATGAAGGAGAAAGTGCGACTATTTATGCAATTCCAAATAAGCGGTAATCAAACGTTTGATGAAAATGTAGGAGTTGAAGGTACGCCGATGGATGAAGAGAATGACAATGATATTAACCCAAACGATTTTCCCGACCCAGAAGACCAATAGAATTATTTTTATTTTTATTTAAATTTGAAATTGTGTAAAATATTAAATTTTAAATTGATCTAACAAGCTCTAGTCAAACTAATCGCGCACCTTACCTACCACACATATACTTGCTCTAACACCCTATTTTTATTAGATTTTATTTAATTAGGATTATTTGTTAATTGGTATTGTTTGTGTGTTTTATTTAATTATTGTTTTAGTGATAATTATTTAATTATGTGGTAATATGCTATTTAGCTAATTAATAAATGGTAGAATTATATTATAATTAGCTATTGGGCTTAGTGGGAAATGGAAATGAGAATATTGGATGGGTTAAGCCTAATGAGATAATGAGAGTTAGAAGAGAATTTTATTAGTCAACCTAAATTAGATAGAAAGAAGATAAGAGAAGAGAAAAGAGGCGTAGAGAAGAGAAGAGGAGAAAGTAGAAGAGGGAGTAGATTCTTGAAGATTGGAGGAGTTTGAATAGAGGTAAGGGTTAGAATCCAAGTTCTTATAGTTTATATGATTGGGTAAAGTATGTGTTTGTGTGATTCTCTTTGATCTTTGAAATCCCATGAAAATGTATGAACCCTAATATTTATGTGAAATCAATTGGATTTTTGTGGTTTGTTCATGTTTAATATGTTGTATGAATGACCCATAGTTAGAAACATGTATAGGAACATTATATGTGTGCTAATTTTTCTTTCAATTGATGTATTTATTTTGTTTGGGTTAATAGGTGTTGTAAGAGGGGAATGGAAAATAAAAATGGTGATTTTATGAGTTTTACACAGTGTAGGTTGGTTAAATCAATAAATTTGTGGCGGCACTTATGAAAGATGTGAGTCGACCTATATAGTCCTTGTGTCGACTCATGTGTCGACCTGAGCTAACCCAAGAGGGATGGAAAACTTCCATGCGTCGACCTATGAATCCCTTGCGATGACCTGTAGATTTCCATTTTTGGTTGATTTTTGTAAAGACCATAACTTTTTACCCGTAACTCCTTTTTATGCATCGTTCGAAACGTTAGGAAGCTAATGAGATTGTATGTATGATAAATTAGGGTTGGTTGGCATTTGTTTAATTTAATTATGATGTTAATTGAGAATAACATGTAATAATGTTTGTATGTTATGGATGAATCTTGTATGATCAATGCTCATGGATGCATTATGAGATGTTAATGTCATGAATTATGTGATTAATTTCTAAATGCTAATGGATGTTTGCGATTGGATTGAATGTCATGTTGTGTAATGTTGTGCAAATCTGTAAAGATATGATTGAGTAGTTTAAGAGTTAGAGAGATCGTCTTAAATGCATGAGTCTTGTTTTGTTGCACACGTACACAAGTACGAGTGTTTGAAAGTGGCAATGTTGGGTAATCTCGCGAAGGTTATTTACTTGTCCCAAATCTAGCGCCGAATGAGATTTGAAAGCTTAATGCGGAATGAGGCTTTTGAGGTGGTTATCTAGTCTATAGAGGAAAGACAATCGGCGTGACCGGAAATGATAACGGATGGGATCCACATGCATATTGCATAGAGTCACCCTTGAGTCGCACGTGTCGGTGTGAATTGTGTTTTGTGAGATTTTGCAATAAGATTGGTTTGAATTAATTATGTGGTGAGTGATGCATAATGTGGAGATTGTGAGATAATTGTGTACTTGGTGGTATTTCCTTAGTGGAATATAATTGTTGAGTTAGTAATTAAATATAATTACTTGAATGATGGAACTTGGTGATGTAATGATGAAACATGTTAACTTTGATGTGTTGTTATAAAGGCATGTTTTTATGAAGAGTGATTAATTGTGAAATGTAGGCTTGTTTATGTTGCATTTCCCATTATCATGTTTTCTATAAGAAGTTGAATTCTCACCCTTTTGTTTGAATGTTATCCTTCGTTGGTAACGTGTAGGTTCCGACGAGTAGTAGCTAGTCCGAGGATTTAGCCGAGGAGCTCCTGAGTATGTTATTGGATTAGGTAACGAGTCATATGCTCTGATCATGTAACACTAAGGGGGTTTCTTTGGACCTATGCTTATGATTGGATATTGTTATTTCCTATGTTATGTTGTTTAAGGCTATGTGGCCAATATTGTGAATCTCAAATTAGTATATAAATGTTAATTTGGATTTGGCGGATGAATATAGTATGGGATATATTCATTGAAAGTTTTAATAGTAATTCAATTGTTTTCCGCAAGCGATTATACATAATGTATGAAAGCATGAGATTACATTATGTTACAATATGATATTTGAATATTAAGAATGTTGGATGTTTGTTTTAGGTTTTCATTGTGATGAAAATAACATGTGACGTACTTTTGCTTATGCATGATTACTCTGTAAGATTATATATAAGTATAAATTTGGGGTTAGAAAAGGGGTGTTACACATGCATGTGAGGATGATCATGTGGATCCGGATGAGTACGACATTAATTTGGATGAGGACGATATTCAATTGGATGGCGATGATCTTCAGGGGGATGATCCGAGTGAGATTCATATCATTGACGGAAGATATTATATTTCGCCCGTTGAAAGTTCGTAAGTATCTTATTTAAAATATTTTAATTAAGTATACATTTTATTTTTTAATATAAATTTATATTTAATGCATGCTAATTCAAATTATTGTTGTTTAGTTTCGGGCCAAGTCGGACTGCTGGCAGATGTGTAAATTATGTGATTAAGCAAATGTATAAACAAACTTGGAAGAGTTTTGGAAAAGTTTCAAATAAAGATGTTTGGTTTACATTGTTTAAGGTATAATTAATTTATCTTTTGAGTCATTGTTATTTAAATCTTTTTTATTATAATTTTCTAACTATTTATTTTAATGTCATCAACAAAAGTGTACGTGAGAAGAAATGAGCGAGAATGTTGTTAAAAAAAATTATTGTAGCAGAACATCAACAAGACTTTCTGACATTCTACGGCGTGCTAGAAAGTGTTGGAAACTTGATGGTAGCCGTCCCGAATGGATAGGTAAAGGTTTCTAATGGCATAGGTTCAAATCTCAGTTTCTACACTTTTATTATTTACCAAAACTAGTGCCTTTTTTATCTCGTTTAACATAAAAACTGAGGAGTCATTAGTTTTTTTATAACAAAACCTGTTACAGTATTTACCAAGAATATTATATTAATTGTCCATGAAGATCATATGTTGGATCTTCAATTCTTAGATATTCTTGACACGATCAAATACTGGGAATTTTTTTCTCAAAACAAACAAAAGGGTTTATTAAAGAATATTCTCTGCGGATCTTGCATGAATTTGTTTATAGTGAAATAAATGGGTAAGATAATTAATATCAATAATCAAAAATAATTTTGGTATAAATAAAAATTTTATTGAACAAATCTTAAACCTAGTTGATTTTCTGCTCTTGCAATCCATCGAAGAGAACTTTTCCAAGTTTCCTTATGTTTCAAGCGCTTCATATGTTTCATTTAGATTTCCAATATCGTAAGAGAACTTATATAATAGACGTCGCTTAGGTTTCATGCGGATCACTAATGGTGGATTCTTGAGCGTTGATAACCTTTATATGGCCGACAAAGATTTGTTTAAGGTCGTTGAATGAAAATAATGCGAGAAACACTTAACTATCATCTCGATTTTCAATAAAACAAAGGGGTCAGTGTAAAATTAATTAATTTTTTTCAGAAATGGTTACATTGTCTATCCAGAATAAACAAATATTTGCAGAATATCAAATTGTTTATCCAAAATATTAAAATTACAGCATGAGTAGTTCGCATACAATATTTGTTGCATACAATGTAACTTTAATATTCTAGGTAAACAATTACCATTTTTAGAAAAAAAAACATTATTTTAATCTAACCCCTTGGTTTTAAACCAAAACCAAGGGGTTAGATTTTTTGTTTAAAATGGTTACATTTTTACCCAAAATAGAAAATACATTGTATGCAACAAATATTCGCAAAATATCAAGGTTTTTTACCCAGAATATCAAAAATGCAACATGTCCAGGTCCCATACAAGGTGGTAGATATCTGTCTTGATTGTCACACATGACTTCACCAAGATTGTTGATGCACGCTTGGAATGCATCCAACTTCTAAGCAAGTGTGTGCATCATAAAAAGGAAAATATTTTTTCAGCACTTGCAATCCATTAGTAAAGACTTTTAGGAATAAATCATAGTTGCTTAAAACCTTAAACAACATCCCCATTATTTAAGATGGATTGTAAAATTTGAAAAAGTATTTTTTTCAAGGTAGTAGAACTTTTTTTTTCAATTTTACCATCCATCCTAAAAAATGATGTATTTGACGATGGGGCGGCTACAAATAAGATAATATTAGGGTAAAATATGTCCAACGAGTCTTTTATAGTAAAATATGATTATTTTATCCCTCGGTTTATTAAAGAAACCGAAGGGTTAATTCATTTACTTTATAGTTATTAGCAAATAAAAACATAAAGTGCAATAGTTAGCGTTCGAAGCATGTCTTGAATGGTATATCACCTCGGTCTTTATAAAACCCGAGGTAACAAGTTATTATATATATATATATATATATATATATATATATATATATATATAAGCCTTGGAATAAAACCTCAGTTTTTTTCTAGATGACATAAAAGCTTCGTCATAAAAAGCATTATTTGTTGTAGTGCAGGAAGCGGTGAGGGTGACGTTGTAATGCTCTTGGTTGATAAAGTTTCGGCTATAAACCTTTATAAAACCTAATTTCATATGGGATACCACCTCGTTTAATGTTACAAAGAAAAGTCCCCCAAGGATGTCTTTAAGGACATTTTTACAAGGAACTAACAAGAAGTGTACACTTGTACTTCTTTCGTCTTCTCCTTCTTCAAGTGAAATTGTCATATCTATGTTTCTGCATTCTTGAGAAATGGAATCATTAAGTTCCATAAGGCTTATCTCTTCACATGGTTTTAGATCTTGCAATCACAGACCTAATCTCTAAAAGATCTCCAAGTACACCAAGTTACATGCACTTTTGTCATTTATCAAGAGGTCAGATACAACATAGTTTGCATTGGTGGCAGATAAGACCAACAACAACATATTAATATGAGTTCCATATACGTTTTCATGGTCACAAAAACCTAACATCAACATGTCGTATCCTCTTTCTTTGATATATATTGTGTATTAGATGGAGTTTTGCATGACAAGTTCTTTTTGCATCGATGATGTCTCTCTGATTTCATCTTCTAGAGAGATCTTTTTGCATATGAAGAATAAATCTTCTCTCTGGGATCTGCATGGGTTGGGAAACCCCTAAACCATCAGATCTCTTAAACAAATGATAATCTCTCACTCCGCATATATTTTGTTTTTAACTAAACGTAAAAATAATTATACTGATAAAGTTTTTAAGTTGCTTTTGAATATTGGCCTTTAAACCAATATTCAAAATGTTAATTATGTTAGTAATGAGATTGGTAAATATGGTTCTATTTCTTTTTATGGAGCAAAGAATTAAACCTTTACATCCTTGATTTTAATCAATATTTGATTGATCTTTGTAACATGTCTGTTGATTATATTTGTGTGGTGAGGTACTGATATATATAGGAATATTTGGCCAATAGGAATATTTATGCTAACTGATTTTTTTTTTGGTTATCTGAATTTTGTCACCTGTGACAAAGAGAAAATTGGGGGAAACCATATTGATACTAATCTAACTTATTTTATTAACAATATATTTTCTAACTGTCAGTTGTTTAGTTTAGGTTTTACAAGCACTACTATGGAATACACCTTTGGTGACACTATATTACCATAGCCATATATCCACCGTAGTCATATCACATTTTCTACACACATGTTTTTTTATTATTAAGAAACTTTTCATCACGGATCCTATAGAGAAAGGTTGTTATATAGTTGGGTGACAAGCTTATGTCCCTTAACATTTTCATCAGTATCAACACATTTCCATTTTTACAATAAAAATAAACGCACATCCCTTGACATTTTTTATTTAAAAATTGAAAGTATGACAACTACGGTTGTTTTATTCAACAATGGTTATAAGTTTCATATATCACTACGATTGAAGCTCGCAACCGTTGTGAAATTTTTTCCCACAAAATTAAAACATAGAGGATAATTTATTTCTTTCATAGCACAAAGGGGTGCCCTAATGAACGAGATGACAATGATAGCGAAATCTTCATCATACTCTTCGAATATCATTTATGGAAGCGAAATCTTCACCATCCTATTTAAATATCATTTCTAGATGTGAAATCTTCACCATCCTCTTCGAATATCATTTCTAGTGTATCAATATTCTCTCTCTCTCTCTCCCTCTCTCTCACGCACTCTTACGCTTATTAATGTTTAGGGTTACTGCATTTGTTTATGTTGTTATAAATGTGTATTGTTCATCTTTCAGATTTTGTGACATTCGCATTTCCTTTATTTTCATTTTGTTGTAACTGTGTTTTGATTTTATTCAGATTCATTCCCTCTCCCTATACCGCTTATAAATGTTTAGGGTGACCGTATCCGTTTATGTTCTTATTAATGTGTATTGTTCATGTTTTAGATTTTGTGACATTCATATTTCCTTTATTTTCATTTTGTTGCAATTGTATTTTGGTTTTATTCAGATTCTGTAGCATATAACCATAAGATGAAAGTTGATAGATTATTGTGTATGAGAAAGGAGTTCTTGAATTCCTTGAAACCATAGGATGAAAGCCCTAGATTAATGTGTACATCAAAATAAGCTGATATATTAGTTGTAACCTTAAGCTGACAGATAAGAAACGTTTATAAATTCCTTGAATACAACTTTCATTAAACAAACCTTAAGTTGAAAACTTACAAAAAGGTCAATTATTTTGTTTATTAATCATATCTAAATAGGGTTGGCAGGCGGACCCAAACCCGCGGGGCCCACCCATACCTGAACCCGAGTCAACAGGTGAAAACCCGAGTTGACTAGGTTTGGATTCTGTTGCCACCTGATATTTCGGGTACGAGTTTGGGTAGCGTGAAACTCGCGCCCGAAACCTGAAATCACACCCGTTTATATATATATATATATATATATATATATATATATATATATGATGACTTTCCTTTTCACTCTTCTTCTTCTTGATCTCCTCTTCTTGAGAGCTCTCCTGGGTCTCAAAGGTTTGCTACAACCACATCAGCTTTCAATAACATAGACTTCTTCTTGATCCTGAGGAGGGTTTTGCATAGGAGCTCTGGCCTCTACTGCCACAGTAGTTTTTGTTCTCTCAGCATTGTTGGAAGTTTCAATAAAATTACTCATTTTGATTCTTCCTCTTCTCTGATTCCTTTGGATGAAGTTCTTTTTGTGTTTTGGTTCATAGAGAAATTCAACTTCTATATTGGATCATCTAATTCTTCCTTTTCTCTTAACTTTGAAAGTTTAAAAGCCAAAATATTTCACGTATGTCAAGTTTGCTCATTATTGCTTCCTTGATTCTCTACGTTTTCTTCTCTTGGAAGTTAGAATCCCCGAGTTGTTGAATGATTACATCTCTATGTCTTTTCAAATTTCTTTTTCCTTTCTCTGAAAGTTTTGATATTTCTTCTTACACATAACGGGTGTATTGTTGTTTCTTCTCTAAACTTTGTTGTTTATTTGGTTTCTAATGGAATTGTGTCATTGATGTAATACAAGCTTTAATTCAAAAATAGATGTATTGTTGTTTCTAGTATCATATGATAGAGAATTATTTAAAAATAATATCACAACAGTTGTTAATTCAACCGTTATAATAAGTAGAATAATAAAACCCAAAAATGATGTTGTAGGAGTCGAACCCAAGACCTTTACGGGATGGCCATTACTAGTCATAATTCATTAGACGGAAGCTTCATATTCCTTTTTCTTTCAGCTATTTTATCTTTTCTTTCATGTTCCAGTTGTTTTTTTTTTGTTGTAAAACCTCTTGAAGGCTAATTACAGAAATTGATGGCTATAATTATGTGTTGAGGCCTATAAGAAGCTAGAATCGGAAAACGACACCAGTACTTTTATTATAATTTAGCTTTTAGTTTTAAGTTCTTTCATTTTGCTTTTGAAGCTTTGCTACTATTGTATTGTTAAAGACTCTTCAGAGTATTTTAATTCAAATTTTTGTTTTTGAATTATTCAGGTTCTAATTTCACGTATTACTAATATTGTTATCATATATGCATATTATATCTCCGTTGCTTTATCGTTAACCATGTCTGAGTAATCCATTTTAGAGTCTAAGACATGAGAATTGTCATACCTCGTGAAATTCGTTTAAGTATAAATTGAAACGAGAATCTTATTTTATTTTGTAATTTCTCTTTTAAAGTAAAATGTTCGCTACGAAAGTAGGAACACATAGATGTCGTTTAGGCACCGGAAGGGTATAAGCGATGTCTAACTTAGAAATTCAGACAATTGATTTTGAGACTATGAAAGTGTTTTTGAGCCAATTAAGGTACTTTTCTTTTATAAATGGGTCTTTAAACACATAAATTGTGTTGCGAAAAGCAGATGAATTGTGAGTTCAGAGCCCGGTAATGTGCCGATGTAAGTGGACATTTCCACTAGTTTTAGTAGTTTCTAAAAAAATTTGATTTTATTATAATTGATACAATAACTTGTTTGAGTGAAGTTGGGAAACAAGAATCAAATTAGTGGAATCTTTTTAATTATTAAGAATGTCACTATTTTTACTTTATTTTTGCACAAAATAATTAAATACTTTATCGTCTTAGATAAACATTGATACGATAGAAAACGGTAATTGAATTCTGGTATCTGAGGCAGATGTGTCTTTTTACGACTTTGATATTGACGTACACTAGCGTATCACAATCCAAGCCCAGTATTAAAATAATTAGCTAGGATCATGTACTCATGGACCTCTTTCCTAGGGTGCCTTCATAAAGTCATCTCACTCCACATCTTGTCACATCTTGTTGTTATGTGCTTGCAAGTATAGTTTGAAGGAGAGTTTCAGTAAGAGGTGTTAAAGGCACTCAATAATTAAAATTAGGGAAATGCTAACCAGTGTCTCCAGGATAATGGTTAAGACCTTAAAATAGTAAATTTATCTTGGTAATCTGTGTATTTAATGCCTTTGAAATATTAAATTTTCTATAAAATATTTTCTTTTTTTGGAATGCTTAACCATTGCCCTGAGGGCACTAGTTAACAACACCCTTGAAATTAAATATGCTTGCTAAGAAGTCAAAGGAGGCTGAGGAACTTGATCAACGGGAGCATTTGGAGCATAAATCCAACATTCAATCCTTTTCAACACTTCATTTGATTAAAATCTTTTTGGTTTTAGTCTCTAAAATCAAATTCCGTAGGAAAATCCACAGGAAACCTGCAGATTTTCCTGCGAATTTTAACTTTAGGACTAAAACCAAAAGGATTTTAACATTCAATAATCATTTTCAAGAAAAATAAGATACATGGACGAAAATCAAAATCACGCCAACTTATAGTGACCAAAAAACTATTTAAGCCAAAATTTAATATATAAAGTAAAATGTAAATTTTTTTTTTGACAGAAAAGTAAAATGTAAATTGAAAAGTTAAAAACGGTAAAATTTATCTCATCTCTCAATATTTAAATGGAAAAAGAAACAAAATTTAGTGTGATGTACGTTAGATAGATTGAAACACTAAACAAAAGTATATTTATTCAGATTAATTCTTAATATATAAATCTTAAATTCATATATCTTAGATAACACTTAAATTAATATTAAATTATGTTATTTAAATATATTTATTTAATATTTGAAATTTTAAAAAATAAAAAGAAATTATTCATTGTTGTAAAAAGACTGATCAATATTCAAAGACTTTTTTCTAAAAGATCTTAAAGTTTGTCTGCTACAAATTTTAAAAGAGATTTTTAAAATATTATAATTTTTTTTTATAACTTTTAAGAGATGTTTTTTTTTATGTTTTAAATGGGAATCTTCAAATGTTTTTCTCATCAAGAACTCCCTAAATTATGTTTGTTTTCATAGCATTGAATAATATATATAGAATTTAGACCACCTAGTTTTTACTAGACTTATTGTTTTCCCAAACCAAAACGTTTTAAAATATAAATTGTGAAATATAAAGTTAAAGGGCTATCTGGTAATACTAAACATTTTATAACATAACATAAATTTAAACTTAAGTGTTGGTGAATGGTGAGGGCTATCTCAAGTGAAAATACTTATAAGCTATATTTATTAGTTTAAATTTATTCAATTTTAATTAAAAGTCGTGTTTTAAATTTTAAGTTAATTATTTCAATAAAAATACGCAATAAAATAAAATTCAATTAAATTATGAACTAGAAAATTTAAAAATACAAAAAGTGAAAGAAATTTTTTTGCCAACCTCCCTACCTTCTAGTCCACCTATGGTGAAAACCCCATACTACCCCTGACTTCGAAAATGCATTTCCGAAATGCAAGAAAAATGTGTTTTCGGAGATGCATCTCCGAAAACGCCTTTTTTTTTTGAAAAAATTGTCTTATTTCGGAAGTTCATTTCCGAAAACAGCATTTCGGAAGTGAACTTCCGAAATACTGCGCGTTCTGCAGATTTATCAAAACACTCCCCCTCCCCCATTTATTTACCCTAACTCAAATCAAAAACAAGCAAAGGCGAAAATTTGTGCAAACACACTTCCAAGGCTGCATCAAGGCTCCAATCACATTGCTATACAATATTCAAAAGCCCACAAATCACTCAATTTGTAAGTTTTAAATTTGTTAGATTCATTATTCAAATTCAAATGCATGTTATTTATGGTTTCAATTGCATAAATGATATATGGACTGGTTGTTAGTAGTATTTAGGTTGTTTAGAAGCTTTTTGAATTGGTTTTATGTTTGATTTTGGGGTCTGCCATGGAAGTTGCAGAAAACTCCATCGCAGGGGTGTTTCGGAAATTCATTTCCGAAAACACCTCCATCCCAGTTTTCGGAAATGAACTTCCGAATTGTATCAGAAGTTCAAATTTTTTAGTTTTTTATTTTGTCTCGCATATTAATCGATTTCAATTGTTTACAGGAACATGTCAGGCAACCAACCAGCACGTATCGGACAGGGTAGGGAGACCCAGACTGCGTCGGCTAGACAGGGTAGGGAGTGTCCGTTTTAATTTGCAAGTACTTTATTTTTAACGCCTTTGTTTATTGTGCCTGTTTCTTTGAAGTTTGTGTGCATGCGTTCTGACTTCTTTGACGGCGTGTCGCTGGTTTCTAACATCTTTGTTCTTTAATGACTTGTCCGTTTCCCAAGCGTTTTTATCCCCTTTCTTCTTTTATAAAAGGAGGTCTCATGGACCTTTCTTTCTTCATTTTTACGCAGGAATGGGTGGCGCTAAGGGAAGAAAGGGTTCTTCAACCTCGGGCTCTCGCAGAGTGAAGGAGGTGAAGGAGAAGAATAAGGTTTTGACTGGTTCTACTTCTCGTCCCCTGGAGGTCCATGGCTCGGACGTGCAGGCTCAGTCTTCAGGCGTGAGAGTCATGATCAACGCTGATGGTTCTAAGACTGAGTGGGATGAGGATTGGTATCAGTATCTTCATTCGGAGGAGTTCGCTCGTCGGGCAGAATAACGTGTTTTTGTTTTGTTTGATGTGTATTTTGTAACGCTCGTCGGGCAGAATAACGTGTTTTTGTTTTGTTTGATGTGTTTTGTTTTGTTTTGTTTTGATTTCGGATTGTATCTTTCGCACAGTGTTTTTGGATTGGATTTATCATATTAGTATTTTCAGTTTATATGTCGCTTATTTTATTTTTCGATTTCCTTTAATTAAAATACAAGACTGTTAAGAAAAAACATAAAAAAAAAAACACAGTTTCTGCATAATTCGGAAGTTCATTTCCGAATTCACCCCCATGAGGTGTTTTCGGAAGTTCATCTCCGAAGACACCCCCATGAGGTGTTTTCGGAGATGCACTTCCGAATTGTGGAAATTTTTTAAAAAAAAAAAGCGCTTCGGAAATTCATTTCCGAAGCAGGGGTATTTTGGGATTTTCGCTGGGGGTGACTCCCCATAGGGAGGTGGCTAAATAAATTTTCAAAGTGAAATATATAATAAAAGTTAAGTGCCCATAATTCAAAAGAAAAAAAAAACTAAAATCTTCCGAGGACAAATAACAACAACAAAAAAAACTAAAATTAAGTTAAGTTTAGTTTTTTTTTAGAATTTTATAGATAAAAGATAGGCTTCTTACCCATTTTTAGAACAATTAAATCCATAATTTTTTAAAACAAAAACAAAAAAAAAAACAAAAACAAAAAGATATATAAAATTTATTATTTATTGTTGTAAAAAAATTGATTAATATTTAAAGACCTTTTTTCTAAACAACCTTAGCCGTTGTTTGTTATAATTTTCAAAACAAAGAATTTAAACATTGCATTTTTTTGTTATAAAATTTTGAGATTTTTAAAGAAAAAATCAAATGAAAAGTTTGTTAAAACAACTTCTAATTATTAAAATATAATTTCCTTCCTTTTCGGTGGCTTATTTACAATGAAATATTAATATATAATAAAAATCAAATGAAAAGTTTGTTAAAACAACTTCTAATTAAAAATAAATAAATTTCCTTCCTTTTCGGTGGCTTATTTACAATGAAATATCAAAATATAATAAAAATAAAAATAAGATTGAGTTTTAAAAGTTATTTTAAATATTAACGATCTAACCCTAAATATAAGTACAAATCAAATCTTTATTAATTCTAATAAAATCTTCTTACTAATGGCATTATTATATATATTAATGTCATCATCGCTGCAATCATGATTTCCATAAAACCTTCTTACTAGTTACATAACACTTTTGTCTCAGCATCATGTCTTCCTCAACCATATCCAACACAAACCTTTCGAACACAGAACCCCGTAAAAGACTCATTATTAAACTTAGTTATCCTCCTGGTACTATGAAACGTCATTCAGATTCTTCTGACACAGATGAAAACAAGAGAAGAAAAATTCAACATTCTGAACAACCAACTGTAACCTGCTATTGGGTTGATTCATGTTATAAGACCAAAACAACAACACCTTTCTCTTTGTCTCAACCAAAGGGTGTGAAAGAAAGTTCAAGACTTTGCTCAAAAAGCATGTTGACGAAGGATTCATCAAAAACATCATCTGTAACAAAGGAGATGGTCAAGAATCAAGTTTCAAAAATAGCAAAATCTGAAGAAAGTTCAAGAACGACCTCATTGATAGTGAAGGATTCATCAAAAAATACCTCTGTCACAAAAGATGAAGAATATGTGTTGAAGAAACCAATGGAGTGTGTTAAGAGGAGGCAATGTTGGTTGATTTTGAAGAGGATGTTGGCGGGTAGAGATGGTTGGGATTTGAAAGATCCTCCAGCAATGGAGTCAAAGAGTTTGGAAAAAAAGTCAAAGGCAATAGGTTTGAAGGAAATAGAGAGAAAAATGAGGTTGTATGCAACACCAGATGAGTTTGCAAGGGACATGAGGCTTGTGTTCTCAAATGCAATGCTGATGTCTCCTCCAAGGAATCATATTTACCAAATTGCAAAAAAGTTCAGTTACAATTTTGAACTCAAATGGAAGTCATTGAAGGATGAGTGGGAACTTGAGGATAGGAAAAGAAGAAAGGCTCACAAGACTAGCAGATACTAAAGATCACTGCAACATGTTCTGATTCTTTATTCTTCATTTGTAATAAAATATTCAGTTATCAATTGATTTTATTATATAAACTGATTTTGTTAATTTTCAATTCTGTCAGAGTTATTATTGTCCATGAATTTTTGTATCTCGGTTTTCCAATCTATGAAACGGGATAAAAAAAGTTCTAAGTTTACTTTAGGTCATTTATGTGAATGTGAATCCTTACTGTTTGTTTGAGATTGATTGAAAATTTTGTTCTTTCCATGTGTTCAAAAATGTGGGGGGAAAGGGTTTCTATTAAAGGGTCAATTTTGATTGGGATATTTATGTCTCTTGAGACCATAGTTAGGAATGGCCCATGTGATTTTTTCATGTCTCCATGACACTAAGGTTAGGGTTTTAAATAGTGGCCACGTCCCAATCTTTGATATTATTGGGAATCGCGGTCAAATGTGGTCGAGTTGCGGTTTTGTATCAAGGAACACGAACGAAATGTGATTTAAAACATTGGTGGCGATTCATAGGAAAAGGTTGGATACTTTTCCTTTTATTAGTATCTGGCAGCTTCTGGTGTTTAGGAGGAAACATGATGTTTGGTAAGTTTCCTTGCATTCCGTGCTTGTTGTTGTTGAACAATGTAATATAATTTACACAATTAAAACCATCAGTTGCTGAAGTCCAAGTGAAAGATTTTATCAAGGTGCTTCAGCTCTTGTATTGTTGCAGATAATGCATTTTCATAACTGTCAACTTTTTGAAAACTCATGCACTTCAGTTTGGCTTAGGTCCAAGGTTTCTAAGTGGACTAGCTTACTAATGGATTTAGGAAGAACTGTAACTTTTGTTGGACACTACTTCTAAACGCCTTGTTTCGACTTAGAATATTCTGTTACATGGATCATGGATCATGGATCAGATTTTTTATATAAATCATCACTTATTCAAACCATTTGAAATGGATCAACAAACAAAATATTCTCAACAATGAAACAAATATTCAATCTACACAAAAGATATTCAATCTCTAGCATCACCATATTTTAGTGCATGGTTGGTTATTTTATGACTATTTTCATATGATAGGCGCACTTGTGAAACATTAAGTTAACTCTGCAAATATATCACTTTATTAGTTATGTTTTGTAATACTACTCAACCTCAATATGTCCAACATAAGTTCTTGCCAAAGATTTTCAACTACATTATTTTTTAACTAATTTTTTAAAATTGTTTGCTCGTTTAATCCACTCAACATATACTCGCACATTAAATAATTCATACTCGCACATTAAATAATTCAGACAAATTCCATTGTAATTATTAATAAATTACTAGTAAGAGACCCGTGGTGCCGCACGGGTATTCGATTATTTTATGTAGTATATTTTGAATAATATGAATAATATGCGTAAATACAAAAAAAAATGTATGATCCATGATAATGAGGATACAGAACACAACAACATTAAGATTATTAAGATAATGACCCGTGAGATAAATTAAGATAATGACCGATTAAAAATAAGAAAAATTAAAAATAAGCTATTATTAAGATAATAAATTATTATGAAGATAATGATAAATTAAAATAAGGATTTTGTCTCTTAAATTAAGATAATGATTGATTAAATTAAAATATACATTATAGTGATAGTGTCCCGTTAAATAAATAAATTATTAATTTTATTAAAATTTAAATGCTAATTGAAAAATCGCATTAATATATGTGTTTAGTATTTATTCTATATTTGTATTTTGAATTTGAATTAAACTATGTTATTTTTGTGAGGTGGGGAATTCATAAAAAAGGAGGGTGGAGATTAGAAATATCAGCCAGGTAACACAGTTTGAAATTATAAAACCATTAGACGTGTTCAGTATACACTATACAATATTAATTATACAATGAAAACAATTAGTACAAAGAAATTTATATTTTAGACATGTTAAAACCAATCTTACACTTTTATATCCAATTTTGTCAGCTCGATACTTAAAATTAATTTTGGCTATGCTCTCATTTTTAGTGTCAATGGCAGAATATTTTGTAATAGAAACCCTATTTCACAATTATATGTCCAAACAAAATAGAAACAAAAACATTAATTTAACAAAAGATGCTCAATATTATAAATTTGTTGAATGCCATACATGTCTATGGCTAAAGGTTTAGCAGCAGCTTCAAGTAAGTCATATATCTTATGAGTATATTACTATTCACTAATCATAATTTATCATTTACCATACAATTTAATTGCACTAACAGTCATTGGTTAAAAAACTACAAACACAACAGGCATACTAAGTCATACTCTCTTTACCAATGCATGGTATATCTCTAACACTGTTTCCTTACTTCCAAATATTCAATAATATAGAGCATGAGATAGGAATATCACACTAATGAACTTTATAGTGTTTTATACATCATAAAGGATACCATAACATGATAATGAATTCACAACCATGCATATCAGAATACATGCATATCACATTAATCTGTCAATTGTCAATTGTCTCTACATTGTTAAAGGATTAGAAGAAAAACTTCTAAGCACAATTTTTGTCATCACTATACAATACAAATAATTGAATTAGCACACAAAAGTAATTAACTAAAGAACAATGATAAGTGAAAACCTCTTTAATTGCAAGAAGATGAGTTGCGTGAGGGCTACCTGGTGTAATTTTCTTAGAATAACAATAATCTGCTATCAAGCAACATGAGTTAGACCATGTAGAAAAAGCCTTCAAATCAAAGGAATTAAGGACACTGGCTAAAATAGTCCTTACCCATAATAGACACATTATAGACTTAACATATATAGAGAATTTTAATAATTTAGCCAACCAGAATGTCGTAACCAGCACCCGCATCTCGCAATATAGCATCAGCAGCCAACTTGACCTGAATTTTTTTCCAACATATGACACTATGCATAAACAGATTGCAGTAAGAAAACACAAATACCAAAACATTATCACCTTGAAAAACACAAATACCAAAACCAAAACACAGAAGATTGTTTCCAAAATATCAAAATTTTGATGATTTTAAAACATTTACAATATTGTAAAATCATCAGCTGCATTGTCATAATCTTCATCATCAAAATCCGGCGATGCTCTCTTATTCCCTAAATTTTCAAAACAACAAACCAATCAAATATAATTAACAAATAAACCAACAAATTCAACAAAACCACCATTTCAATAACAAATCCAAGGAAAGAGGAAAAGGAAATACACAATTAACAATCAGAACACATATGAAACAAAACATGTATCAATGAAATATTTTTAGAAATGAAGTAAATACCTTTTCCTCTTCCAAGGACTACTATAAAACTGGCTTGTATTATGCAACGAAAAACACGTATGCAAACCAGAAAAAAGCGATTAACACACAGTTTACCAGTTATAGTGGTAAACAACCAAAAGCCATGTCCATAAATGAAGAGCTTTACATGAAGAAACACAAAGTCTTCCGATTTGATTTAACCATTATAAACAACAAAAAGTTAGAACTATCACAAAAGAAGTTAGAAAATAGAACGTGTATAAATAAAATTGCACACCTTTACACCTTCAGCTCACAGATATGAAAAAATGCATCCAAATGAATGAATCACAACAAAAAGTCAGAAATCAAATAAACCACAAAACTTAGAAAATCATAAATCTAAAGCTGAATCAAACACAAGCGAGTAAGACGTAGTAGAGCCACAACAATAGCAAACAAATCAGTATTCGGAGAAGCTTGATCTGGACGAAGGAAGAAGCTGGATCTAGTTCAAAATGATGTTGTGTGTATTTTTACCCGGTGAAGATGGTCATGTTTCAAGGAATCGTTTTCAACAACATCAAGGAAGCGGTTGAAATCATGAAATGCTAAACACCGTAAATGCACACAATGAGACGAAAAGACTATTACTATTGTCTGGGAAGACCAAGGGTTATCATATAAAATGAGTGCTCATCATAAATGTAAAAAAAAATGTGAACTTGCTGAAGCAAGTTATTCGCAGAAGAAGCGTTTGATGAAAATTCAAATGGGGTGGGAATGAGGATTCGGTGCTATGGTTTCTTCTTGTACCTGAGAGAGAGAGAGAACGGATGGAGAGAGAAGGAAAAAGTTTATATCAGTAAAGGAGAAAGAGAAACAAATGAAAAAGGTGTTTGGGACAAGTTGTTAGAATGGACCAATAAAAAAGAAACAATTGACATAGGTGAATATTGAATTTGTTAATTACATGATTAACCTTTTGCAAGGGAGGGAAAAAAAAGTGAAAGGGCACAATAGTAAGTTTGGACAATTTCCTAGTAATGGGTAGATAGTTGATGGGACTCGATTTACATTAGTCTATAAGTAAACAGAGTATATCGCAATCCTTAACAAAATAATAAATAAATTATATATTTTTTAAATTAAAAAATTGTAATATTTAAATACAAATTCTTTTAAATAATCAAACACGCACGGAGCCGAGATTAAACAAGTTAAGTCCAGAAAATTTAACTCTAATCAAAACACAAATGTAGTTGAGACTAATAAACTATACTTAAATATCTCTAATCAAACACATTAAAGCTCATGCTATTAGGGACAATTTGAAACACTATGATAGCTTTGTGGATAATTACCAGCATCATGGTAATGGGCGTATATGGGTTTGCTGGCATTCAAACAATACCAACATCATTGTGGAAGATAGCTCTAGCCAATTCATACATTGCAGAGTGGAGGATATTGATGGCAAGGAAAGATTCCTAATGACGGTGGTCTATGTTATGAATACTTTGGAGCAGAGGAAAAATCTATGGCGAGATATTGAACACATCCCTAGAAATCAGAGCAGCCCTTGGTGCATTGTTGGTGACTTCAACAATGTCCTCAAGAGCAATGATAGGATAGGAGGCAGAATGGTCCTTGAGAATGAGTTCAGAGATCTTCAAGATATGATGACCAGTTGCAATTTAAGTGAGATGGACAATGTGGGTGATTATCATACATGGCATAATTATCAAACCAATGACCCTATCTTTTCCATAATTGATAGAATCCTTGGTAACCCTAATTGGTTCCAAAATTTGGAGTTGCAGCTTAGACATCTTCCTCATAGTGTATCTGATCATGTTATCCTCCAGGTTACTAGCATGACTCCCATGAGGCCCAGGAGAAAATCTTTTAAATTCATCAATTGTGTTACTGAAATTCCAGGATTCCAGGAAGCTGTGGCTATGAGGTGGCAAGAGCCTATTATGGGGAGCCCTCCCTTCATTCTATGGCAGAAGCTGAGAAGATTGAGTAGCACCATTAGAAAGATGAGCAGACCCTTGACAGATATTCAAAGGGCCATTCTTGATACTAGGCAGGAACTTGCTAATCTGCAGCAAGCTCTTATTGGTGATAATCTGAATTATACTCTTATGCAGCATATCAAGGAGAATTCTGAAAAAATTATCAAGTGGCAAGAGATGGAGGAGAAAGTTTTAAGGCAGAGATCCAAAGTGGAATGGATTAAACTTGGAGATGGGAATAACCATTTCTTTCATGCAGTGGTAAAAGCCAAAAACAAACAGAAAAGAATGCACATCTATAAAGCTGATGGGACTTACCTTGAGTCTAGAGAAGAAATTGAGAATGAGGTTATGATGCATTTTGGGGGACTTATGGGGACTGAAGACAGAGAGATGCAGCAAATTGATCTGAGGGCTATGAGAGATGGACCTCAGCTATCCACTACTCAGAGACAACATCTGCTATCCCCCATCAAAGAGAAGGAGATCTATGATGCACTCCATGATTTAGGAGATTCTAAAGCCCCTGGTGTGGATGGTTACAGTGCCAAATTTTTCAAAAGTTGCTGGGACATTGTTAAAGCTGATCTCATTAACAGTATCAGCTATCGGTTCAGACACTGGGTATTCGAAAAGATTTTGTAAAGAATAGGTTAGGTATACCTTTCTCTAGGTTTTCGTAAATCTTGGGGCTAACTTGATCCCCCTTTTGTATCGGTTTTCTTTTGGTTATATATATAAACCGTTATTAAAAAAAACAATGAAATATTAAAATATAATAAAAATCAAATAAAAGTTTGTTAAAACAACTTCTAATTAAAAAAATATATATTTCCTTCCTTTTCGGTGGCTTATTTAATTTTATTATAATTGATACAATAACTTGTTTGAGTGAAGTTGGGAAACAAGAATCAAATTAGTGGAATCTTTTTAATTATTAAAAATGTCACTATTTTTACTTTATTTTTGTACAAAATAATAAATACTTTATCGTCATAGATAAACATCGATAAACAAGAAAAATTGTTTCAATGTTGAGATCTCCTTTTTCAATATCAAAATCATCGGAACCAAAATCAACCGCATCTCCAACAATTTTTTTAATTTTTTAATTTTAAATTTTTAATTAAAATAGTCAAAATGACGTTATTTTAATTTTTTAAAATTAAATAAAATTACAAAATGCATTTAAACCGCCGGTTCACAAAAATCGTCGGTTTTCCCGGTTTTAACGGTTTACACCGGTTTTGACTGGTTCACGCTGGTTCAAAGACATTCTCGATCCAGCTATTGAACCACACCGATTACCTGACCGCGGTTTCCGGTTTGACCGGTCCGACCGGCCGGTCCGGTCCGGTTTTTAAAACACTGATTATTAGTGTTATAATTTAATGATAGATTGTGTAAATTATTTTTATATTAATTAAATCCATTTAAATATATTTATTAAATATTTTAGTTTTAAATAAATAATTTGTAAACAAAAACAAAAAGATAAATTAAAATTATCATTCATTGTTGTAAAAGGGCTGATTAATTTTTAAGATTTTTTTCTAAATGACCTTAGCCCTTGTTTATTTCTGCCTCCCAATGTATCTGACCACTCTATCCTTCACCTAATTGGACAGGAAAACCACACTACAGGAAAAGAAAATTTAAATTTCTGAATTGTGTGACCAAGATGGCTGGGTATGATGATATTAATTATTGCTCATAACTGGAACAACCTAGTGATTGGCAAGTGGTATGGAAGAAATTGAAGAGGCTACAAAAAGCCTTAGGTAACTTGACCAAACATCTTACACAGACCAGAATTCATCTAGCTAAAGCCAGGGAAAACCTTGCAGATGCTCAACAGTCACTTAGCAATCATAAGATGAACAAAGATAACATTGAATTGGTTAAAAAGTGTACAGAAGCTGTCATTAATTGGAATGAGATTGATGAAGAGATCTAGAAACAGAGAGCAAAAATTGAATGGCTTAAATTGGGTGATGTTAATAATTCTTATTTCCACGCCTCAATTCGAGCCAAATACAATGCAAATAATATTGATAAGTTGCAGTTGGAAGATGGTTTAGTCATCTTTGAGAAAAAAGATATAGAGGCAGAGGTCCTTAAATTCTATAAGAACTTAATGGGGAAGCAGGCTGATACTATCCAGGCTATCAATATTGTGGCAATGAGAGAAGGGCACTAAATTAACTTTGATTAGTCAGATATGCTCATTTCCCCTGTCACCAAACAGGAAATCTTGAAAGCTTTGCGAAGTATTAGAGATTTAAAATCCTCTGGAATCGATGGCTACGGTGCACAATTTTTAAAAGGGAGCTGGCATATTGTTGGACCGGGTGTAATTGCAGCAGTAAAAGAATTCTTTGAGCAAGAAAGAATGTTCTTGGTCGTGAATTGCACGTTGGTTACTCTTATTCCAAAATATGAAGAGGAAAAGAAAATTAGGAAATATAGACCTATTGCAGGCTGTACTACCCTTTACAAAATCATTTCCAAAATCCTCACAATGAGATTAAGCAAGATCATGAAAGATATAGTAGTCTGCAACCAAGCAACAATCCTTCCTGACCAAGAAATTCACAGTCATATACTTTTGGCATACAAGTTGATTAAAGGTTATAGTAGGAAAGGAGGGGCACCTAGATGTATGATCCAGTTGGATTTACAAAAATCCTACGATATAGTGGATTGGAGAGCCTTAGAATCCATTCTGAATGAAATTGGGATGCCAACCAAATTTGTAAGATGGATTATGCTTGGTGTTTCCATGGTCTCCTATAGATTCAATGTCAATGGGGAATATAGTAACATCATGAAGGCTAAAAGAGACGCGTGGCAGGGGAATCCCATATCCCCCTTCCTGTTTGTGATTATTATGGAATATTTGGACAGGGTATTGTATAAGATGAGAAAAAACCACGACTTCGACCATCATGTAAAGTGTGAAAAGGTGAGTATCACTAACTTGACATTTGCTGATGATATTCTTTTTTATTCAGGGGAGATACAAGGTCGGTTGAAATTATGATGGATGCGTTCAGCAACTTTACGGAGGCTACTGGACTTATACTCAATGCTGCCAAAAGTCGAATCTATTTTGGTGGAATGCAAGATGCAACAAAGCTAAAAATCCTGCAAAAGACGCTGGTCGTGTCCAACTTCTCAAGAGTATTACTTTTACAATTGCAAATTATTGGTTACAATGTTTGTCACTACCTAAATTTGTAATTAAGAAAATCAATACTATTTGTCGGGGTGGAACCAAGTAATAGAAGTCATGTGCCAGGGAATATTGTTTGTAAACATGTTAAGAATGGAGGAATGAACATCATAAATTTGGATATTTGGAATACAATTAGTTCTTATTGTAAACTTAACCATTTAGTTCACCTGCAAGACTGAATATTTTAATCTTATATAGTGATATTTTATTTTAAACTTAATCATTTTATTCTCTCCGCATGTATTTTATAAAAAACTCTTACATTTTACGAACTTACCTTTTTTTTAAATGACGTATGTTTTACCAGTACGAGTACCGGGTACCATATTCATATTGGGTACCGTACGCGTACCTATCATAGGTCAAGGGTGACCAATATTCAGTATTGTCCTCAATCAATTAAATTTACCATAGTGTGATCAATTAAAGTTCAAACTCCCACCAAATAGGTATCTGGACTTAGTGTCTAGTATGTCTTAAATAAGATACTCCGGATGAAGAGAATATATTGAAAACAAAAATTATCAAATGGTTTATTAATTACTAGCAAAATAGAGAGTAATGATATATGATGTCATGACATCATCCTTGATCGACCGACACATGAAGGAAGTAAAATTCAATCACCACAACCTTAACCAACAAGACAACGCTATATGGAGTAAATTTTTTTCTTTGAGATACCTTTGTCCCAAGCTCAAGATGCAAGTTCCTAATGGAGTTTTGAATAGAAGTGATGATTCTATTTGGTGGAGAGATATTACCAAAAACAACTTGATTGATGACTTTATTGATGGTGGTTTTTCCGGGTGTTTTTCGTGTTGTTGTAAAGATGGTAGGAATACTCTTTTTTGGCATAGTTTGTGGTTGGGGGATCAATCTCTTCGTGAACTTTATCCGGATTTGTTTGATATGTCAACCATAAAAAATTGTGCGGTTGCGGATGTTTTGGTTTGGAATAATGGCAACCATTTTTGGGAGTTGGAAGCGTTATTTAGAGGCGGGGCGGGGCTGCTACTGTTTTTTCGGCCGGGGCTGTTTCGGTTTCTTCGAGCGGGGCTGCCACCTCTTCTTTGACCGCGGCTGCTCGGGGACTTCCTTGTTGGTCCCGTTTTTGTGCCGACATCAATTCTTTCATTCCAAACGATATGGAGGCGGATAGCTTTCGGTGGTGCATTAATCCGGAAAGGGAGTTTTCGGTAAGTAGCATTTCGGTTGTAGTTAATGATTCCAAATCTTTTGTTTGGTCAAACCACTTGTTACCTTTGTTGAAAGTGTTGTGGGAGCTAAAAATTCCTCCTAAAATGCATATTTTCGCATGGAGATTCTTCATTGAAAAAATTCCTTCAAAAGATGAATTGTTGTAAAGAGGAATAAATTGCATTTCAAACCCGGATTGTGTGTTTTGTGACAATCATCCGGAAGTGCTTTCTCATCTCTTTTTTAATTGTCATGTGGTGAAAGGGATTTGGACACACTTGTATGGTTGGTTGGGCATTGAGGAGGTCTTAAATGGAGTGGATTTTTTGAATTTTGGAGTTATTCAAGACAAAGTGAAAAACGCTAATCATAGGTTGAAGATAAACATTGTTTGGATTGCTACTATTTGGTGTATTTGGCTCATGAGGAATGCTATTATTTTTAAGGGGGAAGCTTTTAGTTTTGATGTGGTTTGCTCCAATATCGTTTTTCTATCTTGGAGATGGTTGTCTTTTGGGTATTCTAAGTTTAGTGCCATTTATTATGAATGGTTCAAACTTCCTTTATCTTGTTCTAACGCTTTATAGCGTTTTTTTGTAAGGGTTGCACCCCCTAGTGCGAGCTTTATAATCAATTGCTTATTAAAAAAAAAAAACAATAGAATTTAGATCACCTAGTTTCTATTGGATTTATTGTTTTCCCAAACCAAAACGTTTTAAAATATAAATTGTGAAATATAAAGTTAAAGTTAATAGTTGGTTAGGGCTATCTGATAATACTAAACATTTTAAAACATAAACTAAGAAACATAAATTTAGAGTTAAGTGTTGGTTAGGGTTATCAAGTAGCTATATTTATTATTTTAAATTTAATTAGTTTTAATTAAAGGTCACGTTTTAAAATTTTAATTAATTATTTCAATAAAAATATGCAATAAAATTTCGAAAAGTGAAATATATAATAAAAGTTAAGTGCCCATATAATTTTTAAGAAAAAAACTAAAATCTTCTATGGTCACTTCCTTTACAAATAACAACATAAAAAAAAACTAAAATTAAGTTTAGTTAGCTATATAGATAGATTGAAATAGATAATTAATTAATATTAACTTTTTAGTTTTTTTAGAATTTTATCGATAAAAGATAGACTTCTTATCCATTTTTAGAACAATTGAATCCATAATATTAAAACAAAAACAAAAAGATGTATTAAATTTATTATTTATTGTCGTAAAAAAAAATTGAATAATATTTAAAGACCTATTTTCTAAACAACCTTAGCCCCTGTTTGTTACAATTTTTAAAACAAAGAATTTAAAGATTGCATTTTTTTTGTTATAAAATTTTGAGATTTTTAAAGAGAAAATCAAATGAAAAGTTTGTTAAAACAACTTCTCATTAAAAAATAATAAAACTTCCTTCCTTTTTGGTAGTTTATTTAAAAAATATATTAAAATATAATAAAAATAAAAATAAGATTGACTTTTAAAAGTTATTTTAAATATTAACAATCTAACCCTAAATATGAGTACAAATCAAATCTTTATTAGTTCTAAAAATTTGTTAAAAGTTTTGTGTGTTTAAAAATGTGGGGGAAAAGTGATAGTTTTGATTTGGATGGAATGGTTTTTTATGTCTCTGTGACCATAGTTAGGAATGACCCATGTGATTTTTGAAAACTCATGCACTTGAGTTTGCCTTAGGTCTTTCTAACTTAACCATGGATTTGGGAAAGAACTCTAACTTTTGTATGACTGATCAGGTTCAAGTACCTTAGATTATCAGGAACAGTATTCAGCAGAGAATTCTCAAAATCCAGCACTTTCAAAAGCCTGAACTTAGAAATTAATCCACCTATGGAGTGATTAGGAAATTCACCTTTATCATGTAAACAAATATAGCACGAATTAATGCGTTGTTATTGTTTGTTGTTTGTCAAGTCATTGTTTGAGATAGCTGCTATAGAAAAGCCTCTAGTTATTCCAAGATTGACTTGCTCCTCAAGTTCTGTTGGACACTACCCACCAAACGCCTTGTGGCAAAACAGTTTCTTCACTTACTCAAACCATTTGAAATGGATCAACACACAAAATATACAAAGCATATTTCTTCCATAAGCATGACCATATTTTAGTACATGGTTGCTTGTTTTATGACACCATCATGACATGATGCATTTATGAAACGTTAAAAAGAATATCAAATTAACTCTTCAAATATATCACTTTATTAGTTATGTTTAGTAATATTACTCAATCTCAATAAGTCAAACACAAGTTCTTTTTAAAGTAATTTAATTTTTAATTAGTTATAAAAATTGTTTGCAGTTGTGATTAAAGTTGATCTCACTAAAGCATATGATATGATATGATATGCTAAAGTGGTCTTTCATTGAAAATATCTTGAAGGAGGCAAGCTTTCCTATGGACTTAATCACTATTATTATGGTCTATATTACAACTGTGATTACTAATGTGAAATAGAATGAAACTAGATCAGAGTTTTTCAAACCTCAGCGAGGTATTAGACGAGGAGACCCTATTTCTTCGTACCTCGTTGATGTTTGTGTTAGTTCCATGGTTTTGGGGCTGACAACAATTCATGTAAAACATGTTTCTTAATAGATGTTGAGTAAGATGTCATAACATCTTGACTAATTTGATACAACAGAATTTAGGTTATATTGAAGACAGATGTTCTAACAGATGTCATAACATTCTGAACTAGAACATCAGTACAAATTGCTTTAAATCTTGACAAATTTTATTTGTTTTTGTGATATTTCTTTTAAGATATATCTCAATAATATTTATAGGTAAAGAAGATTTACATCTGGAACTTTAGAATCAAATCACATCAGAATTAAAGTTTCTAATATTGGTTGATTGAATTATTAAGGAAACTTAAAGATTTGTTCTAACATTCAAAAAGAGCCTCTGCAAATTTAGTGCGACTGTTTTATCACTGGTGATTGGAAGTGGGATGGTGATTTCTCAGGTCTAGATGTCGACTTCTAGGCAGAATTAGCGATGGGTGGTGATTAGGCGAGAGGTTGTAAATGCGGGAATTTAGCTTTGAACTAATATTGTCGATAGTGGACTTTCTTCCTGGCTTGGTAGTCCCCAGATTAAGTGTTTTCTGCACTAAACTAGGTTAACAATTCCACTGTGTTATTTACAATTTTGCATTTATTTTCTGCATATGTTTCTGATTGGTAAATATATGACCTGTCAACAGATGATGTTTAGACATTTGTCCTGACATTGTTGTTTGTGTTGAGATATCATTCTCAACTTGTAAGTTGTATTGGTTATCACTCTGTGATTTATCTACATGCAAAAGTTACAGATGAATGCTATTATTCTATATCAGGATCAGATGTCATATCATTTGTCTTGATGTCATCAGTTACAGATGAATGTTTCACTCTTTTGTCAACTACCTCGAGCCTTGCTTTCGTTGTGTCTACTAACGTTGCCTTTAATAGCTTCTAACGTTCCTTTTGTCAGTCAACGTAACCTGCCATCTTGTACTTGCTTCTGATCTGATATTTGTGGAAACAACGTTTGAATATCATCAGAGTCAAACAGCTTGGTGCAGAGCATCTTCTTGTCTTCTGACCTTGAAGTGCTTCTTAGCGTGATACCATGAGAACTTCAATGCTTCTGCTTCTGATCTCAAGTTCTTCTGATGCTTCCATAGACCATGTTCTGATTCTGCTTGACCATCTTCTGATGTCTTGCCAGAGCATGTTCTGATGTTGCATGCTGAACCTTCTGAGTCAGTGCTTCTTGCGCTGATTTTGTGCATACTCTTTATGTGATTCCTGAAATGGAAATTGCATAGAATTAGAGTACCACATTATCTCATACAAAATTCATATACATTTTTATCATCAAAACTAAGAATATTGATCAGAACAAATCTTGTTCTAACATGCTCATTATTGCTTCCTTGATTCTCTACGTTTTCTTCTCTTGGAAGTTGGAATCCCCGAGCTGTTGAATGATTACATCTCTATGTCTTTTCAAATTTCTTTTTCCTTTCTTTGAAAGTTTTGATATTTCTTCTTACACATAACGGGTGTATTGTTGTTTCTTCTCTAAACTTTGTTGGTTATTTGGTTTCTAATGGAATTGTGTCATTTATGTAATACAAGTTTTAATTCAAAAATAGATGTATTGTTGTTTCTAGTATCATATGATTGAGAATTATTTAGAAATAATATCACAACAGTTGTTAATTCAACCGTTATAATAAGTAGAATAATAAAACCCAAAAATGATGTTGTAGGAGTCGAACCCAAGACCTTTACGGGATGGCCATTACTAGTCATAATTCATCAGAAGAAACCTCTTGAAGGCTTATTACACAAATTGATGGCTATAATTATGTGTTGAGGCCTATAAGAAGCTAGAATCGGAAAAAGACACCTGTACTTTTATTATAATTTAGCTTTTAGTTTTAAGTTCTTGCATTTTGCTTTTGAAGCTTTGTTACTATTGTATTGTTAAAGACTCTTCAAAGTATTTTAATTCAAATTTTTGTTTTTGAATTATTCAGGTTCTAATTTCACGTATTACTAATATTGTTATCATATATGCATATTACATCTCCGTTGCTTTATCGTTAACCATGTCTGAGTAATCCATTTTAGAGTCTAAGACATGAGAATTGTCATACCTCGTGAAATTCGCTTAAGTATAAATTGAAACGAGAATCTTATTTTATTTTGTAATTTCTCTTTTAAAGTAAAATGTTTGCTATGAAAGTAGGAACACATAGATGTCGTTTAGGCACCGGAAGGGTATAAGCGATGTCTAACTTAGAAATTCAGACAATTGATTTTGAGACTATGAAAGTGTTTTTGAGCCAATTAAGGTACTTTTCTTTTATAAATGGGTCTTTAAACACATAAATTGTGTTGCGAAAAGCAGATGAATTGTGAGTTCAGAGCCCGATAATGTGCCGACGTAAGTGGGCATTTCCACTAGTTTTAGTAGTTTCTAAAAAAATTAATTTTATTATAATTGATACAATAACTTGTTTGAGTGAAGTTGGGAAACAAGAATCAAATTAGTGGAATCTTTTTAATTATTAAGAATGTCACTATTTTTACTTTATTTTTGCACAAAATAATTAAATACTTTATCGTCTTAGATAAACATCGATACGATAGAAAACGGTAATTGAATTCTGGTATATGAGGCCGATGTGTCTTTTTACGACTTCGATATTGACGTACACTAGCGTATCACAATCCAAGCCCACTATTAAAATAATTAGCTAGGATCATGTACTCATGGACCTCTTTTCTAGGGGTGCAGTTACTGTGCATAGATAAAAATCTATGCACCATGCATAGATCATTATGGACCATTGGATCAAATTTTAGACATCAACTGTTATTACTCAATACTCAATACTCATTACTCAATACTCAATACTCAATACTCAATATTGGATTTCCAATGACTTAATTAGGCTTATGCACGGTGCATAAGGAAATCCTTATGCATATTAACCAAAGCCTCTTTCCAAGGGTGCCTTCATAAAGTCATCTCACTCCACATCTTGTTGTTATGTGCTTGCAAGTATAGTTTGAAGGAGAGTTTCAGTAAGAGGTGTTAAAGGCACTCAATAATTAAAATTAGGGAAATGCTAATCAGTGTCTCCAGGGTAATGGTTAAGACCTTAAAATAGTAAATTTATCTCGGTAATCTGTGTATTTAATGCCTTTGAAATATTAAATTTTCTATAAAATATTTTCATTTTTGGAATGCTTAACCATTGCCCTAAGGGCATTAGTTAACAACACCCTTGAAAGTCAGGCTGAGGAACTTGATCAACGGGAGCATTTGGAGCATAAATCCAACATTCAATCCTTTTCAACACTTCATTTGATTAAAATCTTTTTGGTTTTAGTCTCTAAAATCAAATTCCGCAGGAAAATCCACAGGAAACCTGCAGATTTTCCTGCGAATTTTAACTTTAGGACTAAAACCAAAAGGATTTTAACATTCAATAATTATTTTCAAGAAAATAAGATACATGGACGAAAATCAAAATCACGCCAACTTACAGTGACCAAAAAACTATTTAAGTCAAAATTTAATATATATAAAGTAAAATGTAAAAAAAAAAATTGACAGAAAAGTAAAATGTAAATTGAAAAGTTAAAAACGGTAAAATTTATCTCATCTCTCATTATTTAAATGGAAAAAGTAACAAAATTTAGTGTGATGTACGTTAGATAGATTGAAACACTAAACAAAAGTATATTTATTCAGATTAATTCTTAATATATAAATCTTAAATTCATATATCTTAGATAACACTTATATTAATACTAAATTATGTTATTTAAATATATTTATTTAATATTTGAAATTTAAAAAAAAAATTATTCATTGTTGTAAAAAGACTGATCAATATTCAAAGACTTTTTTCTAAAAGATCTTAAAGTTTGTCTGCTACAAATTTTAAAAGAGATTTTTAAAATATTATAATTTTTTTTTATAACTTTTAAGAGATGGTTTTTTTTTTATGTTTCAAATGGGAATCTTCAAATGTTTTTCTCATCAAGAACTCCCTAATTCTTATGGCGATGGAGTTGGGGCAGTCATCATTACTCCCCATGGTTCCCATGTTCCGTTTACCGCTAGAATGTGTTTTGAGTGCACAAACAATATAGCAGAATACGAAGCTTGCATCATGGGTCTTGAAGAAGCTATTGATTTGAGGATTAAAATTCTCGATGTATATGGAGATTCTTCATTAGTAATCAACCAGATTAAAGGTGGATGGGAAACTCGTCATCCAGGGTTGATCCCGTACAGAGATTACGCTAGACGTTTGCTTCCGTTCTTCAACAAAGTCACTTTTCATCATATACCTAGGGACGAAAATCAGATGGCGGATGCTCTGGCCACCTTGTCTTCCATGTACAAAGTGAATGCCCATAATGAAGTGCCTCGCATCACAATTAGGCGCCTCGATAGGCCTTCCCATGTCTTCACAACGGAAACTGAGATAGATGACAAACCATGGTATCATGATATAAAGTGTTTCCTCAAAGATCATGAATACCCACCTGAGGCATCAAGTAAAGACAAAAAGACTTTAAGGAGATTAGCATTCAATTTTTTTCTCAACGGAGATGTTTTATACAAAAGGAATTATGACATGGTTTTGCTCAGATGCGTGAATAGACACGAGGCAAACATGTTAATGAAATAAGTTCACGAAGGTTCTTTTGGTACTCATGCCAATGGCCACTCCATGGCTAAGAAGATTCTCCGAGCAGGCTATTATTGGTTGACAATGGAGTCTGATTGTTTTCAGTTTGTGAAGAAATGCCACAAATGTCAAATTTATGCTGATAAGATACATGTTCCCCCGACTTTGCTCAACATCATTTCTTCCCCATGGCCATTCTCTATGTGGGGAATTGATATGATTGACATGATTCAACCCAAAGCTTCGAACGGTCATCGCTTTATATTGGTCGCCATTGATTACTTCACCAAGTGGGTTAAAACGGCTTCATACGCCAATGTGACAAAGCAAGTAGTTGTCAAGTTTATCAAAAACCAAATCATCTGTAGGTATGGTGTCCCGAATAAGATCATCACTGATAATGGCTCTAACTTGAACAACAATATGATGAGAGAGCTCTGTGGGGGTTTCAAAATTGAGCATCATAACTTCTCTCCGTACAGACCTAAAATGAATGGTGTTATTGAGGCTGCTAACAAAAATATCAAGAAAATCTTGCAAAAGATGGTGGTTACTTATAAGGATTGGCATTAGATGCTCCCTTTTGCTTTGCTCGGATACCGTACGTCTGTTCGAACTTCAACAGGGGCAACGCCTTTCTCTTTGGTCTATGGGATGGAAGCAGTGCTCCCGATAGAGGTGGAAATCCCATCAATGAGAGTTCTGATGGAAGCCAAGTTAACTGAAGTTGAATGGTGTCAAAACAGGTTTGATCAACTGAATCTAATTGAGGAAAAGAGATTGACAGCCCTATGTCATGGTCAGCTATATCAGAAGAGACTAAAGAAAGCATTTGACAAAAAGGTCAAGCCTCGAGAATTTAGAGAAGGAGATCTTGTACTCAAGAAAGTCCTGTCCTTTCAACCCGATCCTAGGGGCAAGTGGGCGCCAAATTATGAAGGACCATATGTTGTTAAGAAGGCTTTCTCTGGAGGCGCAATGATCCTTACAACTATGGATGGTGAGGAGCTTCCCCAACCTATGAATACTGACGCAGTCAAGAAATACTTCGCCTAAAAAATAAAAGAACAACTCGCTAAGTTGAAAACCTGAAAGGGCGACTTAGGCAAAAATGAGCGTCTCGGTGGACTGAAAACCCGAAAGGGTGGTCCAGGCAAAAGTTAGAGACATAAAATAGAAAATAGTCATCCTGGTAGATTGAAAACCTGAAAAGGCGGTCTACGCAAGAGTTAAGGATTATGGCAAGTAACTGCATCTAAATGGACTCGATCACTTGAAAGCAATCAAGGACTCCTAAAAAAAAAAGACGACTTCGACTAAAGCAGAAGCATGGTTGGAATTCAAAGTTGTTAGGGAGAATAGTGATCATTGTATTTCAATGTAGCCTTTTCTAGCTTTACCATTTTCCAAGCTTTGTAATGATCTATGGAGTCATGCCTTTTGTAGACTACCATTCTATTAAATAAAATTCGAGCCTTTGCCCTATTGTTTGTTGTTCCTATTTATTTCCACTTCTTGCAAAATTTCATTTATTTTTGATGGTATTTTCTTTTGAAATCTTTGTTTTTAATGATAAACTTGTTTTTTCGAAATAACAATGAAAAGGTTTTACTTTGATTTGTGAACACAAAAAGGAATGTCAACAAATCACTTCAAGAATGATTTAACCTTCAAGTACAAAGCTGAGCGGTCGCTCAAAATAGGCTATCATCATGACATGGCAGAGTTCATGATTATCAATATTAGGAGGTTGGACTACGAACCTTTCTCCAAATGTGTGTTACCCTCCCACCAAGAGACTCAGGTGTGATAGCAAAATTTTGCTCCATTGGTGATCTTTGTCATCCTCAATAAGGCTTGCCGAGTACTTGATTGTGCTGTAAAATTTTGGTCATTGCCAGTACATCTATCTTTGTCAGTTTTTTCAGTATTACATGACATGCATTCATTCATGACTACATCATCCATACCTACATTATTCATGTGCATACACATTTCCCGATGTTTCTTTTTGGCCTACTTCATTAGGTCGGTTCTACCTCCAAATGATATGCGTTTTCCCTAAGCGGAAAAGTGTATATACTTTCTAAAACCCCCACTGAGTTAATGCCTCATGGAAGAGTTTATGCTTTAGCTTTCCTTTCCATTTTCGGATAAAATAAATCTCCAATTGAGTTTATTCCTCGTAAAGAGAATCTTACTTGATTGCTTTTCTCCAACTTATTGGATTGAGTCTTACCATCAAACCCTTTTGTTTCTCTACCTTCAGTAAAAGTCGGTAGTTCACCTTCAGTAAACGTTGGTGTATCTTTTGTTTCTCTACCTTCAGTAAAAGTCGGTAGTTCACCTTCAGTAAACGTCGGTGATTCTTTTGTTCCTCTACCTTTAGTAAAAGTCGGTAGTTCACCTTCAGTAAACGTTGGTGTATCTTTTGTTTCTCTACCTTCAGTAAAAGTCGGTAGTTCACCTTCAGTAAACGTCGGTGATTCTTTTGTTCCTCTACCTTCAGTAAAAGTCGGTAGTTCACCTTCAGTATGTTAGAACAAGATTTGTTCTGATCAATATTCTTAGTTTTGATGATAACAAGGATATGAATTTTGTGTGAGATAATGTGGTACTCTAATACATTGAAATTTCCCTTTCAGGAAATATATAGAGTATGCACAAATCAGCGCTCAGAAGCTTTGTCTCAGAAGGTTCAGCATGCAACATCAGAACATGGTCTGGCAAGACATCAGAAGATGGTCAAGGCAGAATCAGAACATGGGTCTATGGAAGCATCAGAAGAACTTGAGATCAGAAGCAGAAGCACTGAAGTTCTCATGGTATCACGCTTAGAAGCACTTCAAGGTCAGAAGACAAGAAGATGCTATGCACCAAGCTGTTTGACTCTGATGATATTCAAATATTATATTCACAAACATCATATCAGAAGAAAGTACAAGTGGCAGGCTACGCTGACTGACAAAAGGAACGTTGGAAGCTATTAAAGGCAACGTCAGTAGACACAGCGTGAACAAGGCTCGAGGTAGTTGACAAAAGCGTGAAACATTAAATGCAATGCTGTACGGAACACGCAAAGCATCAAATGCACCCAACGGTCATCTTCTCAAACGCCTATAAGTATGAAGTTCTGATGAGAAGGAAGGTTAACAACTCTGAACCAAATTCTGTGAATATTAACTTGCTGAAACGCTGTTCAATTCAAAGCTCAGAAACTTCATCTTCATCAAAGCTCACTACATTGTTGTTGTAATATATTAGTGAGATTAAGCTTAAACGTTAAGAGAAATATCACTGTTGTGATTATAGCTTTTCAGAAGCATTTGTAATACTCTTAGAATTGATTACATTAAGTTGTAAGGAACTAGAGTGATCGTGTTGATCAAAATACTCTAGGAAGTCTTAGAGGTTATCTAAGCAGTTGTAACTAGAGTGATCGTGTTGATCAGGAAACTCTAGAAAGTCTTAGAGGGTATCTAAGCAGTTGTTCCTGGAGTGATCAAGTTGTGATCAGAATACTCTAGAAGACATAGTCGTGGGCTATGTGGAAAACCATTGTAATCCATGCGATTAGTGGATTAAATCCTCAGGTGAGGTAAATCACTCCGTGGGGGTGGACTGGAGTAGTTTAGTTAACAACGAACCAGGATAAAAATAACTGTGCAATTTATTTTTATCGTCCAAGTTTTTAAACTACACTTATTCAAACCCCCCCCCCTTTCTAAGTGTTTTTCTATCCTTCAATTGGCATCAGAGCGCCGGTTCTAAGGTGCAAGCACTTAACCGTGTTTAGAAAAGATTCAGGAAGAGAAAAACGCTTCAGTAAAAGATGGCTGGTGATGAACACACATCTACATCTGGCTCCACTGAGCAGTACAATGGATATGGTAACAATGGTTATACTAGACCACCAGTATTTGATGGTGAAAACTTTGAATACTGGAAAGATAAACTGGAAAGTTACTTTCTTGGTCTGGATGCTGATCTATGGGATCTTCTGTTGGATGGTTACAAACATCCTGTTAAAGCTACTGGTGTAAGGCTCACGAGAAGCGAAATGACTGATGATCAAAAGAAAGATTTCAAAAATCATCACAAATGCAGGACTGTTTTGCTGAATGCTATCTCTCATGTTGAGTATGAGAAGATATCTAACAGGGAAACTGCCTATGATATATATGAGTCATTGAAAATGACCCATGAGGGAAATGCTCAAGTCAAAGAGACTAAAGCTCTTGCTCTAATCCAGAAGTATGAAGCCTTCAAGATGGAGGATGATGAAGACATTGAAAAGATGTTTTCAAGATTTCAAACTCTTACTGCTGGATTGAGAGTTCTGGATAAAGGCTACACCAAGGCTGATCATGTAAAGAAGATTATCAGAAGCTTACCCAGAAGATGGGAAGATGGGGCCCAATGGTGACTGCATTCAAGATTGCGAAGAATCTGAATGAAGTTTCTTTGGAAGAGCTGATCAGTGCCCTGAGGAGTCATGAGATTGAACTTGACGCTAATGAACCTCAAAAGAAAGGTAAGTCTATTGAATTAAAATCAAATATCAAAAAATGCACTAACGCTTTTCAGGCTAGAGAAGAAGATCCTGAAGAATCAGAATCTGAAGAAGAAGATGAACTGTCCATGATCTCCAGAAGGGTAAACCAACTTTGGAAGAGCAAGCAAAGGAAGTTCAGAGGCTTCAGAAGTTCAAAGAGATTTGAACGTGGAGAATCTTCTGATGACAGAAGATTTGACAAGAAGAAGGTCATGTGCTATGAATGCAATGAGCCTGGACACTATAAGAATGAATGTCCAAAACTTCAGAAGGAAAATCCCAAGAAGAAGTTTCATAAGAAGAAAGGTCTTATGGCAACCTGGGATGAGTCAGAAGATGAATCAGACTCGGAAGATGAGCAGGCTAACTGTGCGCTGATGGCGACAGAAGATGACGGATCAGAATCTACATCAGAATCAGATTCTGAAGAGGTATTTTCTGAACTATCTAGAAAAGAGTTAGTTTCCAGTTTAACAGAACTTCTGGAACTCAAAGCTCATCTTAGTATCAAATACAAAAAGCTGAAGAAGCAATTTGAATTTAAAACTAAGAAGCTGGAATTGGAAAATTCTGAACTGAAGGAAAAAGTTTTAAATCTATCCAAAAATAGTGGATCTCCTTCTGAAACAGAAAAAGCCATTCCTAGCATGAATCATATTCTGAAAGAATATGACTTGAGCTTCAGAAAATTTCTATCTAGAAGCATAGGCAGAAGTCAACTTGCTTCTATGATATATGCTGTATCTGGAAACAATAGAGTAGGCATTAGTTATGAGGGTGAAATCCCATACAAGCTTGAATCTGTGGATGATATGAAAATATCATACAAGCCTCTGTATAACCAATTTAAATTTGGCCACTCCCATGATATTAAGCACACATCACATGCACAAAGTTTTCACATAACACACACCAAGAAGCATGTGACACAATCTAAGAAATATCATGGAACTCAGAATAAGAAGTATCATATTGTTCCTCCTGTTAAATATTTTGCTAAACCCAAGTTCAATCAGAACTTGAGGAGAACTAACAAAAAAGGACCCAAGAAATTGTGGGTACCTAAGGAGAAGATAATTTCTGTTGCAGATATCCTTGGCGGCAAAGAGGACAGAAAGCAAAATGTCATGGTACCTGGACTCTGGGTGCTCGCGACACATGACGGGAAGAAGGTCTACATTCCAAGACCTAGTGCTTAAACCAGGTGGAGAAGTCAAGTTTGGAGGAGATCAGAAGGGCAAAATCATTGGCTCTGGAACCATAAGTCTTGGTAACTCTCCTTCCATAACTAATGTACTTCTTGTAGAAGGATTAACGCATAACTTATTGTCCATAAGTCAATTAAGTGACAATGGTTATGACATAATCTTCAATCAAAAGTCTTGCAAGGCTGTAAGTCAGAAGGATGGCTCAATCCTATTTACTGGCAAGAGAAAGAACAACGTGTATAAGACAGATCTTCAAGATCTTAAGAATCAGAAGGTGACTTGTCTTATGTCTGTTTCTGAAGAGCAATGGGTCTGGCACAGAAGATTAGGACATGCTAGTTTGAGAAAGATTTCTCAGATTAACAAACTAAATCTGGTCAGAGGACTCCCCAATCTGAAATTCAAATCAGATGCTCTTTGTGAAGCATGTCAGAAGGGCAAGTTCTCCAGACCTGCATTCAAGTCTAAGAATGTTGTTTCTTCCTCAAGGCCGTTAGAACTCTTACACATTGATCTGTTTGGCCCAGTCAAAACAGCATCTGTCAGAGGGAAGAAATATGGATTCGTCATCGTTGATGATTATAGCCGCTGGACATGGGTAAAGTTCTTGAAACACAAGGATGAGTCTCATTCAGTGTTCTTTGAATTCTGCACTCAGATTCAATTTGAGAAAGAGTGTAAAATCATAAAGGTCAGAAGTGATCATGGTGGCGAATTTGAGAACAGATTCTTTGAGGAGTTCTTCAAAGAAAATGGTATTGCCCATGATTTCTCGTGTCCTAGAACTCCACAACAAAATGGAGTTGTAGAGCGAAAGAATAGGACTCTACAAGAAATGGCCAGAACCATGATCAATGAAACCAATATGGCTAAACATTTCTGGGCAGAAGCAATTAACACTGCATGCTATATTCAGAATAGAATCTCTATCAGACCTATTTTAAATAAGACTCCTTATGAATTGTGGAAGAACAGAAAGCCCAACATTTCATATTTCCATTCTTTTGGATGTGTATGTTTTATTCTGAATACTAAAGATCATCTTGGTAAGTTTGATTCTAAAGCACAAAAATGTTTCCTTCTTGGATATTCTGAACGCTCTAAAGGCTACAGAGTATACAATACTGAAACATTGATTGTAGAAGAATCAATCAATATCAGATTTGATGATAAGCTTGGTCTTGAAAAACCAAAGCAGTTTGAGAATTTTGCAGATTTTGATATTGATATATCAGAAGTAGCAGAACCAAGAAGCAAAGCTGCAGAAGCTGGAAGTCTCAGAAGCAATGGATCAGAAGATCAAGTTGCTGCATCTTTAGAGAATCTCAGGATTTCTGAAGAGCCAACAGTCAGAAGATCACCTAGAATTGCTTCAGCTCATTCAGAAGATGTGATCCTTGGAAAGAAAGATGATCCCATCAGAACAAGGGCATTCCTTAAGAACAATGCAGAATGTCAATTAGGTCTTGTTTCTTTGATCGAGCCAACTTCTGTTGATCAAGCTCTAGAAGATCCTGACTGGATAATTGCCATGCAAGAAGAACTAAATCAGTTTACAAGGAATGACGTATGGGACTTGGTTCCTAGACCAAAAGGATTTAACATCATTGGCACTAAGTGGGTGTTCAGAAACAAGCTAAGCGAGAAAGGAGAAGTGGTAAGAAACAAAGCCAGACTGGTTGCTCAAGGTTATAGTCAGCAAGAAGGGATTGACTACACAGAAACCTTTGCACCAGTGGCTAGGTTAGAATCTATTCGTCTATTAATTTCTTTTGCCACTCAACACAACATCACTCTCTATCAGATGGATGTTAAGAGTGCATTCTTAAATGGTTATATAGATGAAGAAGTTTATGTTCACCAACCTCCTGGTTTTGAAGACTCCATGTCTCCAAATCATGTTTTCAAATTAAAGAAATCATTATACGGATTGAAACAAGCTCCCAGAGCTTGGTATGAACGTTTGAGTTCTTTCCTTCTGGAAAATGATTTCACTAGAGGAAAAGTGGACACTACTCTCTTTTGTAAAATATTTAAAAAGGATATTTTAATTTGTCAAATATATGTTGATGATATTATCTTTGGAACATCTAATGCTACACTTGGAAAGGAGTTTGCTGAGTCTATGCAGGCTGAATTTGAAATGAGCATGATGGGAGAACTCAAGTATTTCCTTGGGATTCAAATCAACCAAACTTCCGATGGAACCTATGTTCATCAAAAGAAGTATGTGAAAGAACTTCTGAAGAAGTTTAATCTTTCTGAAAGCAAAGAAGCCAAAACTCCTATGCATCCAACTTGTGTACTGGGTAAGGATGAGGTAAGTAAGAAGGTAGATCAGAAGTTGTACACAGGTATGATTGGATCTCTTCTATACCTAACTGCTTCTAGACCTGACATTCTATTCAGTGTTTGCTTGTGTGCTAGATTCCAATCAGATCCGAGAGAATCTCATTTAACTGCGGTTAAGAGAATTCTGAGGTATCTGAAAGGTACTACTAATGTTGGTTTAGTTTACAGAAGATCCAAAGATTACAACTTAGTAGGATTCTGTGATGCTGACTATGCTGGAGATAGAATAGAAAGAAAGAGCACTTCTGGAAGTTATCAATTTCTTGGAAGTCATCTGATCTCATGGTACAGCAAGAAGCAAGCTACTATTGCCCTCTCAACAACAGAAGCAGAATATGTTGCTGCTGCTGGTTGTAGCACACAAATGCTCTGGATGAGAAGTCAGCTGGAAGATTATCAGATATATGAGAGTAACATTCCTATTTTCTGTGATAATACTTCTGCTATATGTTTATCTAAGAATCCTATTTTACATTCAAAAGCTAAACATATTGAGATTAAACATCATTTCATAAGGGACTATGTTCAGAAGGGTGTTATATCTTTAAACTTTGTGGATACAGACCATCAATGGGCTGATATCTTTACAAAACCCCTTGCTGAAGATAGGTTTAAGTTCATTCTGAAGAATATCAGTATGGATTTATGCCCAGAATGAGAAGATGAGAAGATCTTATGTATGAGTATCTTCTGAAATAAAATTGGATTTTTTTTTAAGAAGTTCTGATTGAAATCAATTAGAAATTGTGATTCAGTTATTACTAACGTTTCATTGTCTAAGTTGATTCAGAATCTCTTTAAAAGCAAAACAGCTGTAACTGGCTATCCAGATGGTAAACACGTGTTCACTATTTCTGGACAAGCGTGCGTGCAGTTGAGGGGACGTCTACTTAGGTAACTGTGCAAATCTCGTCTTTTGTCAGTATTATCTCTCCTCACGTAATGTTACATTAAATGCCATTCATCATTGCTTTTTGATGTTATGACAAAAAGGGGGAGAAAATATATGATAAATGATCTGATTAATATTATCAGTTACCGAGTAAAAAGACTCCACATTTACTGACAGAACTTGCAAAGTTCTATGTTTTTAAGTTGTGTTGTTGCAGGAATCAAAGATTCAAGATCAACATAAGAAGCAGAAGAATGATCAGAAATAGCTCTTGGATTCTTGAAGCAAGCTGAGTGCTAGGAAGCTTCAAAATCAGAAGCAAGAAGGAAGAATGATCAGAAATTCTGATAATAGAATATGATCCAAATCATTGTCTATTTGCTCTGATACATTGTCTATTGGATCTGATATATTCTATATGGCTTATATGGCTCTGATACATATTTTGTGTTCTGATACACATGTTATGTTCTAACTCATTCATGCTGACTTTTGTCGTTTAGTTTTGTTCTGTAACATTTCAGGATGTAGAGATGCTCTGATGATGCTCTGGTACATTCAACAATGTTCTGATACAATCTAGCATGAAGTGATGTAAGAAGAAATTCAAAGCTCTGAAGCTATCCGAGGGAAGCAGAAATCAGAAGCTGTGAATGTTCTAAAGATCCAGAAAACTCAAGTTCTGAAGCTGTCCTAAATGGAAGCATGAATCAGAAGCTGTGAATGTTCTGAAGATCAAAGAAATTCAAGTTCTGAAGCTGTCCTAAATGGAAGCAGGAATCAGAAGCTGTGAATGTTCTGAAGATCAAAGAAATTCAAGTTCTGAAGCTGTCCTAAATGGAAGCAGGAATCAGAAGCTGTGAGTGTTCTAGGGATCTAAAGAAATTCAAGTTCTGAAGCTGTCCAATGGAAGCAGAAGTCAGAAGCTATGAATTATCAAAAGACAGAAGCTTATGTGATCGTCTCTACCGAAATAATCAGGGAAGTCTTTTATTATTAAAGTTCTTCGAGTATTTATTTCAGGGGGAGATTATTCATCTCAGGGGGAGATTGTTAATCTCAGGGGGAGACATATTCACATGCTTATGCTATAGCTGTGTAATTTGTCATTAGCCGCCTGCTCTTTCTGATCGCAAATTCATATCATTTATATATGTTTTTGTCATCATCAAAAAGGGGGAGATTGTTAGAACAAGATTTGTTCTGATCAATATTCTTAGTTTTGATGATAACAAGGATATGAATTTTGTGTGAGATAATGTGGTACTCTAATACATTGAAATTTCCCTTTCAGGAAATATATAAAGAGTATGCACAAATCAGCGCTCAGAAGCTTTGTCTCAGAAGGTTCAGCATGCAACATCAGAACATGGTCTGGCAAGACATCAGAAAATGGTCAAGGCAGAATCAGAACATGGGTCTATGGAAGCATCAGAAGAACTTGAGATCAGAAGCAGAAGCACTGAAGTTCTCATGGTATCACGCTCAGAAGCACTTCAAGGTCAGAAGACAAGAAGATGCTATGCACCAAGCTGTTTGACTCTGATGATATTCAAATATTATATTCACAAACATCAGATCAGAAGAAAGTACAAGTGGCAGGCTACGCTGACTGACAAAAGGAACGTTGGAAGCTATTAAAGGCAACGTCAGTAGACACAGCGTGAACAAGGCTCGAGGTAGTTGACAAAAGCGTGAAACATTAAATGCAATGCTGTACGGAACACGCAAAGCATTAAATGCACCCAACGGTCATCTTCTCAAACGCCTATAAGTATGAAGTTCTGATGAGAAGCAAGGTTAACAACTCTGAACCAAATTCTGTGAATATTAACTTGCTGAAACGCTGTTCAATTCAAAGCTCAGAAACTTCATCTTCATCAAAGCTCACTACATTGCTGTTGTAATATATTAGTGAGATTAAGCTTAAACGTTAAGAGAAATATCATTGTTGTGATTATAGCTTTTCAGAAGCATTTGTAATACTCTTAGAATTGATTACATTAAGTTGTAAGGAACTAGAGTGATCGTGTTGATCAAAATACTCTAGGAAGTCTTAGAGGTTATCTAAGCAGTTGTAACTAGAGTGATCGTGTTGATCAGGAAACTCTAGAAAGTCTTAGAGGGTATCTAAGCAGTTGTTCCTGGAGTGATCAAGTTGTGATCAGAATACTCTAGAAGACTTAGTCGTGGGCTAAGTGGAAAACCATTGTAATCCGTGCGATTAGTGGATTAAATCCTCAGGTGAGGTAAATCACTCCGTGGGGGTGGACTAGAGTAGTTTAGTTAACAACGAACCAGGATAAAAATAACTGTGCAATTTATTTTTATCGTCCAAGTTTTTAAACTACACTTATTCAAACCCCCCCTTTCTAAGTGTTTTTCTATCCTTCACAGTAAACATTGGTGTATCTTTTGTTTCTCTACCTTCAGTAAAAGTTGGTAGTTCACCTTCAATAAACGTCGGTGATTCTTTTGTTCCTCTACCTTCAGTAAAAGTCGGTAGTTCACCTTCAGTAAACGTTGGTGTATCTTTTGTTTCTCTACCTTCAGTAAAAGTCGGTAGTTCACCTTTAGTAAACGTTGGTGATTCTTTTGTTCCTCTACCTTCAGTAAAAGTTGGTAGTCCACCTTCAGTAAACGTCGGTGATTCTTTTGTTTCTCTACCTTCAGTAAAAGTTGGTAGTCCACCTTCAGTAAACGTCGGTGAATCTTTCGTTTCTCTACCAGTGAGGTATTTTTCCCCCTATAGATTTGTAATCTCTTCTCCAGCGGAGTTAGATTCCATTCTCTAGTGGATTTGGATATCCCTTTGTTGAAATTCCTTGTGTAGTCTGTCGATATTCCTTTGTGGAATTCCTTAGTCCTTTACTTTGTTTCTTTGGTGGTAGTTTGTCTCTTGTGACACCCTATACCATTAATTTTCTTCATTTGCATTCATACATACCAAATCATATGCACTTTTGCATGGCCAAAAATTTGGGTCTTTCAGTATTTAATTACCTTCTGCCATTGATGTCCTTAATGCCATCTGGCTGAAGATAATTAAATAGGGGCATCTGTCATACCCCAATTTTTACCCCTCCTTTTACTCATGTCTAAAGTTTAGGTATTTGAGTTTTATATAATCATAATATCAGTCCGATCCATTTGCATAAAGGTTCTCACATTCCATATGCATATCACAATCCTATTTGCTTGATCGTGAGATCTCATAGGCATTCATCATATAATAGCCAATGGTTTGACTTATTAAGAGTCTAATTAGGGAATGTGCCAAATTTACATCATACGCAATTCCATGCATTATACATTTTCATTTCCCCTAAATATTAGGTCCAAAAGTCCATTATTTTGTTCATGTTTTTTTGAATACTTTAATCTCATAAGAATTGATCCAATTGCAAGCTTAGAGTCAAAAGTATTAACTAAAGTTTGAAAATCTGTTTTTTTTAAAGGGTTGCCCTTGTTGAAACTATCATCCTCATTCTCATTCATTTCTAGACTTTTCCATTTTTTTTCTTCGATTCACATCAAGCAAATTTGGTTTTTTGAACTAAACTTAAGTTTTGTTTCTTTAGATAGTAAGAGCATTTAGTTTCACTAAACAAACTAGCATGAAAAGGTTCATAAGTTGTATTTTGAATCAAATAAATCTGAAAGGTTAATTACATCCATCGGCCGAATTAAGTACAACCAAATGACAGCAAGGGATTTACAAAGTTGCTGCAAATTTCTTCAAAAGAAAAAACAACAAACCACATGGTTTTACAATTTACTAGAAAAACCTAACAGAATTCAAGTAGAAATTTCTAATTTCTGGAGGACCCTTGCTCAAGCTACCTCAAGAGTATCTATAATTCATCATGTATCCTCCCTTGCAAGAAATACCAGCCCACCAAATCTGTCAAACATGAAACCAAATGAATTCAAATTCATGATAGGCCCATCACATAAGTGCATAAAAAATAAATCAACAAAGGATTTGCTTGTGCAGGCCCAATGCTCACAAACTAATACAAACCAGAAATTTCAAATTTTGTGAAGAGTAAACAGAAGCACATGGGAAAATTAGAACATAGCACGAAAATGGCAAAAAGGCAAAACGCTGCTGTGTGAAGAAATACTACATATTTTCCCAAACTGTTTCCAAACCTAAAAACAATATCCATCCAACCCTAGAATCATCCCCAAACCTAAGTACTATATATTTACTGTTTCATTAAGAAGAGGGGGGATTGACAGCCACCACAAGGAAAATTCTGAAAAAAAACCTTTCACTAAAGGCTCTGCTCCCATAAAATCAATAGAGTTTCACAATGAAACTCTATTTGATTGAGCCTAAACCCCTGCATTCAACCAAACATACAGAACTAGAGGAATAAGATTCAACAAACAAAAAACAGAAAAGAAAGGTATAAAAGCTAATCTGTATACCTCATTTTTTTTTTGTCTTGATGTGAACCAGTAGACTGACTGTGGGAAGAGAGTTCTTGTAGCTACAGTTGGTTCATTTCTTTTCCCTTTGTCGTTTTTTTTTTCTTTTTCTCTGTTCGTTCACCGATGAAAAGCCCTATGGAGAAGCTCACTAGATGAAACTCCTTGGTGCTGAGGTGATGCATATTTCCGAATAAGTCTTCACTCTTACCTTAAGTCGTCTTAGTTTTCCTGCATAAGCGATAAAACAGTCTCGTTATGGATGTGTTTTTTTTTTTTGAAATATAAACTGTGTTAATAAACGCTTTATCATAAACTTACTAGACAGAGGATGATCCAAGTACGATCGTGAAAACTTGCTTTCACTTGATTCGGAACAGAGACTAGTTGACTAAAGTGAAAAACCAATCCTTTCTTGCCTAGATATCTCGTCTCCTCATTTCCTTTGGTAGTCATACCATGTTTAAAAGGATAATGATCGAAGTGAACTGAAAATAGGGGGCGATTTGGATTCTCGAATCACGGGATTCTCCTTTCACGCTACTGCCTCTTGTTGTCAAATCAGAGAACGAGTGTGAAATGGAGAAGAAATGCAAACCTGTGTGTTTGTTCATGAATACTTCGTGTTTACCATTGGATTGGAATTGAAGGTTTAAGAGAGAGTGAGAAGTCGAGTGAGAAGGAGCATTACGACGAATTTGAAGAAGCTCTGCTTTGTTTCTGTTTTTTTAGGGTTTCTCCTTCCCAAGTGAATGCCTAACCCGAGTGAGGGCCTTGGATCCGAGTTAACCTGGTCCAGCCTAATGATCTCCTCTGAGGGTCTTTAATCTATTTTTTTTTATTTATTTGTTATTTCAAGTGATCAAAGTCTTTCTTTCTTTTCGCTTCAAGTTCCGCATCTCTTATAAATATCTTTTTTTTCTCGATTTATTACGTGAATTGTTCGTCATATTCTTATACGTTTGATTTTGTGTTTGATTATTATTTCTCTTGTCATCCGCGTTAGTAGGGATGTTCAAATAAACCGGTTATTGGATTTATCCATATCCATATCCATAACCGGTTATTAAAAACCGGTTAATTATCAATATGGTTTTAACCAAATTCATATTTTGGATATATTATTAATATGGTTTTAACCAAATCCATATTTTGGATAACCATATCCAACATAAAAATTTAATTGGTCTATTATTTTTAAATCACAAAAAAATATAAATTTTTAAAATATTTTGCAGAAAGAAAAAAAACATAAAAATGAAAAATCGAGTTTTTCAAAAGTTCGAAAAAATCGAATTTTCTGAAAATACCAAAAAAACGAGTTTTTCGGAAATACGAAAAATCGAGTTTTTTTAAAAAATTGAAAAATCAATTTTTTTTTTAAAATACGAAAAAATCGATTTTTTCGGAAATACGAATAAATTCAGTTTTTTGTAAATACGAAAAAATTGAGTTTTTCTAAAATAGATGATAAATCGAGTTTTTTTCGAAAAAAATTGAAAAATTGAGTTTTCGGAAACACGAATAATTGAGTTTTTCAGAAATATGAAAGAACGAGTTTTTTTTTGAAAAAAATGAAAAATCGAGTTTTTTTTGAAAAAACGAAATAATCGAGTTTTTTTGAAAAATCAAAAAAATCTAGTTTTTTCGGAAACACAAAAAAATTGAGTTTTTTTTCGGAAACACGAAAAAAATCGAGTTTTTTTTTCCGTAAAAACAAAAAATCGAGTATTTTGAAAAAACGAAAAATTCGAGTTTTTTTGAAAAATCGTGTCTTTAAAAAATATGAAAAGTCGATTTTCCAAAAAAAAAATTATTTTAATAACTTCATTTTAAATTAAATTTTTAAAATAAAATTTTTAAATTTAAAACCGGTTATTAAATCTGGTTATGGATATAACCGGTTTATAACCGGTTTTGAAAAAATAAATCCGGTTATGACAATTGGTTTTAAAATCCGGTTATGCTAAATGGATAATATATGGATATGGACTGGTTATGGATAATAACCGTCCATGAGCACCCCTACGCGTTAGACCTTATTTCTTGTCAATTAAAATGGAATGCACATGCGATAAAATCAATCAGTTTTACTATAACTTCAAACACTCGATTAACATAAAATTTCTTTCCCGTTACGCTTTTATACTCAAAACACTAAAAGAAAACGATTTTAACTCATTAAAACTTTCATTTCATAAACAGATATTGGTCGATATCAAACTCTTTCTTCCAACTCATTTTTACATATAAAAGAAAACTCTAAAAAATCGAATGGAGTTTGGTCTATAATGGATGAATCAAGAGGGGTTTGTACGTACTTGTACAAGTTTCTCTAAAAGCATTTAGGCGATGGCCGTTAAGCTTTTGTTTGAATTCTTAGATTCCATTAAAGACCCTTTAGCTTAGTTTGTATCACATTTTCATAAAGAGCGACTCATACATCGTTCATTAAAATCGACCAACCAAATTCGTAGTTTTATCTCGAACTATGATTGCTCTGACTTTCCCATTGCACTAGGGAATACGTAGGCACAAGATACAAATGTCTTGGCGAGCACAATAATAAAAAATTATATTTTGTTCCTTTTCCTTTAATAAAGAACGCGAGTAAGTATTCCGCTAACAATCAATCACAAGATTAACTAAATGGGTCCCATCGAGTACGATGGAGGTGAGGGGTGCTAATACCTTCCCCTTGCTTAACCGACTCCAGAACCTTAACCTGGTTATGATAACTGTCTTATCCCTTTTATCTGTCTTCGTGGGTTTTATCATTATTTTCCCTTCCCTCTTGGGACAAATAAAATTTGGCGGCAACTCTGTTATATTTCGAATGTTCAAATGCTCGAATATTTTTGGCCGGCTGCTACAATATATATATGGTGCTCCTTGGAATAAAACCTCAATTTTTTTCTAGATGTCGTAAAAGCTTCGTCATAAAAAGCATTCTTTGTTGTAGTGCAGGAAGCGGTGAGGGTGACGTTGTAATGCTCTTGGTTGATAAAGTTTCGACTATAAACCTTTCTAAAACCTAATTTCATACGGGATACCACCTCGTTTAATGTTGCAAAGAAAGGTCCCCCAAGGATGTCATTGAGGACATTTTTACAAGGACTTAACAAGAAGTGTACACTTGTACTTCTTTCGTCTTCTCCTTCTTCGATTGAAATTGTCATATCTATGTTTCTGCATTCTTGAGAAATGGAATTATTAAGTTCCATAAGGCTTATCTCTTCACATGGTTTTAGATCTTGCAATCACAAACCTAATCTCTAAAAGATCTCCAATTACACCAAGTTACATGCACTTTTGTCATTTATCAAGAGGTCGGATACAACATAGTTTGCATTGGTGGCAGATAAGACCAACAACAACGTATTAATATGGGTTCCATATACATTTTCATGGTCACAAAAACCTAACATCGACATGTCGTATCCTCTTTCTTTGATATATATTGTGTATTAGATGGAGTTTTGCATGACAAGTTCTTTTTGCATCGATGATGTCTCTGTGATTTCATCTTCTAGAGAGATCCTTTTGCATATGAAGAATAAATCTTCTCTCTGGGATCTGCATGGGTTGGGAAACCCCTAAACCATCAGAGCTCTTAAACAAATGATAATCTCTCACTCCGCATATATTTTGTTTTTAACTAAACGTAAAAATAATTATACTGATAAAGTTTTTAAGTTGCTTTTGAATATTGGCCTCTAAACCAATATTCAAAATGTTAATTATGTTAGTAATGAGATTGGTAAATATGGTTCTATTTCTTTTTATGAAGCAAAAAATTAAACCTTTACATCCTTGATTTTAATCAAAATTTGATTGATCTTTGTAACATGTTTGTTGATTATATTTCTGTGTGGTGAGGTACTGATATACAGTAGAAACTCTTTAAGTTAATACTCGGTAAATTAATAAACTCTCTAAAATAATAAATTTGCCCGGTCCCGACTTGGGCCAGTGTAAAAAATTGAAAAACTCGATAAAATAATAAGATAATAATTTTTCGGGAGATCCCTTTATAATTTTCTATCCCAAAAAAATCATAAATTAATAATTCATAGAAACTGAAAAAAATATCTTACACTCTATTGAAATATAATTCAATAGTTGTCTGTTTTACTTTAAAGTTCAAGTCTATTTGGAGCTCATCTCTAACTTTTCTTATTGCATCCAATAGCATATGAACACAATAGTTACTAATTTACGTTGAGTCCCAAAATTCGCTGCAACGTAATTCTAAGAGGCATAGAGTAATTTGTCTTTTTGTTTGGTATGTATAGTATAATTACTTAAAAACTCTTTAAATTAATAATTATTAATTTATCGATAAATTAATAACTCTCTAAAATAATAAATTTCTCTGGTCCTGACATTATTAATTTAAAGAGTTTCTACTGTATATAGTTATCCTAAAAGTAACAAAAAAAATTCTTACTTGCAATTGGATTAATAATTTGGCCAATAGGAATATTTATCCTAACTGATTTTTTTTTGGTTATCTGAATTTTGTCACCTGTGACAAAGAGAAAATTAGGGGAAACCATATTGATACTAATCTAACTTATTTGATTAACAATATATTTTCAAACTGTCAGTTGTTTAGTTTAGGTTTTACAAGCACTGCTATGGAATACACCTTCGGTGACACTATATTACCACAGCCATATATCCACCGTAGTCATATACCATTTTCTACACACATGTTTTTTTATTATTAAGAAACTTTTCATCACTGATCCTATAGAGAAAGGTTGTCATATAGTTGGGTGACAAGTTTATGTCCCTTAACATTTTCATCAGTATCAACACATTTCCATTTTTACAATAAAAATAAACACACATCCCTTGACATTTTTTATTTAAAAATTGAAAGTATGACAACTACGGTTGTTTTATTCAACCATGGTTATAAGTTTCATATATCACTACAGTTGAAGCTCGCAACCGTTGTGAATTTTTTTCCCACAAAATTAAAACATAGAGGATAATTTATTTCTTTCATAGCACACAGGGGTGCCCTAGTGAACGAGATGACAATGATAGCGAAATCTTCATCATACTCTTCGAATATCATTTATGAAAGCGAAATCTTCACCATCCTATTTAAATATCATTTCTAGATGTGAAATCTTCACCATCCTCTTCGAATATTATTTCTAGTGTATCAATATTCTCTCTCTCTCTCTCTCTCTCTCTCTCTCTCTCTCTCTCACGCTTATTAATGTTTAAGGTTACTGCATTTGTTTATGTTCTTATAAATGTGTATTGTTCATCTTTCAGATTTTGTGACATTCACATTTCCTTTGTTTTCATTTTGTTGTAACTATGTTTTGATTTTATTCAGATTCATTCTCTCTCCCTCTACCGCATATAAATGTTTAGGGTCACCGCATCAGTTTATGTTCTTATTAATGTGTATTGTTCATGTTTTAGATTTTGTGACATTCATATTTCCTTTATTTTCATTTTGTTGCAATTGTATTTTGGTTTTATTCAGATTCTGTAGCATATAACCATAAGATGAAAGCTGATAGATTATTGTGTATGAGAAAGGAATTCTTGAATTCCTTGAAACCATAGGATGAAAGCCCTAGATTAATGTGTACATCAAAATAAGCTGATAGATTAGTTGTAACCTTAAGCTGACAGATAAGAAACGTTTATAAATTCCTTGAATACAACTTTCATTAAACAAACCTTAAGTTGAAAACTTACAAAAAGGTCAATTATTTTGTTTATTAATCATATCTAAATAGGGGTGGCAAGAGGACCCAAACCCGTAGGGCCCACCCGCCCCTGAACCCGAGTCAACAGGTGAAAACCCGAGTTGACTAGGTTTGGGTTATGTTGCCACCCGATATTTCGGGTACGGGTTTGGGAAGCGTGAAACTCCCGCCCGAAACCTGAAATCAGACCCGTTTATATATATGATGACTTTCCTTTTCACTCTTCTTCTTCTTGATCTCCTCTTCTTGAGAGCTTTCCTGGGTCTCAAAGGTTTGCTACAACCACATCAGCTTTCAATAACTTAGACTTCTTCTTGACCCTGAGGAAGGTTTTGCACAGGAGCTCTGGCCTCTACTGCCACAGTAGTTTCTGTTCTCTCAGCATTGTTGGAAGTTTCAATAAAATTACTCATTTTGATTCTTCCTCTTCTCTGATTCCTTTGGATGAAGTTCTTTTTGTGTTTTGGTTCATAGAGAAATTCAACTTCTATATTGGGTCATCTAATTCTTCCTTTTCTCTTAACTTTGAAAGTTTAAAAGACAAAATATTTCACGTATGTCAAGTTTGCTCATTATTGCTTCCTTGATTCTCTATGTTTTCTTCTCTAGGAAGTTGGAATCCCTGAGTTGTTGAATGATTACATCTCTATGTCTTTTCAAATTTATTTTTCCTTTCTTTGAAAGTTTTGATATTTCTTCTTACACAAAACGGGTGTATCGTTGTTTCTTCTCTAAACTTTGTTGGTTATTTTGTTCCTAATGGAATTGTGTCATTGATGTAATACAAGTTTTAATTCAAAAATAGATGTATTGTTGTTTCTAGTATCATATGATTGAGAATTATTTAGAAATAATATCACAACAGTTGTTAATTCAACCGTTATAATAAGCAGAATAATAAAACCCAAAAATGATGTTGTAGGAGTCGAACCCAAGACCTTTACGGGATGGCCATTACTAGTCGTAATTCATTAGAAGGCAGCTTCATATTCCTTTTTCTTTCAGCTATATTATCTTTTCTTTCATGTTCCAGTGTTTTTTTTTTGTTGTAAAACCTCTTGAAGGCTTATTACACAAATTGATGGCTATAATTATGTGTTGAGGCCTATAAGAAGCTAGAATCAGAAAAAGACACCAGTACTTTTATTATAATTTAGCTTTTAGTTTTAAGTTCTTGCTTTTTGCTTTTGAAGTTTTGCTACTATTGTATTGTTAAAGACTCTTCAGAGTATTTTAATTCAAATTTTTGTTTTTGAATTATTCAGGTTCTAATTTCACGTATTACTAATATTGTTATCATATATGCATATTATATCTCCGTTGCTTTATCCTTAACCATGTGTGAGTAATCCATTTTAGAGTCTAAGACATGAGAATTGTCATACCTCGTGAAATTTGCTTAAGTATAAATTGAAACGAGAATCTTATTTTATATTGTAATTTCTCTTTTAAAGTAAAATGTTCGCTACGAAAGTAGGAACACATAGATGTCGTTTAGGCACCAGAAGGGTATAAGCGATGTCTAACTTAGAAATTCAGACAATTGATTTTGAGACTATGAAAGTTTTTTTGACCCAATTAAAGTACTTTTCTTTTATAAATGGGTCTTTAAACACATAAATTGTGTTGCGAAAAGGAGATGAATTGTGAGTTCAGAGCCCAGTAATGTGCCCAGTAATGTGTTGCGAAAAGCAGATGAATTGTGAGTTCAGAGCCCAGATGAATTGTTAGTTTTAGTAGTTTATAAAAAAATTTAATTTTATTATAATTGATACAATAACTTGTTTGAGTGAAGTTGGGAAACAAGAATCAAATTAGTGGAATCTTTTTAATTATTAAGAATGTCACTATTTTTACTTTATTTTTGCACAAAATCATTAAATATTTTATCGTCTTAGATAAACATCGATACGATAGAAAGTGGTAATTGAATTCTGGTATCTGAGGCCGATGTGTCTTTTTACGACTTTGATATTGACGTACACTAGCGTATCACAATCCAAGCCCAGTATTAAAATAATTAGCTAGGATCGTGTACTCATGGACCTTTTTCCTAGGGTGCCTTCTGTTAGCTGAAGATTTCGTTTTGTAATATTTGTCCTTCGAAGAAGTGGAAAATCGAAGGAAAGATGGTTACTGATGGCCATCCCTTAAAAATAAAAGAATGGCTACTGATGGTCATGCTTCGAGAATAAAGATTTCTAAGTTCGTTATGAAGATAGTGAATACTGAAAGCTAGTGAAAGTATGTGTCTTCGGGGACTTAGACAAAATTTATAAAATATATTCAAGTATTACTACTTAGCGTGTTTTCGTAGTGTTTTAATACACTGCCACGCGTCGAAGACGGACTCAGGCGGGAAGATTTGAAATTCGAAGACGGTTTCATAACTGTCCAAGTAACAGATGGCGTCGCTAGAAGTTCTTATGAGAGACGTGGCAGCAGATTAGTGTAGGACCGTTAAGGTCGAAACTAGTATAAATAGGAGTCTTAATGTTAGGATTCTGTGTGTTCATTTTGTACAAATCACTCACATATTTACTCAAGTATCAAGCGTTAAGAGAAAGAGTTCGCTGAGAAAATGTACGTATGACACCACCACTTTAATACATGTGTATTATCTTTCGTTTTTTCAAACATCTTCCAGAATTACTGCATTTCGTTTACTTCTTGCCATTTACATTTCTGTATCTTTACTTTAATGTCATTTACTTTCGAATTACTTTCATGTTATTTACTTTCAAAGTCTTTAACGTTTCTGCATTTTAAGATTCCTTACGTTTTAATAGTCCTTTTAATTTCATATGTTATGTTACTTATCTTTGCGTTGAAATCATACTTACATATAACAAAGTGATTATCAAGATTATTTGTTCTTTAATCGAACAACGCCTGTTGAAGAAGACGAATCATGAATATGGTTTGAATGAACATTGATAACAATCTTTTTGACTATGTGTCCTAGGATCAATCTAGTCGATCCTGCGAGTAACCAAATCATATTCATTATAGTTTGGAAGACTAGCGGTTGTTTACCGGAAATCACCGTAAACAAATTGGCACACCCGGTGGGACAGTGTCAAGCGGATTGTTTTAATCAATTGCTTTATTTTTGTCTAGACAATATCAAGATCTTGTATGAACCTTAGGAACGGTAAATTAAAGAACAGTGCACAACCGATTCCCAAACGAAGGTACAACAAGAAAATGGCCGCTACGGCTAGTGCAGGGGGTGATCGAGATCCCCCACAAGGTTCAGGATCAGGAGCGGCAAATTCGACTTCCACTCAAGGAACACGGGAGGCAACGGGTCCAAATGGATCGAGACTTGCAGATAATTCTCAGCCTATGCCTGAAAATAATACAGGACCCTCAGGGACTACTCCAGTTCCAGTGTCGACAACCGCACCCTCATCCACAAGTCCAGAAGACGTACTGTTTTCCTCGACAAATGCTGCAAATAATTTGTCTGGTCAAGGCACGAATTCTACTTTCGAATGGAGACCAAATAGTTCATATGGAATGCCATACCCATATGGAACAGGCGTACGAGGGGCAGGATCTATATATGCCCCAACTAACAATACGACATTTTCACCGAATGTTAGTTCAGTGGGTCGAAGTGCACATAACACTAGTTTTTCTACCCAGGTGCCCCACTTTACCACAAATAACCAAGTAGCATTTCGACAAGAAATGGATGCAAGCAACCATGATATGGTAGGGGTTTTGGCCAGAGAATTGACTTCAGTTTTAAGCCCACTAATGGCAAATGTTACTACTACAAATAGAGAAAACGTGGAGATTTTCCAAAAGATATCATCTCAAATGAATCGAATGGCAGAGTTCATGGGAGTAACACCACCTAAAAGGAAAGACAAACATCCTTCGAATCAAGAAGAGAGGCCCATTTTGGAACGTGTACAAGATATAGTTCCGTCATCTAGGACAGCCACTAGGGATGTAGGCCCCTCACGGAGAACAGAGACGTTCGAAGGAACTCTAGTAATTAACTTAGAGGCTTCAAATCAAAGAACCGTCCCCGTACGACAGGAAACGGAGGAAGAGCGACCCAGATTGAGGATTGTGGGTAGGAACGAACACCCAGATGAGGTTGTCCAAAGAGTCTGAAGAGAAAATCTGGCTACAGAAAATAACTTAACTGCCATGATAGAAAGGGTTATGGCCAATAATGGCCTTAGTACTGGACTTAGACGTCCAAATTATACATCCCCTATATCAGATTATATCATGCAGACAGAATTGCCTAGGGGCACTAATGTACCCAAATTTACAAAATTTTCAGGCGAAACTAATGAGTCAACGGTGGAACATATTGTTAGATATTTGACAGAAGCAGGAGACTTAGCGGGAAACGAGGATTTAAGGATCAAATATTTCTCTAGTTCGCTGACAAAGAATGCTTTCATTTGGTTTACTACTGTGCCACCAAATTCGATAGATGCATGGGCATACTTAGAAAGGCTTTTCCATGAGCAATTCTATATGGGTCAAACTAAGATAAGTTTGAAAGAATTGGCCAGTGTTAAAAGAAAATTCACAGAAACAATTGATGACTACTTGAATAGGTTCCATCTGTTGAAATCAAGGTGTTTTACAACAGTCCCAGAGCATGAACTTGTCGAAATGGCTGCAGGTGGTATAGATTATTCAATAAGAAAGAAACTAGATACCTAATACCTTAGGGACATGGCCCAATTAGCAGACAGGGTTCGACAGGTTGAACGCCTGAAGGCAGAAAAAGTTAGGGCGAATAAAAGTTATAAGAAGGAAAGAGTAGCGTACGTCGAAGCCGAGGACGCTGATGATGAGTCTTTCAATGACTCATATAGCCCTGAAGAAGTCGAAATAGACTTGGCTGAGTTGAAAGAAGCACCACCTTATGCCTGCAAATTGCTAAATCCTGCAAATGGAAAAAACCCAGTAGAAAACGATAAGAATGATAGGTTCCCTAAGAAAACTTATACATTCGACATTACCAAGTGTGATGAAATATTTGATTTATTGGTAAAAGATGGCCAAATGATACTACCTCCAAATTCCAAAATTCCTCCGTTGGAACAACGGAAGAAAAGAGGTTTTTGTAAATATCATGGGTTTTTAGGCCATAAAACTTCTCAATGTTTCCTTTTCAGGGATCTAATTCAAAATGCTCTCAATGATGGAAGGTTGAAGTTTGCTGACAAGACCAAGAGTCATATGAGGGTCGATACCAATCCCCTGAACATTGCTGACGCTAGCCTCTATGAGGTAGAAGATATCAACATGGTGGAGGCATCTGGAGTTGAAGTTGTGGAAACTAAAACAATGTTCAATGGAAAGCAGGCTACTGAAAGCCTAAATGGTGACATAGTCTTCAACACTGATTTTGAAGAATCTTCCAAGACAGAAATAATTGAAGCATCGAAGGAAGAAAACAGTGAGGCCACTGAAGACCTCAGGATGAAACTCCAGAAAATCCAGATCTCTGAAGTTCCTCCAGCAGCGGTTAACATGGTCAGCGCCAGACGCCCAATGTCTGAATTTGGCGAACTAGAGACATGGTTGACGAGGCAAAATGGGGGCATCGAAGTTCCTCCAAAAACCGAAAGCCTCAAAGAATATCTTTGGAATTGCCACGAGAGAAATGGTGGTAAGCAATGGATGTGTCCAAGGTGTTCGATCATGCTGAATCGAAGGGTCGAAGCCAACTTCGAAAGGGCTCGACGCGAAAGATGGGAGCACCCAGGAAGAGAGCCAAATCCCCTACTACAACTGTACCCAAGGATGGAGGAAAGCTTAGTAGGATTTTTGGTCAGATGCCACAAAGGAAACACTGAAATTGCTCTGTGCCCAAGATGTGGGGCAGTCTATGATGAAATGCTAGCACAATCATTCGAACGTGTGTACTGTTACATGAGTCGAGAAACTCAGGGGTTGCGTCCTAACCTGTACGGTTTCGACATATGGACTCCAACAAAGAGGCCTGATAGCCCACACCCCAGAGCTCGAAGGGTAACTTTCAAAATCCCTGCAGATGCACCCAGGGATAGGTGGGTGCAAGCTGATGCAAGAACCAACAAATGGCGAAGTTGGGACCAAGGTGGTAGAACTGCAATGGCATATAGGAAACAATTCCAAAGACCCAATCGAGAGGCATATCGATTGGAGAATTATAAAGGAAAAAATCCTATGTCTCGGTCCCAGTGGAGAAGGCATCAGAGAATAAAAAAGGCTCAGAAGGAATACAGGCCAAGAGAAACTGGAGAATCTAGTAGCAACCAAGTCCCATACCAGGGGGCAAAGTCAAACAAACCTCCGGTGGAACGCAGATTATTCGAAGCTGAAAAACTCTTGGATGAAGAAGAAAAGATGCGTTCAAATTCCTGGAAAGAAGAGGATAGAATGACAAATGATTTTGATTCTGATGGAGTGTCATCTATAAACTTGAATTGCAATGTTGTATCCGTACTCCCTCACGAGTTTAATCAGGAAACTGAAGTGGAAGACTGTGAAGAGGCTGATATCGAAGAAATGGCAAAACACAGACCTGTGTGTTACTATGTGCTGAATAATGGTGCAGTTGAAGAACAGAATGCTTTCTTCGAAAGGCCTGATGAGGGTATGCGAAATCATCTGAAGCCACTCTATATCAGGGCTAAGATTGAGAACGTTGGCATTAATAAAGTCCTAGTTGATGGGGGAGCAGCAGTGAACCTAATGCCTCAATACATGCTAAAAAGAATTGGTATGTTCGATACAGATATAAGGCCACATAACATGGTTTTATCTAACTACGAAGGCAAAATAGGACAAACACTGGGAGTCGTTCAGGTCAATTTGACAGTAGGCTCAGTCACCAGGCCAACCATGTTCATGGTTATACCAGCAAAAGCAAACTACAACCTTTTGCTTGGTAGGGAATGGATTCATGGGGTAGCAGCTGTGCCCTCAACAATGCATCAGAGGGTGACAATTTGGAGAGAAGATGGTATAGTGGAGAATATCGAAGGTGATCAGAGTTACTATATGGCTGAAGTCAACCAGGTGAATAAAACCAACTTCGATAGGAACCTGGCAAACATAGGCCCTTGTCATGCTGCAGAAGAGATGTATACCCCAAATAAAAATGCATTGTACTATTTGACTTTACACCCAAATGGATTCCAATGGGATAGAGAGATCATGGATGGTCCAGCAGATACAACACCATTGGAGAATTATCCAACAGTACGGCCAACAAGCTGGGACGATGACATTAATCATGTCTGAGTCTTCATTCTTCGAAAAGATTTCGGCCTATGTGGCCGAGAACAAAAGGAAGGCGGCTCTCGAAGCCGAACTATCAAATACAAAGGTAGATGCAGTTCTAACCAAAGAAGGAATAACAGAATTGGAGATACGTACGAGTTTTGAACTCGCTGAAAACACGGCTCCAGATGAAGAGATCATAAGACAAGAACCAAATCAAAGGTTGGATGCAATATACGACGAGGAACCTTTGGGATTCGAAAAAGACCCAATGGCGTCGAACATAAAGATGTTGGCCCAAGATCCACTTGAAGAAGTAAATCTTGGAGACAATGATCAAAAAAGGATAACATACATCAGCGCGAAATTAGAACCAGAATTAAAAGCAACGGTCATCAAATTACTGAAAGAAAACAGAGATTGTTTTGCTTGGGATTATGATGAGATGCCTGGGCTAGGAAGAGACTTAGTTGAATTAAAATTACCAATAAAAGAAGGGAAGAAGCCTATAAAGCAAACTCCCAGAAGATTCGCGCCAGAGATTCACTCGAAGATCAAAGCAGAGGTCGAAAGGCTCTTGCGTTGCAAATTTATCCAAACTACAAGGTATGTTGAATGGATTGCTAATATAGTACCTGTAATTAAAAAGAATGGCGCATTAAGAGTATGCATAGACTTTTGTGACCTTAATGCAGCTACTCCTAAAGACGAGTATCCCATGCCTGTAGCAGAAATGCTAGTAGACTCAGCCGCAGGTTTTGAGTATTTGAGCATGTTGGATGGATATTCGGGATACAATCAAATCTTTATAGCAGAAGATGATGTGTCCAAAACAGCATTTCGTTGCCCAGGGGCAATCGGCACTTACGAATGGGTTGTGATGCCTTTTGGTTTAAAAAACACTGGGGCAACTTATCAAAGGGCAATGAATTCTATATTTCATGACTTTATAGAAACATTCATGCAAGTATATATAGATGACATTGTGGTAAAATCTACCTCGGGTATGAGTCATCTCGATCATCTGAGCCAATCATTCGAAAGAATGAGGAAATATGGCTTGAAGATGAACCCCCTCAAATGTGCTTTCTTTGTGCAGGCAGGTGATTTCTTGGGCTTCGTAGTCCACAAAAAAGGGATAGAAATTAACCAGAACAAGACAAAAGCCATTAGGGAAACCAAGTCTCCATCCACGAAGAAAGAACTACAATCATTATTGGGTAAGATAAATTTCTTAAGGAGATTTATCTCTAACTTGAGTGGACGCACACAAGCTTTCTCACCTCTACTACGGCTTAAGCAAGGAAAATTCGAATGGCGTGCTGAACATCAAGAAGCTTTCGATCAGATAAAGCAATACTTGACTTGTCCACCAATTCTGTCTCCCCCAAATGGGAAGAAGCACATGCGACTATACATTTCAGCGTCAGATAAAACAATAGGCAGCATGCTGGCCCAGGAAGATGAGAATGGCATCGAAAGAGCCATTTATTACTTAAGTAGAGTACTCAATGATGCAGAGGCTAGATATACTGATATAGAAAAGCTCTGCCTTTGTTTGTATTTCTCCTGTATCAAACTTAAGTATTATATAAAGCCAGTTGATGTTTACGTTTCATCTCATTGTGATGTTATCAAACATATGTTATCTAAGCCAATACTACATAGTCGAATTGGCAAGTGGGCTTTGGCCCTTACTGAATATTCATTAATATTTCAGCCTCTCAAGGCAATGAAAGGTCAAATTGTGTCAGACTTCATTGTCGACCATGCGGTGGTTGAGAATCATCAGCATTATGTGGACTTAAAACCTTGGAAGTTATACTTCGATGGTTCAACGCATAGAGAAGGTACTGGAGTTGGAATGTTGATAATTTCTCCTGATGGAATTCCAACAAAGCTCAAGTATAAAATCGAAGATCCATTATGCTCCAACAATGAAGCTGAATACGAAGCATTAATTGCCGGACTTGAGGCTTTGTTAGAATTGGGGGCAACCAGAGTCGAAATTAAAGGAGACTCCGAATTGGTCATCAAACAATTGACAAAGGAGTACAAGTGTATCAAAGAGAATTTGATCATGTATTTTGTCATTGCAAATAGGCTACTCAAGAAATTCGAATATGTGGAATTAAAACACGTATCAAGGGTGAATAACCAGGAAGCAAACGACTTGGCACAATTAGCTTCAGGATATAAAGTATCAAAAGAAAAGTTGGAAGAATTGATTGAAGTAAGAGGAAGAGCAATGTTTACTAAACTTTCGCCAAGTGATCTAGAGAACTCACAATTGGGTTATGCCAACAAAGAACAATTCGAAGTACTAAATATAGACTCGTTGGCAGACACAGATTGGAGGAGTCCAATTATTAACTATCTGAAAAATCCTTCGACGGATACAGACAGGAAAATCAAGTATAGAGCCTTGTCATATTTTCTGATGGGAAATGAATTGTTCAAGAAAACTCCTGAAGGGGTATTGTTGAAATGCTTGGGTGAAGCAGAAGCATATTTGGCTCTGTCGAACGTACATAGTGGGGCATGTGGTGCACATCAAGCAGGGTACAAAATGAAATGGCTATTGTTTCGTTATGAGATGTATTGGCCTTCGATGTTAAAGGATTGCATAGAGTTTGCGAAAGGGTGCCAAGAGTGCCAAGAACATGCAGGTATCCAACACGCTCCAGCAAACGAATTAAGTACGATAGTAAAACCGTGGCCTTTCAGGGGATGGGCATTAGATTTGATTAGAGAAATTCATCCCAAGTCATCTAAAGGTCAAAGGTACATTTTGGTAGGAATAGACTATTTCACAAAATGGGTCGAAGCAATACCACTGGCAAATGTGGATCAAGAGGCTGTGATTGAGTTTATTCAAAAACACATTATATATAGGTTTGGAATCCCAGAAAGTATAACAACCGATCAGGGATCAGTCTTTACTGGACGAAAAATGCAAGACTTTGCCAGAGAAATAGGTTTCAAGTTATTTACTTCTACACCTTACTACGCTCAAGCAAATGGACAGGTTGAAGCAGCAAACAAAATAATAATTGGCCTTATTAAGAAACATGTGGGAAAGAAACCTAAGAACTGGCATAAGACTTTAGATCAAGCACTCTGGGCTTGTCGGACATCTCCAAAAGAAACTACAAATACAACTCCTTTCCAGTTGACGTTTGGACATGATGCAGTACTCCCAATTGAGATATGTTTGCAATCGGTAAGAATACAAAGACAAGCAGACATTCCTCCCAACGTATACTGGGAGTTAATGATGAATGAGTTAGTAGATTTGGACGAAGACAGACTTCGAGCACTAGAAATGATAAAAAGGCAAAAGGAAAGAGTGTCCAGAGCATATAATAAAAAGGTGAAAGGTAAAACTTTTGTTAATAATGACTTAGTTTGGAAAGTTATTTTACCTGTAGATCGAAAGAATCAGGCACTTGGTAAATGGTCCCCACATTGGGAAGGACCCTTTCGAATCTTAAAAGTATTCTCGAACAATGCTTACGAAATTGAAGAGTTAGCAGAAGATCGTAGGATCTTAAGAGTAAACGGGAAATATTTGAAGAGATATAAACCAAGTATGTATGAAGTAAAGATTGCAAAAACGTAGATACTCAGGGTACTAAGAAAAGCCAAAATGGTCAGGCATGAGTCAAAACATATACGCCACATTGATCAAAATGGCTTTACAATCAGAATAAATTGTTAAATGGAAGGAAAAGAGTCTAAGGAGACACCAAAATATTTTTTTCATTTAAAGCATAGAAGTACATGCATTACAAAAGGATCCAAAGAACAGGATCTGAGATTACAAAAGAAAAAAGAAGGCATAAAAAACCTAAGGTAAAATCTTGCTAGTTAATCCTTTGGTCTAAACCTTCCAAGGACAGCACAGGCGAGGGTTCAGCTTCGAACATATCCCTGGCTCCAGAATCGCGCATCCTCCTCACTACACCTTTCTTAAGGAAAATGTAACTGAGGAGTCTCCCGTATGGAAGACAGGTCACACTCCCTTGACGGTCGACACCGATAGAGACAGCCTTAACCAGTCCTTTAAAGATCATCAAAGGAATGTTAATTTTCTTCCCTCGAAGACCACAGAGGATAAACTCCAAGTCTTCAACCATGATGTTGTTTTCATCGATCCTCCGAGGTTGGAAGTTTCCCACGAGCATCTGGTGCCAGATCCTGATGACTTTGGCACTGAAGCGATCGTTGTCCATAAGAGTTCTCAACATGAGATGAGTAGTCATGCTGAAACTGTTGTCATCAAAAGTTGCCCCAGAGTTATTGCATCTTATTAGGTTGGCAATAGTGGTGGGAGTGATGCTAAGACGAGCGTTTCGAATTTCAGAATCAATGGTGGTCCTACCTTCAGGATCTATGCGTAAAGACGCATTCATCCAGAATTCTGCCACCATGTTGGGGTAGATAGCACCCTCCAAGACTTCTTCAAAATAGAAGTCCAGTTCTTGGTTGACAAAGAGGGTTTCGATGTTGATAAAGTTACGAACAAGTTCATCCTCAGAGAGTCTGAACTCGCCTTTGATGAGGGCTTTGATGTTATTAAAGGAAAGAGTTTCAGCCATTGCAAGGTAAGAAAGGTTTTTGAGAAAGAAGTTGTGTGTTTTCTTTTTCTGTGTTTGGTTTGGAGAGAAAGCGCATGAATGAAGAAATGAAGGCAATATTAGACCCTTTATATAGACTGGGAATACTGAAGGGTGGTTTTAAATTGTTAATGATTGATTGGACTGCGTTTGGTTTTCCAAAGAGAGAAGTTATGGCTTCCGCCGTTTCCCGCCCTTGGAAGTTGAGAAGTAATCATGAAACTGATGCACGCACGTCTTAAACTGACGTTTTGAAGAAAGTGACGTCACTGTTCAATAATGATTATGGCTAGAGAAGTGGAAACGTCAAGTTTAGAGGCAAGGATGCTGCGAAAGATGTTCAGGATCTACACGTTGTATTAAATAAAAGCACTGTAGAAAATCTAAAGATATATTTTGGCAGAAATATTTAGATTCGCTAAAATAGTGCTGGCAAACATTATAGATATGAACGAAGAAAATAGGAGTCAAGCATACAAATAGATGTTTCTACAATAGTTTTGATTACAAAACGAAAATACAACAAGTAACAGGATTGGAAACAGCTAGTTGAAATCCTCAGGGAGATCCTTTTTGATCTTCAAGTATTGAGTCTCCCACGAAGACATACGAAGCTCAATTAGTGCCCGTTGTTTCTTCAATCTTTCGATCTCTGGCACTAATTTTTGTGCAGTCTCGAAATGGTTAATTCCCGACTGCACCACTTCGAGCAAATCCTGTTGGTTGGATTTTTGTATGGCTGCCTGACAACGTTCAGCTTCCTTTATCTTGTCCTCGAGTACTTTTATATCTTGTTTCCAGGAGTTGATATTCTTCTCATAATCATCAAAGGCCTTCTGATTTTCTGAATGTTTAAGTTTGAGAGCCTCACCTTGTTTCGTTGCGTCCACAGCAGAATTCCATGAAGAGTCATGAGAGGCCATTGTCTCAGATAGCTCTTTTTCGATATTGTGCTTTCGAAGAATGTTGGCTTGGAGTTGCTCAAGTAGAGAACCTAGCAGAACAATTACCTCTGAAACTTCTGTGGAGACTTGAAGCAAATCTACTTTCTTTAAAAGTTGATTTAAGTTGTGACTCTTAATAGGTTCCCGATTGAGAACATCCACAAGATTGACCCCAAAGAATCTCTCTTTTATTTGTCGGAGGAGGCTAGGAATATCTTCTTTGTCACTAGACTCTACAGTTACAGCTGGAGAGACATCAAGTTCCGAAGGCGAAGAAGTATTCACATTCATGATAGCCTTTAGGAAACTAAGAGGATCAGTTTGCTTAAGTTGTTCCAGCTCCGAAGGAGTAGGCTTCGCAGGGGCAAGCGTCGAAGTTGTCCCAGAAATGGTTTCTGCATCAGGAGTCGAAGTTCCTTGAGGATCTCGTTTTTCTGGTTTAGAAGTCTCTTCCATAGCATCTTTCTCCAACGCAGTATCTTCGCTGTCATATGGTTGTGGGTTCACATTGTCGCTGCCTGAGAATGGGTGATCTTCTTCCAAATTTTTGTCTTGATGAGTAGGTGGGGATTCGTCAGTGGATTGGCTTTCTTCGACTGGTTCATTAGGCAATATGGTGGCGATTGGCCTAACATCTTCGAAGACTGGCGAGAGAACATGAGTTTTGTTTTGAGAAGTATCTGTATTAAACGGAGCAAAGTTAGTCATAAAGATAAGCCTTTGAGGGGTTTTAGTTGACGAAAGTTAAAGTTTGACAATTACCGTAAAGTTTGTCAACATTAATGGTAAGGCCATGATCCTTAAAACCTGAAGTGGCAGTGCCAGCGTCATCCTGCAATAACAAGGTAAATATCAGTTCAATTATTTGGTTAAAATCACAAGATAATATGTGGGGTGGAACCCAAATACCTTGGTTGGGATATTGTCTGGACTTGAATTATGACTTTCCACAACGAAAGCATTACTAGCAGTTTTCAAAGGAGACTCTTCAGAGGACGCCTTATCTCCAGGAGAAGCAGCTTTAGAGGGACTTATCCCTTTCCCTTTTCTTGAAGGGGTAACAGCTTTTTGTCTCTTCTTGTGTCCTTGTCTAGTTTGGGGAGGGGATTTATCTTCGCCATCTGAGGCAGCTGTCGAAGAAACTTTCCGCTTCGAACCTTTTGGGGGTTTCGAGCTCTGGCAAATAGATGATAAGTAAGATGGATACTACTCACAGATTGTACAAGATTAAGAATATGAGATGAGTATGTACCGTGGGCTTCTTGTTAGTGACGATGGAATCACTTTCACTTGGTTTGTTGCTCTTAGATGTCCCAGAATCTTTTTGGGCAGAAGCTTCCTTGATATTCCTCCTTCGTGCAACAGCTGTAGTTGAAACTAAAATCAGTATATCAGCAAAGAAAAGAAAAGTCAGTCGAAAAGATTGTCTTAATCCAAACCTTCAGGTATTGGAGTCAGGACACGAACATGTTTAAGATCTATATGAAGATGACCTTTGAAAGTATCCAAGGTATACTTAGTCGGAACCACTCGTTCAGCGCGCTTTTTGGTACTCTCTCGAAGAATTTTGAAAGCATTCCCACACACGAACCAGTCTGGGAAAGGAGGACTTAGAGCCACACCAAAATCAGCACTTGGTAGTGGAGGGAATTTTGGAGGATTAAGTTTGAAAGCCACTTCATAACGTAGTTCTGGTCGAACATACGAGGGCAATTTCAACTTATCCAGTTTGGCGGAAAACTTTTCGCGCAAAATGACTGCAGCCTCACCAACGGTCCGACTAAGATCATCAGGCCTGTAGATAGTTTCAAAGAATTTTTGGAAAGCTTGGATTTCTTTAATATGAGTTGAAGTACCTTTTTGAAAATTTTCCTGCACATCAGTAAAAGCTGCAGTTAGTTCTTGAGCAAGGCTATCAGCATCAAAGATTTGAGAGCTATAATAATCCGTCCACCATTGATGAAAATCTGGTGTAGAGCAAAAAGCAGGTTCGAAAGGAACAGGAGAAATATTGGTGGTGCCAACGTATTTGTTGATTTTTGTTTCACATTCTTCTTCAGTCAAGTACAAGGTATGGAAACACATATGGCTCCTTTTCTCATATAAGCACTTGGGTTTTATTTGAACCAACCCAAACTGTCTCGAGACCAAATTTGGTTGATAGCACATGAGAATACATTGACCTTTTGATGGTCGAAGGCGATGGGAAAATAACCTTGGAGTCAGAAAAGCTTCCCAAATTTCCATAGACTCAGTTTGTTGATCCTGAGATGTTGATGGGAATTTTCGAGTAAACCATTCGGGACCTATTGTTATGTGTACAAATGGGGCCATAGAAGGATCGAACTGGTTACGCCGGGCAAACATCATTGAATATGCCAGAATGTGTTCATGAAGCTTTCCAATTTCTTCTTTTGGAGTTAGGTAAGCTAACCTGGTCCCTTCTATAGTTCGATTTTTGATTTTGCTATCCTCCTCATTGACGTTTCCTCGAAAAGGAAGATGAGTTTCGAATGTAGCATTAAGCCACAGTTGTAATAGCCAGAAAGGACCAGCATAAAGTAAACTACCGAATTTGAAATTCTTGGTAAGGTTTGCAGCTTCGCTGAGGTTTTCATAAAGAGACCCTAAAAGCAGTTGGCTGAGGTTGAGCTTTTTTCCAGCATGCAACTGATTAGCCATGCAAAGGTACCTCTTTGCAACTTGTATGGATATTGAGCAGAAGGCACATCGTGAGAGCCACAACGCTAGGAAAGCAATATGCTCTTCGTCGGATACTGCCGTTTCGGCGGTGATATGGTGCTTCTGGATGAATGCAGTATACGTGACTTGCGAGTCATTAAAACCAATAGTATCATTATCCATTTCATTGGGATCGAAGGTTTCTCCAGTTGGTCGAAGTCCTGTAATCGCAGCCACATCGAAAAGAGTAGGGGTAACCATTCCACATGGGAGATGGAAAGTGTTGTGAGAAGCATCCCAAAAGTGAACCGCTGCTACTAACATGGGTTGGTTATATTCTAAACCTGTTTTTGACAGTTGAATCAAATCATATATTCCTAACGATTTCCAGAAGGATTCTTTTTGTTTCTCTACTTTTTCTAACCAAGCATAGTACAAATCAGGATCTTTGGCTAAAGGAATTGACCTAAACACTTTTACAGAGTTGGTCATATAGTTTAACCTAATTTTCGTTAAAGCTAAATGGGTGACAGTTGAAGTTTCTTCAATGTTAGCAGATTTTCCTGAGGGAGAACAGCCATCTTCATCTATCTTAATTTTGCTAACTAATGGTCTAGTCTTGTAATAAGCAGGGAAGAATCTATTCAGAGATGGGATGTTTTCACCTGGTAACGGACCCATAAAAGCAAGAGATTTTCCAGAAAGTTCAAAGGGAATGATTACCTGGGAAGCGTAAATAGCGCGTATATCTTCGGTGTTAGGGTTTTGAATGTGCTCTTGATCCCCAGACCGTGTTGTTGATTGGAGCTTCAGAACAGGTTGAAGAACATTTGAAGATGAAGCCATAGAGAAATTTTTGATTAAGGGAACAAGATTTTTGAAAAGACTGAAGATGTTTGGTTTTTGTTGAAGAAGATGAAGAAATAGGAATGAAAGGTTGTATAGAAGTACAAGACCAAGTATTTAAAGGTTTAACGGAAACCCTTTTTAAATCTTTTGGGTAAAACCCAAAAAACACGTGGCGGCTGGTGATTTAATCCAACGGCGGTCGAATAAGTTAGCTTCACTCCTAGTATGTAGGAGTAATGATCAAGAAGTAAGGTAAAAACGTGGGAATGTAAGTTATGAGAAGACATCTTTGAAAATGACAAGACGTTTCGGAAATAGGGTCATCAATGATTATGACGTTAGTCAGCAGTCTTGGAACTCTCAAAGATCAATAAGAAACGAAATCTTATAATGACAAGAAACGCCTATTTCTGTTGATTCTCGAAACAGGCATTTATTGGGGGGAATTTGTTAGCTGAAGATTTCGTTTTGTAATATTTGTCCTTCGAAGAAGTGGAAAATCGAAGGAAAGATGGTTACTGATGGCCATCCCTTAAAAATAAAAGAATGGCTACTGATGGTCATGCTTCGAGAATAAAGATTTCTAAGTTCGTTATGAAGATAGTGAATACTGAAAGCTAGTGAAAGTATGTGTCTTCGGGGACTTAGACAAAATTTATAAAATATATTCAAGTATTACTACTTAGCGTGTTTTCGTAGTGTTTTAATACACTGCCACGCGTCGAAGACGGACTCAGGCGGGAAGATTTGAAATTCGAAGACGGTTTCATAACTGTCCAAGTAACAGATGGCGTCGCTAGAAGTTCTTATGAGAGACGTGGCAGCAGATTAGTGTAGGACCGTTAAGGTCGAAACTAGTATAAATAGGAGTCTTAATGTTAGGATTCTGTGTGTTCATTTTGTACAAATCACTCACATATTTACTCAAGTATCAAGCGTTAAGAGAAAGAATTCGCTGAGAAAATGTACGTATGACACCACCACTTTAATACATGTGTATTATCTTTCGTTTTTTCAAACATCTTCCAGAATTACTGCATTTCGTTTACTTCTTGCCATTTACATTTTTGTATCTTTACTTTAATGTCATTTACTTTCGAATTACTTTCATGTTATTTACTTTCAAAGTCTTTAACGTTTCTGCATTTTAAGATTCCTTACGTTTTAATAGTTCTTTTAATTTCATATGTTATGTTACTTATCTTTGCGTTGAAATCATACTTACATATAACAAAGTGATTATCAAGATTATTTGTTCTTTAATCGAACAACGCCTGTTGAAGAAGACGAATCATGAATATGGTTCGAATGAACATTGATAACAATCTTTTTGACTATGTGTCCTAGGATCAATCTAGTCGATCCTGCGAGTAACCAAATCATATTCATTATAGTTTGGAAGACTAGCGGTTGTTTACCGGAAATCACCGTAAACACCTTCATAAAGTCATCTCACTCCACATCTTGTCACATCTTGTTGTTATGTGCTTGCAAGTATAGTTTGAAGGAGAGTTTCAGTAAAAGGTGTTAAAGGCACTCAATAATTAAAATTAAGGAAATGCTAACCAGTGTCTCCAGGGTAATGGTTAAGACCTTAAAATAGTAAATTTATCTCGGTAATCTGTGTATTTAATGCCTTTAAAATATTAAATTTTTTATAAAATATTTTCTTTTTTTGGAATGCTTTGCCCTGAGGGCACTAGTTAACAACACCTGTGAAATTAAATATGCTTGCTAAGAAGTCAAAGGAGGCTGAGGAACTTGATCAACGAGAGCATTTGGAGCATAAATCCAACATTCAATCCTTTTCAACACTTCATTTGATTAAAATATTTTTGGTTTTAGTCTCTACAATCAAATTCCGCAGGAAAAACCACAGGAAACCTGCAGATTTTCCTGCGAATTGTAACTTTAGGACTAAAACCAAAAGGATTTTAACATTCAATAATTAATCATTTCTAAGAAAAATAAGATACATGGACGAAAATCAAAATCACGCCAACTTACAGTGACCAAAAAACTATTTAAGCCAAAATTTAATATATAAAGTTTAATGTAAAATTTTTTTTGGACAGAAAAGTAAAATGTAAATTGAAAAGTTAAAAACGGTAAAATTTATCTCATCTCTCAATATTTAAATGGAAAAAGAAACAAAATTTAGTGTGATGTACGTTAAATAGACGAAAGTATATCTATTCGAATTAATTCTTATTATATAAATCTTAAATTCATATATCTTAGATAACACTTAAATTAATACTAAATTATGTTATTTAAAAATATTTATTTAATATTTGAAATTTAAAAAAATAAAAAAAATTATTCATTGTTGTAAAAAGACTGATCAATATTCAAAGACTTTTTTCTAAAAGATCTTAAAGTTTGTCTGTTACAAATTTTAACAGAGATTTTTAAAATATTATAATTCTTTTTTACAACTTTTAAGAGATGGTTTTTTTTTTCTAAGTTTCGAATGGGAATCTTCAAATTATTTTCTCATCAAGAACTCCCTACATTATGTTTGTTTTCATAGCATTGAATAATACATATATGATATCATAAGATCATTCTTGATCGACCGATACATGAAGGAAGTAAAACTCAACAACCACAACCTTTACCAACAATAGAATTTAGACCACCTAGTTTTTACTGACTTATTGTTTTCCCAAACTATCTTTTTCAACAACTCCTCTGGCTGCGACATGTGGCTTCATGGTAGCAAGGAATTCTTTCAACCTGGCTCAAATATTCATCTCCCTCCAACTTCCACATGAAGCAGTTATGCAAATGAAAAGTTTCAACTGCTCCACTCTCAATAATGCTACTCAATGTGATATCTATCATATAACTTCCAACCCTTATGCCTTCCAAGCCCTCCACCTTCCACATTCCAAAACGGTTTTATTTTTACTATATATAACCGATCATACTTTCACATTCTCTATCATGTTCATCAAACCTAATCATGGAAATTTTGGTTTATATTATTTTTGCAATTCCAGCCATTCCCACTACTATTCATGGACAGACCGATATTTAACATTTGTTCATTTTTTTCTTTTCTTGATAGAAAATATCTTTCATGTTATTTGCAGGTTGAATTTGTAGTGTATGATCCGCCATTCCCACGACTATTCATGGACAGGCCGATATTTAACATTTGTTCCTTTCTTTTCTTTTCTTGATAGAAAATATATTTAATGTTATTTGCAGGTTGAATTTGTAGTGTATCATTTTGAAGTACCAATTGGCGTCACTCCATAGTATATGGTTCGTTTTTTACCTGATCGTCTATACGATTCGTTTGAAATAAATATTCTTCTTTGACTGCCCTGAAAGTTTGAGCAGTAGAAGTAGAAATCAAGTTGTCTGGTGTCAATATACAATGGGGAATCTGCTTGAAATTATTGGGTTATGCTTACGCAAGTTTTGTCAAAATTGTAGATATTATAATATGTAAATAACATGATATTTTATATTAATTCATAGAATAAACTTTGATTTTTTATATTTTAAGTGCAAATGTTAATAAATAAATCTCATAGATTGATTGATTGATTGATTTTATGTTTGAGTGATATTTATATTAAATCTTAGTAATTATTAAAATTGTAGATATTATAATATGTAAATAAGATAATATTTTATATTAATTCATAGAACTAAAGAATATTTTAGTTAGTTGAAATTAAGAAATTAAGTTTATCAATATATATATATATATATATATATATATATATATATATATATATATATATATATATATATATATATATATATATATATATATATATATATAAAGTTAGTTTTATAAAATATTATTGATATTTATTTATTGTAAGGTCGAGCAAAACAAAAAATAAAGATATAATATAATAAAATATTACAAATTAAAAATGTATACATAATTTTGAAATGTATAAGAAAATATAATCAAAGAATAAAGAAAAAAAGTTGTATTTTTTTAGGTAAATAAAGAGTTTTGAAATGAAAAGACATAAATCATTTACCTATAAAAAAATTAAATATCATAATCATCTTTAATTGATTGCTACTTTAATTTTTGATTTAATCTGATTGCCAACTTTTGATTTATTTTTTTGATTTTTGATTTAATGTGATTGTAATTTTTAACTTCTTATCCATAATGGTCCAAACATTATGGTCTATTTGAATGTGATTTTAAATAATGGTTTGTTGAAATAATGGAGCAACACACCTATTTTCTTGATATGGAAATAATTGGTATATTATTACAAATTTTAATAAATAAATTTCATTGATTAATTGATTTTATGTTTGAGTGATATTTATATTAAATCTTAGTAATTATAAAAATTATGATATTATAATATATAAATAACATAATATTTTATATTAATTCATAGAACTAAAGAATATTTTAGTTAAGTCAAATTAAAAAATTAAGTTTATCAATATATATATATATATATATATATATATATATATATATATATATATATATATATATATATATATATATATATATATATATGGTGAGAACCGATATCTATTGTGAGAAAGTCGAACAAAACAAAACAAAAATAAAGATAAAATATAATAAAATATTACAAATTAAAAATATATACATAATTTTGAAATGTATAAGAAAATAGAATTAAAGAATAAAGAAAAAAACAGTACATTTTTTAGGTAAATAAAGAGTTTAGAATGAAAAGACATAAATCATTTACCTATTAAAAAGTTAAAAATCATAATTACCATTAGTAATCATTGATTGATTGATTGCAACTTTTAATTTATGATTTAATGCATGTGATTGTAACTTTTGATTTCTTATTCTTTTAGTACTTACCACGTGTATTTTTAAATTCTTTTACTTTTGATGTTGTATCACCAAAAATTGAGTGAATCAAATCATCATTAAAAATTAATAAAAATAATTTATCTCACTTGATTTCCTCCAAAATTATTTAATATAAGCTTTCCAAAATAATGAACTTATCAACCTAATTTTGAAACCAAATTTCATAGGGTTAGAAGATGACTAACCTCTCATTTAACAGAAAGATTAATATTATTAGATACATATTTTAATAAAGTGTTTTAAGCATATCATTGCTTTTATATATTGTATGGATTTTTTTTTTTGATAAAAAATACATAATTAAACTGATTACTATTTTCTATTTTCACTCTAATAATATTTGTTACTAATACTACTAAATCATTTAAAATATAAAATCTGAAAGTATATATATATATATATATATATATATATATATATATATATATATATATATACATATATATATATATATATATACATATATATATATATATATATATATATATATATATATATATATATATATATTAAGGAAATTTTTTAGAGATTATCAAATAAAATAAATATATTAGATCTATTGACTATTTTATAAAAAACATATTTAAAAATAACTATGGGTGTTAATAAGCATAAGTAATCGAATGAAACATAAGTAATATATGAATAAATAGTAATAGAATGAAACATAAGTAATGTATGAATAAATAGTAATAGAATGAAACATAAGTAATATATGAATAAATAATATCAAAATTGTATGATATTTTTTTATTAATCATACAATTTGTTTGTCATTTATAAAATTTAAAATTTTATCTAAACAAGTTCATCAATAATCAATATATATTTATCTATATATAATATAATATAATTGAAATATTACCATTAAAACTTTAATGGGTCAATTCTATCCAAATACAAAATAATATATTACGGATACACACAGGTAATTATATGGTACGCGCATATGGTACTGATATTAACACATTTAATTAAATGTTGAATAATAACGAGAATAAGCTTACAATTGATTTAAATAGTTTTATAAATAATTCCAAAACAAAAGCATTGATGAAAACATGAATTTACTGATCGAAATATTAAATATTAACGGAAACATAATATTTATTGATCAAAATAATTAATATTAAAACAAATGAGCGTACCACACTGGTCCCAGTGCGAATGAACATGTATCCCGTTAATATTCAAAATATTGAATATTAACGGGAGCACGGAGTTATTGATTAAAATATTAAATATTAAAGGGAGCACGGAGTTACTGATCAAAATTTTGAATATTATCGAAAACATTAAGTTACTGATCAAAATTTTGAATATTAACGGGAACAAATTTCGAACATTAACGGGAACACGAAGTTACTAATCAAAATAATAAATATTAACGGAAATACGGGGTTATTGACAAAATATTGAATATTAATGAGAACACGAAGTTACTGATAATTTTTTTTAATATCAACGGAAACATTAACTTACTGATAAATTTTTTCAATATTAACGGGAACATGGAGTTACTGATCAAAATAATGAATATTAACAGGAACACAGAGTTACTGATCAAAATAATGAATATTAACGATGTGACTAAGTTTATTGCATTGGACGATCGACATTGTGTATTCTTTATTTATCTTCCCAATTTTTATTGCATATTAATAAATTAACAATTCATTAGTTTATTCTTTATCAATTAGTCTATTCTTTATCAATTTCATTTTTAAGTTTATTATTTATCTCTGCTGAACAAAATGTATCTTAATAAGAATTATATCAATTGTTTTTTTATAAAAATATAATATTGAACAAAATAAGCAAGAACATGAAGTTACTAATCAAAATATCGAATATTAACGGGAACATGAAGTTACTGAATAAAATATTGAATATTAAAGAGAACATGAATTACTGATCAAAATATTGTATATTAACGAGAACATGAAGTTACTAATCGAAATATTGAACATTAACGTGAACATGAAGTTACTGATCGAAATATTAAATATTAAAACAAATGAGCGTACCACACTAGTCCCCGTGCGAATGCACAGATATCCCGTTAATATTTAAAATATTGAATATTAACGGGAGCACGGAGTTACTGATTAAAATATTGAATATTAATGGAAGACAAAGTTACTTATCAAAATTTTTAATATAATCGGAAACATTAAGTTACTAATCCAATTTTTAAAAATTAACGGGAACACAAAGTTATTGATCAAAACAATGAATATTAATGGAAAGACGGAGTTACTGATCAAAATAAAAAATATTAACGGGAACATGAAGTTACTGATAAAAATATTGAATATTAACGGGAATACGATGTTATTGATCAAAATAATGAATATTAGCGGGAACATGAAGATACTAATCAAAATATTGAATATTAACGAGAATATGAAGTTACTGAATAAAATATTCAATATTAACCAGAACATGAATTATTGATAAACATATTAAATATTTAAGGGAACATGAAATTACCGATCGAAATATTGAATATTAACAGGAAAATAATTTTTATTGATAAAAATATCTCAAACTTTACCCCAACTTATTAAATTTTTTTTTTATATATTTTACACATCTGGTTTTATGACATTTACCTCTAGAATAATATATATATTGAACAAAATAACACGGCCACAACGGATACCGTGCGGACGCACGGGTATCACGCTAGTTGTGAAATATAGTTAAAGGGGTATCTGGTAATACTAAACATTTTATAACATAACATAAATTTAAACTTAAGTGTTGGTTAGGGCTATCTCAAGTGACAATACTAAGCTATATTTATTAGTTTAAATTTATTCAATTTTAATTAAAGGTCGTGTTTTAAAATTTTAATTAATTATTTCAATAAAAATATGCAATAAAATAAAATTCATTTAAATTATGAACTAGAAAATTTAAAAATATAAAAAGTGAAATATATAATAAAAGTTAACTGCCCATAATTCAAAAGAAAAAAAAAACTAAAATCTTCTGAGGACACATCCTCTACAAACAACAACAACAAAAAAACTAAAATTAAGTTAAGTTTAGTTTTTTTTTTAGAATTTTATAGATAAAAGATAGACTTCTTACCCATTTTTAGAACAATTAAATCCATAATTTTTTAAAACAAAAACAAAAAGATATATTAAATTTATTATTTATTGTCGTAAAAAAATTGATTAATATTTAAAGATATTTTTTCTAAACAACCTTAGCCGTTGTTTGTTATAATTTTTAAAACAAAGAATTTTAACATTGCATTTTTTTGTTATAAAATTTTGAGATTTTTAAAGAAAAAATCAAATGAAAAGTTTGTTAAAACAATTTCTAATTAAAAAAATAAAATTTCCTTCCTTTTCGGTGGCTTATTTACAATGAAATATTAATATAAAATAAAAATCAAATGAAAAGTTTGTTAAAACAACTTCTAATTAAAAAAAATTAAATTTCCTTCCTTTTCGATGGCTTATTTACAATGAAATATCAAAATATAATAAAAATAAAAATAAGATTGAGTTTTAAAAGTTATTTTAAATATTAACGATCTAACCCTAAATATAAGTACAAATCAATCTTTATTAATTCTAATAAAATCTTCTTACTAATGGCATTATTATATATATTAATCTCATCATCACTGCAATCATCATTTCCATAAAACCTTCTTACTAGTTACATAACACTTTTGTCTCATCATCATGTCTTCCTTAACCGTATCCAACACAAACCCTTCGAACACAGAACCCCGTAAAAGACTCATTATTAAACTTAGTTATCCTCCTGGTACTATGAAACGTCATTCAGATTCTTCTGACACAGATGAAAACAAGAGAAGAAAAATTCAACATTCTGAACGACCAACTGTAACCTGCTATTGGGTTGATTCATGTTATAAGACCAAAACAACACCTTTATCTTTGTCTCAACCAAAGGGTGTGAAAGAAAGTTCAAGACTTTGCTCAAAAAGCATGTTGATGAAGGATTCATCAAAAACATCATCTATCACAAAAGAGATGGTCAAGAATCAAGTTTCAAAAATAGCAAAATCTGAAGAACATTCAAGAACCACCTTATTGATGGTGAAGGATTCATCAAAAACAACCTCTGTCACAAAAGATGAAGAATGTGTGTTGAAGAAACCAATGGAGTGTGTTAAGAGGAGGCAATGTTGGTTGATTTTGAAGAGGATGTTGGCGGGTAGAGATGGTTGGGATTTGAAAGATCCTCCAGCAATGGAGTCCAAGAGTTTGGAAAAAAAGTCAAAGGCAATAGGTTTGAAGGAAATAGAGAGAAAATTGAGGTTGTATGCAACACCATATGAGTTTGCTAGCGACATGAGGCTTGTGTTCTCTAATGCAATGATGATGTATCCTCTGTTGTAATTTATTACAAATGTGTTCTAAAATGACAAAGTGGTGAAAATGAGTAAATGCTAATAAATGCATGCAATAAAGTCCCACATTGGAAGATTCACTCATTTTCAAAGTCTTTATAAAGAGTTAATAACATTAACTCAACAAAAGGACAAAAGAGGATAAAGTGCCACATTGACAAATGTGGTGGTCCCAAGCATTATGCCACTTGTCCCAATCCTACAACCACTCGCCGGTGTCGCCACCGGCGACACTGGCTCTGGCTCCGACTCCGTGTCCGGGTCCGGGGCGTGGGCGTAGAGGCGCTAGTGGCGGCTTGTAGACGGCACTTGAGCACTTAGGCACGTCGCATCGGAGCGATCGGGTTATTCGCGGCGTTAATGAGGCGGCTCCGGCGGGCGAAGGGAAAGAAAAGGCATGATGGCACAAAAATTCATCTTGGTCCAAAGAAAGATCATAACAGGTTCAAAAACTCTAGTGGACAAAAGGGTACTAAAAATGGATGTTATGCATGTGGCAAACCCGGACATTATGCTCGAGATTGCAGGCACAACAGGCCCAAAACTGAGGTTAATGCTGTTCATGCAAATGACGACATAATCGCTACTGTAAGCGAAATTATGGCCATCAAAGGAAAAGTCCAAGGATGGTGGTATGACACATGTGCAACTGTACATGTGTCTTATGATAAAGCGGCATTCAAAACCTATACCGAAGTCAATGATGGACAGGAAGTGCAAATGGGCAATGAAGTCCGATCAAGAGTCGTTGGAACAGGATCCGTTGAACTCAACTTCACCTCTGGAAAGAAAGTCACTCTTATCAATGTTCTTCATGTTCCCGACATGAATAGAAACCTCGTTAGTGGGGACTTGTTGGGAAAACCTGGCATTAAATCTGTGTATGAATCGGGCAAGTTAATATTGACCCGTAATGGTATATTTGTAGGAAAAGGATATTCCGCTGAGGGAATGATCAAACTATGTACTACCGATAATATTATTAATGAAATTTCTAATTCTGCTTATATGCTTGAATCTATTTCATTATGGCACTCTAGATTAGCACATATTGGTATTAGTACTATGAATAGACTAATCAAATCTGGATTGATATCATGTAACATTCATGATTTCGGAAAATGCGAAATATGTGTTAAGTCTAAAATGATTAAGAAACCTTTCAAAAGTGTTGAAAGAAAAACAAATGTTCTTGATCTTGTGCACTCCGAATTGTGTTAATTCAATGGAATGTTAACCCGTGGGTGAAATTGTTATTTCATAACATTTAGTGATGATTGTTCTAGATTCACACATGTATACCTCTTAAAGCATAAAGACGATGCCTTTAATGCTTTCAAAACATATAAAGCAGAAGTCGAAAATCAATTAAGTACTACCATAAAAGTACTTAGAAGTGATAGAGGCGGTGAATACTTCTCGGCAGAATTTGATGCATATTGTGAAGAATATGGCATTATACATGAATGTTCTGCGCCTCGCACACCACAACAAAATGGCATGGCCGAAAGAAAAAATCGAACATATCAAGAAATAATTAATGCTATGTTGATGCATTCAGAGTTGCCATTTAATTTGTGGGGGGAAGCATTATTATCCGCATGTCACATAATGAATAGAATTCCATTAAAAACAACTGGAATTTCTCCATATGAAAAATGGAAAGGAAGGTCACCAAATATTGATTATTTTAAAGTGTGGGGGTGCGTGGCATATTACAAAAATATGGATCCCAAGAGAACAAAACTAGGTCCTCGAGGGATCAGATGTGCTTTCATAGGATATGCACAAAATAGCAAAGCATATAGACTTCTAAATTTAGAGTCTAATGTAATTGTCGAATCTAGAGATGTGGAATTCTTCGAAAATCTTATCACAAAGAATAAGGAACCAGAGAATCCCACGATCAAAGAATCTGGTGACAATGATTCGACGCGGATTGTTGAAACACAACCCGAACCAAGAAGAAGCAAAAGGGCACGTAGGAATAAAGGTCTAGGACCAGATGAAATCGATTCTCAACTTATTTCCGTTTATCTAGTTGAAGGAAATAATAAGAATGATGTTCATAAAATTCCTATTATTCTTCAAATTGAAGATGATCCTAAAACATATAAAGAAGCAATGACTTCTAGAGACGCTTCTTTTTGGAAGGATTCTATCCAAGATGAAATGGATTCAATTATGTCAAACCACACTTGGGAACTAGTTGATCTTCCGAAGGGATCAAGACCCATTGGATGCAAATGGGTGTTTAGGAAGAAGTATCACAGCAATGGTACATTAAACACCTACAAGGCCAGACTAGTTGCAAAAGGATTTAGACAAAAGGAAGGTATTGATTATTTTGATACATATGCACCAGTAGCAAAAACTACGACGATTAGAATTCTGTTTGCACTGGCCTCCTTGAACAACCTTATTGTACATCAAATGGACGTTAAAACAGCATTCCTAAATGGTGATCTCGATGAGGAAATTTATATGGAGCAACCAGAAGGCTACACACTTCATGGAAATGAACAAAAGGTATGTAAACTTGTCAAATCTTTATACGGTTTAAAACAGGCACCAAAACAATGGCACCAAAAATTTGACACTGCCATACTTTCAAATGGGTTCATTCCAAATTCTTGTGACAAATGCTTGTACACAAAGGTGTGTGGAAATGCTATTATCTTTCTATGTCTATATGTTGATGACATGTTGATTATTAGCAATGAAATGAATGGAATCTTAGAAACAAAAGGTTTTCTAACTTCCACATTCAAGATGAAAGATCTTGGATTAGTTGACACTATATTAGGGATCAAAGTAAGACAAAATAGTGGGGGTTATGAACTTAATCAAACACATTACATTGAAAAAATGTTGGAAAAGTTCAAACACCTTAACTTCAAGGAAGTACACACTCCGTTCGATCCTAGTGTCAAACTTCAAAAGAACAATGGTAGATCCATGGCACAATTGGAATATGCAAGTGCAATTGGATGTCTAATGTACTTAATGCAATGTACTAGACCAGACATAGCATTTGCTGTTAGTAAAATGAGTAGATTTACTAGCAATCCAAATGATGAACATTGGAAGGCAATAACAAGGATTTTTGGATATTTGTCAAAGACTAAAAATCTTGGCCTTCATTATGGTAAGTTTCCTGCCATACTAGAAGGATATACCGACGCAAGTTGGATATCAAGTTTTGGAGATTATAAATCTACAACTGGGTGGATATTCACATTAGCTGGAGGTGCGATTTCTTGGAAGAGCAAGAAACAAACATGCATTACTCTCTCAACCATGGAATCAGAGTTTGTGGCTCTTGCATCTGGTGGACAAGAAGCAGAATGGTTGAGGGATCTCTTATTAGAGGTTCCATTAGCTAAAGAAAATGTTTCAAAGGTGTTGATACATTGTGATAGTCAAGCCACCCTGGCTAGAGCGTTCAGTGAAGTATACAATGGAAAGTCTAGACACATAGGTCTTACACATTCTCTCGTGAGAAAAATGATAAAGGATGGGATCATTTCACTGACATATATACAAACAAGCTACAATTTGGCTGATCCTTTTACTAAACCACTGGTCAAAGATTTAGTAAAGTCTACCTCGAAAGGTATGGGATTAAAACTCCTTGAATGAGGGTTCCAACAATGATAGCAACCCAATCTGAAGTTAATACATCTTAACCTAAGATTCAATGGGTAACAACAAGTCGTTGATTTGGAAGTTGGTGCAACATTTCATGATAAATGTTGACTATTACGTAATTGAGGGTTGAGTTTTAAGGAAACTCTTAATGAAGTTCTATATCGAGGATATGTATCTAAAGAGATACTAATAAAACTTCACCTATATGAATTTCGAGATGGTGCCGTCTCAAAGTGAGAGTTGGAGTTTCTCTCTGTTAGCTGAAGATTTCGTTTTATGTTGTTTATCCTTCGAAGGAGTTGAGAATCGAAGGAAAGATGGTTACTGATGGCCATCCTTTAAAAAGTAAAAGAATGGCTACTGATGGTCATGCTTCGAAAAATAAAGACTTCTAAGTTCGATGAAGATAAGTGAACGCTGAAAGATTAATGAAAGCATATGTCTTCGGGACTTAGACAAAATTCATAGAATATGTATTCAAGTATTACTACTTAGCGTGTTTTTTAGTAGTGTTTGTTTAATACACTGCCACGCGTCGAAGATGGACTCAGGTGGGAAGATTTGAAATTCGAAGACAGTTTCGTAACCGTTCAACAACAGATGGCTTCGCTGGAAGTTCTGATGAGAAACGTGGCAGCAGATTAGTATAGGACCGTTAAGGTCGAAACTAGTATAAATAGGAGTCTTAGTGTTAGGATTCTGTGTGTTCATTTTGTACAAATCACTCACATATTTACTCAAGTATCAAGCGTTAAGAGAAAGAGTTCGCTGAGAAAATGTACGTATGACACCACCATTTTAATACATGTGTATTATCTTTTTGTTTTTATCTTTCAGAATTACTGCATTTCGTTTACTTCTTGCCATTTACGTTTCTGCATCTTTACTTTAACGTCATTTACTTTCGAATTACTTTCATGCTATTTACTTTCAAAGTCTTTTATATTTCTGCAGTTTAAGATTCTTTACGTTTCAATTGTCCTTTTAATTTTTTTATGTCATGTCACTTCGTGGAAGTCACATTTATACGTAACAAAGTGATTGTCAAGACTATTTGTTCTGTTAATCGAACAACGCTTATTGAAGAAGACAAATAATGAATATGGTTCGAACAAACATTGATAACAATCTTCTTGACTATGTGTCCTAGGATCAATCTAGTCGATCCTGCAAGTAACCAAATCATATTTATTATAGTTTGGAAGACTAGCGGTTGTTTACCGGAAATCACCGTAAACAAATTGGCACGCCCAGTGGGACAGTGTCAAGCAGATTGTTTTAATCAATTGCTTTATTTTTGTCTAGACAATATCAAGATCTTGTATGAACCTTAGGAACGGTAAATTAAAGAACAGTGCACAACCGATTCCCAAACGAAGGTACAACAGGAAAATGGTCGTTACGGCCAGTGCAGGGGGTAATCAAGATCCCCCACACGGTTCAGGATCAGGAGCGGCAAATTCGACTTCTACTCAAGAAACACGAGATGCAACGGGTCCAAATGGATCGAGACCTGCAGATAATTCCCAGACTATGCCTGAAAATAATACAGCACCTTCAGGGACTGTTCCAGTTTCAGTGTCGACAACCGCACCCTCATCCACAAGCGCAGAGGACGTATTGTTTGCTTCGACAAATGCTGCAAACAATTTATTTGGTCAAGGCACGAACTCCGCTTTCGAATGGAGACCAAATAATCCATACGGAATTCCATACCCACATGGAACAGGCGTACGAGGGGCAGGACATATATATGCCCCAACTAACAATGCGACATTTTCACCAAATGTTAGTTCAGTGGGTCGAAGTGCACATAACACTGGTTTCTCTACCCAGATGCCTCACTTTACCACAAATAACCAAGCAGCATTTCGACAAGAAATGGATGCAAGCAACCATGACATGGTAGGGGTTTTGGCCAGAGAATTGACTTCAGTTTTAAGCCCACTAATGGCAAATGTTACTACTACGAATAGAGAAAACATGGAGACTTTCCAAAAGATATCATCTCAGATGAATCGAATGGCAGAATTCATGGGAGTAACGCCACCTAAAAGGAAGGACAAACAGCCTTCGAATCAAGAAGAGAGGCCCATTTTAGAACGTGTACAAGACATAGTTCCATCATCTAGGACGGCTACTAGGGATGTAGGCCCCTCACGAAGAACAGAGGTGTTCGAAGGAACTCCAATAATTAACTTAGAAGCTTCAAACCAAAGAACTGTCCCCGTCCGACAAGAAACGGAGGAGGAGCAACCCAGATTAAGGATTGTGGGTAGGAACGAACACCCAGATGAGATTGTTCAAAGAGTCAGAAGAGAAAATCTGGCTACAGAAAATAATTTAACTGCCATGATAGAAAGGGTTATGGCCAACAATGGCCTTAGTACTGGACTTAGACGTCCAAACTATACATCCCCTATATCAGATTATATCATGCAAACAGAATTGCCTAGGGGCACTAAGGTACCCAAATTTACAAAATTTTCAGGCGAAACGAACGAGTCAACGGTGGAACATATTGCTAGATATTTGACGGAAGCAGGAGACTTAGCGGGAAACGAGGATTTAAGGATCAAATATTTCCCTAGTTCACTGACAAAAAATGCCTTCATTTGGTTTACTACTTTGCCACCAAATTCGATAGATGCATGGGCATACTTGGAAAGACTTTTCCATGAGCAATTCTACATGGGCCAAACTAAGATAAGTTTGAAAGAATTGGCCAGTGTTAAAAGAAAATTCACAGAAATAATTGATGATTATTTAAATAGGTTCCGTCTGTTGAAATCAAGGTGTTTTACAACAGTCCCAGAGCATGAACTTGTTGAAATGGCTGCAGGTGGTCTAGATTATTCAATAAGAAAGAAACTAGATACCCAATACCTTAGGGACATGGCCCAATTAGCAGATAGGGTTCGACAAGTCGAACGCCTGAAGGCAGAAAAAGCTAGGGCAAATAAAAGTTATAAGAAAGAAAGAGTGGCATACGTCGAAGCCAAGGATGCTGAGAATGAGTCTTTCGATGACTCATATAGCCCTGAAGAAGTCGAAATAGACTTGGCTGAATTGAAAGAAGCGCCACCTTATGCTTGCAAACTGCTAAATCCTGCCAATGGAAAAAATCCAGTAGAAAACGATAAGAATGATAGGTTCCCTAAGAAAACTTATACATTCGACATTACCAAGTGTGATGAAATATTTGATTTATTGGTAAAAGATGGCCAAATGATACTACCTCCAAATTCAAAAATTCCTCCGTTGGAACAACGGAAGAAAAGAGGTTTTTGTAAATATCATGGGTTTTTAGGCCATAAAACTTCTCAATGTTTTCTTTTCAGGGATCTAATTCAAAATGCTCTCAATAATGGAAGGTTGAAGTTTGCTGACAAGACCAAGAGTCATATGAGGGTCGATACCAATCCCCTAAACATTGCTGACGCCAGCCTCTGCGAGGTAGAAGATATCAACATGGTGGAGGTTTCTGAAATCGAGGTTGTGAAGACTAAAGCAATGTTCAATGGAAAGCAGGCTACTGAAAGCCTAAATAGTGACATAATCTTCAATACTGATGTTGAAGAATCTTCCAAGGCAGAAATAACTGAAGCCTCGAAGGAAGAAAACAGCGAGGCCACTGAAGACCTCAGGATGAAACTCCAGAAAATCCAGATCTCTGAAGTTCCTCCAGCAGCGGTTAACATGGTTAGCGCCAGACGACCAGTGTCTGAATTTGGCGAACTAGAGACATGGCTGACGAGGAAAAATGGGGGCATCGAAGTTCCTCCAAGAACCGAAAGCCTCAAAGAATATCTCTGGAATTGCCACGAGAGAAATGGTGGTAAGCAATGGATCTGTCCAAGGTGTTCGATCATGCTGAATCGAAGGGTCGAAGCCAACTTCGAAAGGGTTCGACGCGAAAGGTGGGAACACCCAGGAAGAGAGCCAAATCCCCTACTACAACTGTACCCAAAGATGGAGGAAAGCTTGGTAGGATTTTTGGTCAGATGCCACAAAGAAAACACTGAAGTTGCTCTCTGCCCAAGATGTGGGGCAGTCTATGACGAAATGCTAGCACGATCATTCGAACGTGTGTATTGCTACATGAGTCAAGAAACTCAGGGGTTGCGTCCCAACCTGTACGGTTTCGACATTTGGACTCCAACAAAGAGGCCTGATAGCCCACATCCTAGGACTCGAAGGGTGACGTTCAAGGTCCCTGCAAATGCACCCAGGGATAGGTGGGTACAAGCTAATGCAAGAACCAACAAATGGCGAAGTTGGGACCAAGGTGGTAGAACTGCAATGGCATATAGGAAACAATTTCAAAGATCAAATCGAGAGGTGTATCGGTTGGAGAATTATAAAGGAAAAAATCCTATGTCTCGGTCCCAGTGGAGAAGGCATCAGAGAATAAAAAAGGCTCAGAAGGAATACAGGCCAAGAGAAGCTGGAGACTCTAGTAGCAACCAAGTCCCATACCAGGGGGCAAAGTCGAACAAACCTCCGGTGGAACGCAGACTATTCGAAGCTGAAAAACTCTTGGATGAAGAAGACAAGATGCGTTCAAATTCTTGGAAAGAAGAGGATAGAATGACAAATGATTTTGACTCTGATGGAGTGTCATCTATAAACTTGAATTGCAATGTTGTCTCGGTACTCCCTCACGAGTTTAATCAGGAAACTGAAGTAGAAGACTGTGAAGAGGCTGATATCGAAGAAATGGCAAAACACAGACCCGTGTGTTACTATGTACTGAATAACGGTGCAGTAGAAGAACAGAATGCTTTCTTCGAAAGGCCTGATGAGGGTATGCGAAATCATTTGAAGCCACTCTATATCAGGGCTAAGATTGAGAACGTGGGCATAAATAAAGTCCTAGTTGATGGGGGAGCAGCAGTGAACCTAATGCCTCAATACATGCTAAAAAGAATTGGTATGTTCGATACGGATATAAGGCCACATAACATGGTTTTATCTAACTACGAAGGCAAAATAGGACAAACTCTGGGAGTTGTTCAAGTCAATTTGACAGTAGGCTCAGTTACCAGGCCAACCATGTTCATGGTTATTCCAGCAAAAGCAAACTACAACCTTTTGCTTGGTAGGGAATGGATTCATGGAGTAGCAGCTGTACCCTCAACCATGCATCAGAGGGTGACAATTTGGAGAGAAGATGGTATAGTGGAGAATATCGAAGGTGATCAGAGTTATTACATGGCTGAGGTCAACCAGGTGAACAAAAACAACTTCGACAGGAACTTGGCAAACATAGGCCCTTGTCATGCTGCTGAAGAAATGTATACCCCAAACAAAAATGCAATGTACTATTTGACTTTACACCCAAATGGATTCCAATGGGATAGGGAGATCATGGATGGTCCACCAGATCCAGCACCATCGGAGAATTATCCAGCAGTACGGCCAACTGGCTGGGACGATGACATTAATCATGTCTGAGTCTGCGTTCTTCGAAAAGATTTCGGCCTATGTGGCCGAGAACAAAAGAAAAACGGCTCTCGAAGCCGAACTATCAAATACAAAGATAGATACAGTCCTAACCAAAGAAGGAATATCAGAATTGGAAATACGTACGAGTTTCGAACTCCTTGAAGATACGGGTCCAATTGAAGAGATCATAGGAGAAGAACCAAGTCAAAGGTTAGATGCAATATACGACGAAGAACCGTTGGGATTTGAAAAAGACCCGATGGCGTCGAACATAAAGATGTTGGCCCAAGATCCACTTGAAGAAGTCAATCTTGGAGACAATGATCAAAAGAGAATAACATATATCAGCGCGAAACTAGAACCAGAATTGAAAGCAACGGTCATCAAAATGTTGAAAGACAATAGAGATTGTTTTGCTTGGGATTATGATGAGATGCCTGGTCTCGAAAGAGACTTAGTCGAATTGAAATTACCAATAAAAGAAGGGAAGAAGCCAATAAAACAAACTCCCAGAAGATTCGCGCCAGAGATTCACTCGAAGATTAAAGCAGAGGTCGAAAGACTCTTACGGTGCAAATTTATCCGAACTACAAGGTATGTTGAGTGGATTGCTAATATAGTGCCTGTAATTAAAAAGAATGGCTCATTAAGAGTATGCATAGACTTTCGCGACCTTAATGCAGCTACTCCGAAAGACGAGTATCCCATGCCTATAGCAGAAATGCTAGTAGACTCGGCCGCAGGTTTTGAGTATTTGAGCATGTTGGATGGATATTCGGGATACAATCAAATTTTTATAGCAGAAGATGATGTATCCAAGACAACATTTCGTTGCCCAGGAGCAATAGGCACTTACGAATGGGTTGTGATGCCTTTTGGTTTAAAAAACGCAGGGGCAACTTATCAAAGAGCAATGAATTCTATATTTCACGACTTCATAGAAACATTCATGCAAGTGTATATAGATGACATTGTGGTGAAATCTACCTCGGGTATGAGTCATCTCGATCATCTGAGCCAATCATTCGAAAGAATGAGGAAATATGGCTTGAAGATGAACCCCCTTAAATGTGCTTTCTTTGTGCAGGCAGGCGATTTCTTGGGTTTCGTAGTCCACAAAAAAGGGATAGAAATCAACCAAAACAAGACAAAAGCCATTATGGATACCAAGTCTCCCTCCACGAAGAAAGAATTACAATCATTGTTGGGTAAGATAAATTTCTTAAGAAGATTTATCTCTAACTTAAGTGGACGCACGCAAGCTTTCTCACCTCTACTTCGGCTTAAGCAAGGAAAATTCGAATGGCGTGCTGAACATCAAGAAGCTTTCGATCAGATAAAGCAATACTTGACTTGTCCACCAATTCTATCTCCCCCAAATGGGAAGAAGCACATGCGCCTATATATTTCAGCATCAGATAAAACAATAGGCAGCATGCTTGCCCAGGAGGATGAGAATGGCATCGAAAGAGCCATTTATTATTTAAGTAGAGTACTCAATGATGCAGAGACTAGATATACTGATATAGAAAAACTCTGCCTTTGTTTGTATTTCTCCTGTATCAAACTCAAGTATTATATAAAGCCAGTTGATGTTTACGTTTCATCTCATTATGATGTTATTAAACATATGTTATCTAAGCCAATACTTCATAGTCGAATTGGCAAATGGGCTTTAGCCCTTACTGAATATTCATTAATATTTCAGCCTCTCAAGGCAATGAAAGGTCAGATTGTGTCAGACTTCATTGTCGACCATGCGGTGGTTGAGAATCATCAGCATTGTGTAGATTTGAAACCTTGGAAGTTATATTTCGATGGTTCAACGCATAGAGAGGGAACTGGTATTGGAATGTTGATAATTTCTCCTGATGAAATTCCAACAAAGCTCAAGTATAAAATCGAAGGTCCATCATGCTCCAATAATGAAGCTGAATACGAGGCTTTAATTGCTGGACTTGAGGCTTTGTTAGAATTGGGGGCAACCAGAGTCGAAATTAAAGGAGACTCCGAATTGGTCATCAAACAATTGACAAAGGAGTACAAGTGCATCAAAGAGAATTTGATCATGTATTTTATCATCGCAAATAGGTTGCTCAAGAAATTCGAATACGTGGAATTAAAACATGTACCAAGGGTGAATAACCAGGAAGCAAACGACTTGGCTCAATTAGCTTCGGGATATAAAGTATCAAAAGAAAAGTTGGAAGAGTTGATTGAAGTAAGAGGAAGAGCAATGTTTACTAAACTTTCGCCAAGTGATCTGGAAGATTCACAATTGGGTTATGCCAATAAAGAACAATTCGAGGTACTAAATATAGATTCATTGGCTGACACAGACTGGAGGAATCCAATTATTAACTATCTGAAAAATCCTTCGACGGATACAGACAGAAAAATCAAGTATAGAGCCCTGTCATATTTTCTGATGGGAAATGAATTGTTCAAGAAAACTCTTGAAGGGGTATTGTTGAAATGCTTGGGAGAAGCAGAAGCATACTTGGCTCTGTCGAACGTACATAGTGGGGCATGTGGTGCACATCAAGCAGGGCACAAAATGAAATGGCTTTTGTTTCGTTATGGGATGTATTGGCCTTCGATGCTAAAGGATTGCATAGAGTTCGCGAAAGGGTGCCAAGAGTGCCAAGAACATGCAGGTATCCAACACGCTCCAGCAAACGAACTAAGTACAATAGTAAAACCATGGCCTTTCAGGGGATGGGCACTGGATTTGATTGGAGAGATTCACCCCAAGTCATCCAAAGGGCAAAGATACATTTTGGTAGGAATAGACTATTTCACAAAATGGGTCGAAGCAATACCACTGGCAAATGTGGATCAAGAGACGGTGATTGAGTTTATTCAGAAACACATTATATATAGATTTGGAATCCCAGAAAGTATAACAACTGATCAGGGATCAGTCTTTACTGGACGAAAAATGCAAGATTTTGCCAGAGAAATAGGTTTCAAGTTATTTACTTCTACACCTTATTATGCCCAAGCAAATGGACAGGTTGAAGCAGCAAACAAAATAATAATTGGCCTTATCAAGAAGCATGTAGGAAAGAGACCCAAGAATTGGCATAAGACTTTAGATCAAGCACTTTGGGCTTGTCGAACATCTCCAAAAGAAGCTACGAATACAACTCCTTTCCAGTTGACGTTTGGACATGACGCAGTACTTCTAATTGAGATATGTTTGCAATCAGTAAGGATACAAAGACAAGCAGACATTCCTCCCAACGTATACTGGGAGTTAATGATGAATGAGTTAGTAGATTTGGACGAAGACAGACTTCGAGCACTGGAAATGATAAGAAGGCAAAAGGAAAGAGTGTCCAGAGCTTATAATAAAAAGGTGAAAGGTAAAACTTTTGTTAATAATGACTTAGTCTGGAAAGTTATTTTACCTATAGATCGAAAGAATCAGGCACTTGGTAAATGGTCCCCACATTGGGAAGGACCCTTTCGAATCTTAAAAGTATTCTCGAACAATGCTTATGAAATTGAAGAATTAGCAGAAGATCATAGGATCTTGAGAGTAAACGGGAAATATTTGAAGAGATATAAACCAAGTATGCACGAAGTAAGGATTGCAAAGACGTAGATACCCAGGGTACTACGAAAAGCCAAAATGGTCAGGCACCAAAATGGCTGCACAATCAGGAAGAATTATGGAAAGAAAAATCAAAGAAGACACCAAAATATTCTTTTTTCATTTCAATCATGGGAGTACATTCATTACAAAAAGATCCAAAGAATAGGATCTGAAGTTACAAAAAGAAGGAAGGCATAAATATATATAAAAAGATTAAACCTAAGGTAAAAACTTGCTAGTCAATCCTTTGGTTTAAATTGTCCAAAGACAACACGGGAGAAGGTTCGGCCTCGAACATATCCATGGCTCCAGAATTACGCATCCTTCTCACTACGCCTTTCTTAAGAAAAATGTAGCTAAGGACTCTCCCATACGGAAGACAAGTCACAACCCCTCGACGGTCAACACCGGCAGAGACAGCTTTAACAAGCCCCTTGAAGATCATCAAAGGGATGTTAATTTTCTTCCCTCGAAGACCACAGAGGATAAACTCCAAGTCTTCAACCATGATGTTGTTTTCGTCAATCCGCTGAGGTTGGAAGTTCCCCACGAGCATCTGGTGCCAGATCCTGATGACTTTGGCACTAAAGCGGTCATTGTCCATAAGAGTTCTCAGCATGAGATGAGTAGTCATGCTGAAACTGTTGTCATCAAAAGTTTCACCAGAGTTATTGCATCTTATCAGATTGGCAATAGTGGTGGGAGTAATGCTGAGACGAGCGTGTCGAATAACAGAATCAATGGTGGTCCTACCTTCAGGATCTATGCGTAAAGACGCATTCATCCAGAATTCTGCCACCATGTTGGGGTAAATAGCACCCTCCAGGACTTCCTCAAAGTAGAAGTCTAGTTCCTGGTTAACAAACAGGGTTTCGATGGTGATGAAATGGCGAACAAGTTCATCCTCAGAGAGTCTGAACTCGCCTCTAATGAGGGCTTTGATGTCGTTAAAGAAGAGAGGTTCAGCCATTGTAAGGTAAGAAAGTTGTTCTGAAAGAGAAGTTGTGTGTTTTTTTTCTGTGTTTAGTTTGGAGAGAAAACGCATGAATGAGAAATAAAGGTGATATTGGACCCTTTATATAGAAGGGGAATACTGAAGGGTGGGTTTTAATTGCCAATGAGTGATTGGACTGCGGTTGGTTTTCCAAAGAAAGAAGTTATGGCTTCCGCCGTTTCCCGCCCTTGGAAGTTGAGAAGTAATCATTAAACTGATGCACGCACGTCTGAAAACCGACGTTTTGGAGAAAGTGACGTCACTTTTAATAATGATTATGGCTAGAAGAAGTGGAAACGTCAAGTCTAGAGGCAAGAGTGCTGCGAAGGATGTTCAGGTTCTACATGTTGCATTTATTAAAAGCACTGTAGGAAATCTAAAGATATATCTTGACAAGAAATTGAAAGATTTGCTAAATCAACAATGGCAAATATGATAGAGATAAAAGGGAGTCAAGCGTACAAATATTATATGTCTACAGTGGCCTCGATTACAAAATAAAGGTGCAATAAGTAACAAGATCGAAAACATTTAGTTGAAATCCTCAGGGAGATCCTTTTTGATCTTCAAATATTGAGTCTCCCATGAAGACATGCGAAGTTCAATTAGTGCCCGGTGTTTCTTCAACCTTTCGATTTCTGGCACTAACTTTTGTGCAGTCTCGAAATGTTTCATCCCTGACTGCACCACTTCGAGCAAGTCTTGTAGAATAGACTTTTGTAGGACTGCTTGACAACTTTCAGCCTCCTTTATCTTGCCCTCGAGTACTTTGATTTCTTGTTTCCAAGAGCCGATTTTCTTCTCATAATCATCAATGGCCTTCTGATTTTCTGAATGTTTGAGCCTGAGGGCCTCACCTTGTTTCGTTGCGTCCATAGCACAATTCCATGAAGAGTCATGAGAGGCCTTTGTCTCAGATAACTCTTTTTCGACATTTTGCCTTCGAAGGATGTTAGCTTGGAGTTGCTCGAGTAGAGAGCCCAGCAGAACAATTACCTGTGAAACTTCTGTGGAAACTTGAAGCAAATCTACTTTCTTTAGAAGTTGATTTAAGTTGTGGCTCTTAATAGGGTCCCGGTTGAGAACATCTACAAGATTGACCCCAAAGAATCTTTCTTTTATTTGTCGAAGAAGACTGGGAATATCTTCCTTGTCACTAGGGTCTGCAGTAACAGCTGTTGAGACATTAAGCTCCGGAGGCGAAGGAGTATTCACATTCATAATGGCCTTTAAGAAACTGAGAGGATCAGTTTGCTTAAGTTGTTCAAGCTCTGAAGGAGTAAGCTTTGCAGGGGCAGGCGTCGAAGTTGTCTCAGGAATGGTTTTTGCGTCAAGAGTTGAAGTTCCATGAGAAACTAGTTTTTCAGGCTGAGAAATCTCTTCCATAGCATCTTTCTCCGACGCGGAATCTTCGTTGTCATGAGATTGCTGGTTCACATTATCCCTGCCTGAGAATGGATGATCCTCTTCCAAATTTTTGCCTTGATGGGTAGGTGGGGATTCGTCAGTAGAGTGGCTTTCTTCGACTGGTTCATTAGGCAATATGGTAGCAATTGGCCTAACGTCTTCAAAGACTGGTGAAAGAACACGAGTTTGATTTTGAGAGGTACCTATGTTAAACAGAGCAAAGTTATTCAAAAAAAAATATAATAAATAAACTTTTGAGGAGTTTAGTTAACGAAAGTTAAAGTTTGACAAACTACCATAAAGTTTGTCAACATCAATGGTGAGGCCAGGGTCTTTAAAACCGGAAGTAGCAGTGCCAGCATCATCCTGCAATAACAAGGTAAAGTGTCAGTACAATTATTTAGTTAAAATCACAAGATAATATGTGGGACAAACCCAAAGTACCTTGGGTGGAATATTGTCTGGACTTGAATTATGGCTTTCCACAACGAAAGCATTACTAGCAGCTTTCAAAGGAGACTCTTCAGAGGACGCTTTATCACCAGGAGAAACAGCTTTGGAAGGACTTGCCTTTCTCCCTTTTCTCGAAGGGGTAACAGCTTTGTATTTTTTCTTCTGTCCTTGTCTAGTTTGAGGAGGGGATTTATCTTCGCCATCCGAACCAGTGGTCGAAGAAGCTTTACGCTTCGAACCCGTTGGGGGTTTTGAACTCTGGCAAGTGGAAAATGAGAAAGATGAGTACTAATCACATATTGTACAAGATTGAGAGTATGAGATAAGTATGTACCGTGGGCTTCTTATCAGTGACGAGGGAGTCACTCCCACTTGGTTTATTGCTTTTAGATGTCCCAGAGTCTTTTGGGGCAGAAGCTTCCTTAATCTTCCTCCTTCGTGCAACAGCTGTAGTTGAGACTGAAATCAGTATATCAATAAAGAAAAGATAAGTCAGTCGAAGAGATTGCCTTAATCCAGACCTTCAGGTATTGGAGTCAGGACACGAACATGTTTAAGATCTATATGAAGATGTCCTTTGAAAGTATCCAAGGTATGCTTAGTCGGAACCACTCGTTCAGCGCGTTTTTTGGTACTCTCTTGAAGAATTTTGAGAGCATTCCCACACACGAACCAGTCTGGGAAAGGAGGACTTAGAGCCACACCAAAATCAGCACTTGGTAGTGGGGGGAATTTTGGAGGATTGAGTTTGAAAGCCACTTCATAACGTAGTTCTGGTCGAACATACGAGGGCAATTTCAACTTATTTAGTTTGGCGGAAAACTTTTCGCGCAAAGTAACTGCAGCCTCACGAACAGTCCGACTAAGATCATCAGGCCTATAGATAGTTTCAAAGAATTTTTGAAAAGCTTGGATTTCTTTAATATGAGTGGAAGTACCTTTTTGGAAGTTCTCCTGCACATCATTGAAAGCTGCAGTTAGTTCCTGAGCAAGGCTATCAGCATCAAAAATTTGAGAGCTATAATACTCTGTCCACCATTGATGAAAATCTGGTGTAGAGTAAAAAGAAGGTTCAAAAGGAATAGGAGAAAGATTGGTGACGTCAACGTATTTGTCGATTTTTTGTTTACATTCCTCTTCAGTCAAATACAAAGTGTGGAAACACATATGATTCCTTTTCTCATATAAGCACTTGGGTGTTATTTGAGTTAGCCCAAATTGTCTTGAGACCAAATTCGGTTGATAGCACATGAGGATACATTGACCCTTTGATGGTCGAAGACGGTGGGAAAACAATCTTGGAGTCAGAAAGGCTTCCCAAATTTCCATAGATTCGGTTTGTTGATCCTGAGATGTTGGTGGAAATTTTCGAGTAAACCATTCAGGACCTATTGTTCTATGTACAAATGGGGCCATAGAAGGATCGAACTGGTCACGCCGAGCAAACATCATCGAATACGCCAGGAAATGTTCATGAAGCTTTCCCATTTCTTCTTTTGGAGTTAGGTAAGCTAACCCGGTCCCCTCTATAGTTCGATTTTTGATTATGCTATCCTCCTCATTGACATCTCCTCGAAAGGGAAGATGAGTTTCGAATGTAGCATTAAGCCACAGTTGCAATAGCCAGAAAGGACCAGTGTAAAGTAAACTACCAGATTTGAAATTCTTGGTAAGGTTTGCAGCTTCACTAAGGTTTTCATAAAGAGACCCTAGAAGTAGTTGGCTGAGGTTGAGCTTTTTCCCAGCATGCAATTGATTAGCCATGCAAAGGTACCTTTTCGCAACTTGAATAGACCTTGAACAGAAGGCACATCGTGAAAGCCATAATGCTAGAAAAGCAATATGCTCCTCATCAGATATTGTCGCTTCAGTGGTAATATGATGCTTCTGGATGAATGCCGTATAAGTGACTTGCGAATCGTTAAAACCAATAGTGTCATTATCCATTTCATTGGGGTCGAAGGTTTCACCAGTTGGTCGAAGTCCTGTAATAGCGGCCACGTCGAAAAGCGTGGGGGTAACCATTCCACATGGGAGATGGAAGGTGTTGTGAGTAGAGCCTTCAATTTAAAGGGCTAGGCCTAAATTTTAAGGCCCTCAAAATATAAGGGGCCTAAATTTTGACAAATAAATGAGCCCCAAAATAAGGAGGGTCTCTAAAGTGAAGGCCCTTAAATTTTAAATAAGGCCCAAGGCCCCTAAATTTTCTACAAAATATTTTTTATAATTTTTTTTTGTATTTTTAATAAAAAAATGTCTTTTTTATTTTCATAAGAAAATTGATTTTTTTTATTTTTGAAAAAAATCGGATTTTTTTTCCAAAAAAATACATATATTTTTATTTTCGACAAAAAATTGCTTTTTCAAAAAATCATTTTTTTTCAAAAAGTCGATTTTTTTCTATTTTCAAAAAATTGATTTTTTAATGAAAAATCGACTTTTTATATTTTTGACAAAAAAACAATTTTTTTTCTTTTCGAAAAATAATTGATTTTTTAAAATAAATTGACATTTTTTCCTTTTCGACAAAAAATTGATTTTTTTCTTAAAAACACGACTTTTTATATTTTCGACCAAAATTCATTTTTTTAAGAAAAGCTATTGATTTTGATTTTTGATGTTTTTGTTTGGTAGTTAAAAACAGATCTCAATTATTTCTGGATAATATGCTAAAACTTCAATGAATCAGTTTAAGATTGGTTTAGATCAAACTCACTCATGAAATAGAACTGATTAAAATATATTGCAGTTTATAGCCGTAACCTTTTGTTTTTATGTTTAAACCAATATTTTTTGGTGAAATGGTGTTAACGTCTCAAACTCTTGTTCCTATTTATGTTTTAATAATTCATATGCTTTGAATATTTTTGTTCCTCCAATTTCTGCTACTTTAAAATTGTGCAATATGAACATTAAAAAAGGCATTGATTTTGAATATTTTCAAAAAGTGCATCTTTTTATATTTTTAGAATACATTTTTTTTTCGACAAAAAAATCATTTTTTTACGGAAAAGTTGACTTTCCATATTTTCGAAATAATCGATTATTTTAATGTTCTAAAAAAGTAAAATGAGTTTTTAATTTTTTTTAAATTATTTTTATTTTTCAAAATAAAATTAATTTTTAATTATTTAATTTCTAACAAATTATAATTTGGGCCCTTTATTTAGGGCCCTATTAAACATCAAAGTATGAGGGGGCTTAAAAATATGGGGCCAAATAAATTTCTTTTAGTAAGGGGCCTAAAAAAAGAGGGCTATATAGGGGCTTAATTTTTAGGGCTTTGTCATTTAGGGCTTTTTTGACTCCTCTAGTTGTGAGAAGCATCCCAAAAATGAACCGCTGCTACTAACATGGGTTGGTTGTATTCTAAACCCGTTCTTGACAGTTGAATCAAATCGTATATTCCTAATGTTTTCCAGAAGGATCCTTTTTGTTTCTCTACCCTTTCTAGCCAGGCATAGTACAAGTCAGGATCTTTGGCTAAAGGGATTGACCTGAACACTTTTACAGAATTGGTCATATAGTTTAACCTAATTTTGTTTAAAGCTAAAGGGATTGCGGTTGGAGTTTCCTCAATATTAGCAGATTTGCCTAAAGGAGAGCGACCGTCTTCATCTATCTTAACTTTGCTAACTAATGGTCTAGTCTTGTAGTAAGCAGGAAAAAACTTATTCATAGATTGGATACTTTCACTCGGTAACGGACCCATAAAGGCAAGAGTTTTTTCAGAGAGTTCAAAGGGAATGATTACCTGGGAAGCGTAAATAGCGCGTATCTCTTCAGTGTTAGGGTTTGGAACGAACTCTCGTTCCCCAGAACGTGTTGTTGATTGGAGCTTCAAAGCGGGTTGAAGAACATTTGAAGATGAAGCCATGAAGAAATTTTTTGATTAAAAGAACAAGATTTTAAAAAGAGTGAAGATGTTTCAATTTTTTGGTGAAGAAGATGAATGAAAGGCGGTATAGAGACACAAGATCAAGTATTTAAAGGTTTAACGGAAACCTTTTTAAATCTTTTGGGTAAAGCCCGAGAGACACGTGGCGGCTGGTGATTTAATCCAACGGCGGTCGAATGAGTTAGCTTCACTCCTAGTATGAAGGAGTAATGATCAGGAACTAAGGTTAAAACGTGGGAATGTAAGTTATGAGAAGACATCTTTGAAAATGACAAGACGTTTCGGAAACAGTGTTATCAGTGATTATGACGCTAGTCAGCAGTCTTGGAACTTTCAAGGATCATAAAAACGAAATCTTATAATGACAAGAAACGCCTATTTCTGTTGATTCTCGAAACAGGCATTTATTGGGGGCAATTTGTTAGCTGAAGATTTCGTTTTATGTTGTTTATCCTTCGAAGGAGTTGAGAATCGAAGGAAAGATGGTTACTGATGGCCATCCTTTAAAAAGTAAAAGAATGGCTACTGATGGTCATGCTTCGAAAAATAAAGACTTCTAAGTTCGATGAAGATAAGTGAACGCTGAAAGATTAATGAAAGCATATGTCTTCGGGACTTAGACAAAATTCATAGAATATGTATTCAAGTATTACTACTTAGCGTGTTTTTTAGTAGTGTTTGTTTAATACACTGCCACGCGTCGAAGATGGACTCAGGCGGGAAGATTTGAAATTCGAAGACGGTTTCGTAACCGTTCAACAACAGATGGCTTCGCTGGAAGTTCTGATGAGAAACGTGGCAGCAGATTAGTATAGGACCGTTAAGGTCGAAACTAGTATAAATAGGAGTCTTAGTGTTAGGATTCTGTGTGTTCATTTTGTACAAATCACTCACATATTTACTCAAGTATCAAGCGTTAAGAGAAAGAGTTCGCTGAGAAAATGTACGTATGACACCACCATTTTAATACATGTGTATTATCTTTTTGTTTTTATCTTTCAGAATTACTGCATTTCGTTTACTTCTTGCCATTTACGTTTCTGCATCTTTACTTTAACGTCATTTACTTTCGAATTACTTTCATGCTATTTACTTTCAAAGTCTTTTATATTTCTGCAGTTTAAGATTCTTTACGTTTCAATTGTCCTTTTAATTTTTTTATGTCATGTCACTTCGTTGAAGTCACATTTATACGTAACAAAGTGATTGTCAAGACTATTTGTTCTGTTAATCGAACAACGCTTATTGAAGAAGACAAATAATGAATATGGTTCGAACAAACATTGATAACAATCTTCTTGACTATGTGTCCTAGGATCAATCTAGTCGATCCTGCAAGTAACCAAATCATATTTATTATAGTTTGGAAGACTAGCGGTTGTTTACCGGAAATCACCGTAAACACTCTCATGAAAAATTCATGAAAACAGGAAAAGCACATGGCCATAAATAGTGCTAGGCGAGATATGTAGGCGAAAAAACCTTAAAAGTGTGTGTATAAGCAATGCCGGTCTGATCACATGGGATAATGGTTCAAAGCATAGCTACCTAACGTTCCGATTAGCCTTTGCATTGTTTTTACTAAGGTTAAGTTCAAATCGAAAGATACCTAACTGTATTAACACTTTTATCTTCTATATTCTGGAATTGGATTTGTCATTATTAGAACAAGTGGGGGATTGTTGTAATTTATTACAAATGTGTTCTAAAATGACAAAGTGGTGAAAATGAGTAAATGCTAATAAATGCATGCAATAAAGTCTCACATTGGAAAATTCACTCATTTTCAAAGTCTTTATAAAGAGTTAATAACATTAACTCAACAAAAGGACAAAAGAGGATAAAGTGCCACATTGACAAATGTGGTGGTCCCAAGCATTATGCCACTTGTGCCAATCCTACAACCACTCGCCGGTGTCGCCACCGGCGACACCGGCTCCGGCTCCGACTCCGGGTCTGGGTCCGGAGCGTGAGCGTAGAGGCGCTAGTGGCGGCTTGTAGACGGCACTTGAGCACTTAGGCACGTCGCATCAGAGCTACTTTAAGGAAAGTGATTCCATTCACGATTCCAGCCTCGGTCCTCTCGATTGAAACACATTTACTAACATCCTCCAAGGAATCACATTTGCCAAATTGCAAAAAAGTTCAGTTACAATTTTGAACTCAAATGGAAGTCAACTTCTCTGTGACCATAGTTAGGAATGGCCCATATTGGATTTTAAATAGCGGTCGAGACTCAATCGCGTTCAAATGTGGTCGAGTTGCGGTTTCGGCAAGAAAAACTGTTATACTCTTGGAGTTGGTTAGCTACTAAGAGTATGTTCTCTCCTTCCTCTAGTTTCTTTGATTGGTACATGGCTCCGCTTGATTGCTTCAGCGATGTTTAATTTTGTTGTAAGGGTTGCACCCCTAGTGCGATTTCTTTAATACAATTGCCTTTAGAAAAAAAAATATATTTATCTCAACCGTCCCTACTTAGATTGCTAGATGTGATTATTTTGATGAAAAAGAAACAAAAATTTAGTGTGATGTACGTTAGATAGATTGAAACACTAAATGGAAGTATATTTAATCTGATTAATTCTTAATATATAAATCTTAAATTCATATATCTTAGATAACACTTAAATTAATACTAAATTATGTTATTTAAATATTACTTAAATTTATTTAAATATATTTATTTAATTTTTGAAATTAAAAAAAAAAACATTATTCATTGTTGTAAAAAGACTGATCAATATTCAAAGACTTGCTTACGCAAAAAAATATTCAAAAACTTTTTTCTAAAAGAGATTAAAGTTTGTTTGTTACAAATTTTTAAAGAGATTTTAAAAATATTATAATTTTTAAAACAAAAACAAAAAGATATATTAAAATTATTATTTGTTGTCGTAAAAAAAATGATTAATATTTAAAGACCTATTTTCTAAACAACCTTAGCCCTTGTTTGTTACAATTTTTAAAACAAAGAATTTAAAGATTGCATTTTTTTTGTTATAAAATTTTGAGATTTTTAGAGAAAAAATCAAATGAAAAGTTTGTTAAAACAACTTCTCATTAAAAAAAAATAAAATTTCCTTACTTTTCGGTGGCTGATTTACAATAAATCCATAAAATATTAAAATATAATAAAAATAAAAATAAGATTGAGTTTTAAAAGTTGTTTTAAATATTAACGATCTAACCCTAGATTTGAGTACAAATCAAATCAAATCTTTATTAATTCTAATAAAATCTTCTTACTAATGGCATTATTATATATATTAATGTCATCATCGCTGCAATCATGATTTCCATAAAACCTTCTTACTAGTTACATAACACTTTTGTCTCACCATCATGTCTTCCTCAACCATATCCAACACAAACCCTTCGAACACAGAACCCCGTAAAAGACTCATTATTAAACTTAGTTATCCTCCTGGTACTATGAAACGTCATTCAGATTCTTCTGACACAGATGAAAACAAGAGAAGAAAAATTCAACATTCTGAACGACCAACTGTAACCTGCTATTGGGTTGATTCATGTTATAAGACCAAAACAACAACACCTTTATCGTTGTCTCAACAAAAGGGTGTGAAAGAAAGTTCAAGACTTTGCTCAAAAAGCATGTTGATGAAGGATTCATCAAAAACATCATCTGTCACAAAGGAGATGGTCAAGAATCAAGTTTCAAAAATAGCAAAATCTGAAGAACATTCAAGAACCACCTTATTGATGGTGAAGGATTCATCAAAAACAACAGATGAAGAATGTGTGTTGAAGAAACCAATGGAGTGTGTTAAGAGGAGGCAATGTTGGTTGATTTTGAAGAGGATGTTGGCGGGTAGAGATGGTTGGGATTTGAAAGATCCTCCAGCAATGGAGTCTTCGAAGAGTTTGGAAAAAAAGTCAAAGGCAATAGGTTTGAAGGAAATAGAGAGAAAATTGAGGTTGTATGCAACACCATATGAGTTTGCTAGCGACATGAGGCTTGTGTTCTCTAATGCAATGATGATGTATCCTCCAAGGAATCACATTTACCAAATTGCAAAAAAGTTCAGTTACAATTTTGAACTCAAATGGAAGTCATTGAAGGATGAGTGGGGACTTGAGGATAGGAAAAGAAGAAAGGCTCACAAGACTAGAAGATACTAAAGATCACTGCAACATATTCTGATTCTTTATTCTTCATTTGTAATAAAATATTCTGTTATCAATTGATTTTATTATGTAAACTGGTTTCATTAGTTTTCAATATAATTCTGTGATTTTATTATGTAAACTGGTTTCATTAGTTTTCAATATAATTCTGTCACAGTTATTGTCAATCTGTTAAAAGCCTTAACATATTTTGAATGAAGGATTTGTAATTAAATCATAACATTGCATCTTTTGTTAAATGTTTCATCTGGTTGATGAGTAAACTGATGCGGAGAATCCATGAATTTTCATTGCATATTGCGTAAAAATTTGCCGTCTCTTATATCTCGGTTTTCCAATCTATGAATCAGGATAAAGCAAGTTCTTCTTATACTTTAGGCCATTTCTGTCAATGCGAAATCTTTCCATGTGTTTAAAAATGTTGGGGAAAAGTGATAGTTTTTATTTGGATGTAATGGTTTTTTACTTCTCTGTGACCATAGTTAGGAATGGCCCATATTGGATTTTAAATAGCGGTCGAGACTCAATCGCGTTCAAATGTGGTCGAGTTGCGGTTTCGGCAAGAAAAACTGTTATATTCCAGCCCCAATTGAGGTTACAGACCTTTATTTAAAATCTGCCTAAGGTTACCATGTTTAGGATTGTATTAGTACTATTTACAAGCGATACTAGGAATATTATTAGATGGATCATGGACTTAGAATATTCTGTTACATGCTGGTCACAATGATTCTACTTCCTTTGTTATTTACCAATTGAGGCAAAATTTAATCCTAACTTATTCTCAATGGACCAGACTTGTTATATAAATCATCATTTACTCAAACCATTTGAAATGGATCAACACACGAAATATTCTCAACAATGGAACAAAAATTCAATCTATAGAAAGGATATTTCTTTCATAAAGGTCTATAGCATGACCATATTTTAGTTAATCTAAAGTTAAATTTATTGCAATCCTTAACAAAATAATAAATAAATTACAGTTTTTTTTATTAAATATAAAATTACAATATTCAAATTCAATGTTTTTAAAACTTAAAATTTTTTTATTCTTAATAATTTTATATTATAATTTATAGTCATAAGTTTTAAAATAATTTAAATATATGATCCATACCATCTTAAATATTATCTATAATATTTTTGTACTCGTCATTTATTTTTAAAAGTGTTGTTAGGAAAGGGGTTAGAAAAAAAGTGTCATGTTATCTCAATAATTTTTAGTTTGGAGTTGAATATCGGGTGGTGTTGCAGCCATTTTACACAATGTCAATAGGGTGTTAAGCAAGCCACACAGAGATGATCCCTTGGTTATGCTCACTGCAAATTTCTCAAATGGTTTCAGCATGATAGATCGATCAGTCCTGTTGCGCGAGGTGAGGGTAAAATGTTTATCTATTTTTTTTATGGGTTGAGTTTCTTTATGGCCAGGTAGCAAGGTTGACCCTTGGGTTGAGTTTCTTTGGATGTAATGGTTTTTTATTTCTCTGTGACCATGGATTTTAAATAGCAGTCGAGACTCAATCGCGTTCAAATGTGGTCGAGTTGCGGTTTCAAAAAAATTACTATCCATTGTTATAAAAATATTGATCAATATTTAATGACTATGTTTCTAAAAGATTTTAAAATTTATTTTTACAAATTTTTTAAAATATTTTAATTTTATGATATAACTTTCAAAGTTTAAAGATAATGCACTATCAATGTAAAACAGTTTTACACATACAACCAATCAAAATGTTTTAATTTTTCATATAATTTTAATTTTCTAAAATTAAAAATGAGAATTATTCTAATGCATGTCTCTCATTGATTGACAGTGTAAAAATACTTTACAGTGTCTGTGTATTTCCTTTTTTCCCTAACTTTTATGAGATGTTTTTTTAAAATGAGAATGGAATTTTAACGATCCGTGTGATTTCACACTCCAAACGTTATTAAGAACTCCCTATATTTTCGGGGTTTGATGTCAGAGTGTCAAACTACTGGAGGCTCGCACCACATTATAAGTATGAATCACAACATATAAACAAAATAAAATTCAAAACTATGATCTTTATTTTGAATCATTTGATTTCTGTTGGACTCATCGTTGACCTAGACAAAAACATTTTAAAATAGAAACTGCGAATTATAATTTTAATGTTAATTGTTTGTTAGACATATCTCAAGTGATAATAATAAAATATAAATTATAAATTTAGTTAAGGGTTGATCAGGGCTATCTCAACTAACAATACTAAGTTAAATTTATCTGTTTAAATTTCAAATAAATAACTTTAAAAAATTTAGATTTATTATTATAGTAAAATTCAATTAGATTTTAAATTAGAAAATTTTAAAAATATGAAAAGCGAAATATATAATAAAATTTGCCTCTCTAATTCAAAAGGGAAAAAAACTTGAAATCTTCTATATGTATATATGTATATGAGAATTTTTAGGTGATACTAGTAATTTGTTTTGCAAATAACAACTGGAAAAAAAAAAACTAAAATTAAGTTTAGTGTGATATATTATGTAAAACTAAAATTAAGTTTAGTGTGATATATTATGTATGTAGTGTAAAAATATTTTATATTATCCGTTGATCACAACAGTTGATTTATTTAAAATATTTAACATTTAACTTAATATATATTTTTAAAATAATATATTTGAATGATTATAATGCATGGTGTAAAATTCTTTACAATAACAATGTATAGATAGATCAAAATACATAAGTAACTTGTATTTGTTATGATGAATTTTAATTATATAAATTTTAAATTTTTAGGATTTAGGATTAAATAAAAATTTTGAAAATTTTATATAGTAAAAATGAGCTTCTTGCCGATTTTTCAATGTAAGTTTATGAGAACGAACAAAATTATTCAAATTTAAAATAGAAATATTAATTTTTTAAATTAAAAAAAAATGAGGAGTCCAAAACATATTTAAAATTAAATAAAATTAAATAGAAATTAATTTTCAATGTAATCGATAAAATGTTGTTAAAAGAAAAGTAAAGCATTATTAGCAGTGTTTTAAAAACCCAGCCGGACATCAAACCTGTAAGGGTACTGGGTCACTGATCTATTGGTCGAACTACTAGATCACTGGTCGAACCGCATGATTAAACTAGGTTAAACCGGATAACTCGGTTGGATAGACCGGTCGGTATAACAAAATTATATAGGTAAAAAATCTGTCGAACCGGATGATTCAGTATCTACAAAATATAAATAGCACTTAAATTTTATAAATTCATAATTTAAATTTAAATTTTACACATAGGTATCACACACAATAAAATATTACATAATTATAAAATATAATTGCAAATAAAAGTTTAATCGCTACCTAATTTAATTGAATAATTTATAACAAAATAATTCAATTGTCTACTAAATTTAATTTTAATAAAAGAAAAATTATTTAAATTTTGAGATCTCCTTTTTCAATATCAAAATCATCGGTAACAAAATCAACCGCATCTCCAACAATTTTTTTAATTTTTTAATTTTTAGTTTTTAATTATAATAGTCAAAACGACGTTATTTTAATTTTTTAAAATTAAAAAAATTACAAAATGCATTTAAACTTAAATTTAGAGTTAAGTGTTGGTTAGGGTTATCAAGTAACAATACTAAGCTATATTTATTATTTTAAATTTAATTAGTTTTAATTAAAGGTCACGTTTTAAAATTTTAATTAGCTATTTCAATAAAAATATGCACACACCTCACCTACCACACATAAACATGCACCTGAGGATGATCATTTGGATCCGGATGAGTACGATATTGATTTGGATGGGGACAATATTCAGTTGGATGGCGACGATCTTCAGGGGGGGTAATTCGAGGGAGATTTATATCATTGATGAAAGATATTATATTTAGCCCGTTGGAAGTTCGTAAGTATCTTATTTATAAATTTTTAATCACTACGCCAAAATAGCTTTTAGACAACGCCCCTTAGACAGCGCTTTTATACAAAAGCGCTGCTATATGTAAAATAAAAAATAAAACACGGAAACTGTGTTTAAAAAGGAGTGAAAGCGCTGGTATAGGTCAGACTTTAGACAACGCTTATTGAAAAGCGCTGGTATAGGACCACATTAGTAAGCGCTTAGAAAAGCGCTGGTACAGAACCACATTAGACAGCGCTTTTTCAAAAAGCGTCATATAAGGTCAAATAAATTTAAAAAAAATAATTTAAAAGCACTGGTATAGGTTCACATTAGAAAGCGCTTTTGGGAATTGCTGCTTTAGGGTCATATTAGAAAGCACTTTTTGTAAAAGCGCTGCCTTAGTTGGATTAAAATTTAATTTGAAAAATAGATTAGTTCTCCCAAACAAAAAATCTATTGAATCCCTAAATCACGAACAAAAGAACAAATCTCATCGTTCTTCTTCTCTAAATCACGAACATCGTTCTTCTGTTCCATAAATCTACTGAAACCCTATCATTCTTATTCTTCTCCGAAACGAAAATTGCTTATGGATCACGAACAAAACCAGAAGCCCTAAATCCCTTCCATTTTCTTGTTTATACGAAGAACCCCCTTCCTCTGAAACTTCAACTACGACCGGTACTCCATTCCCGTTCCCATTCTTCTTCTTCCTCTTCTTGTTTTTTCGTATTCACTATTAACTCAATTGCTTGAATCCTATGTTTGCATGCGTACGGACCTAGCATGCTCCCTACCCTAAATATCATCGGCGATGTTGTTCTCGTCGAACACCTGTCTCCGCGGATTGGGAAAGTCGGTCACGGTGACTTAGTTCTTGTGACGTCACCTTTGAACCCTAATCGGAACTTGATAAAGCGTGTTGTTGCTATGGAAGGGGATACTGTTACTTTCTTTGATGCTTCAGGTTTTGTTTCCTCTAGAACTGTTGTGGTGTGTGTGCTTAATGGTTTGTTCTTTGTTTTATCCTTTGTCTGTTTTGGTTTTGATTTTGATTTTTGTAGTTTATTTGAAGTACTTTATCTATTTGCAGGCGTACGGACCTAGCATGCTCCCTACCCTAAATATTATCGGTGATGTTGTTCTCGTCGAACACCTGTCTCCGCGGATTGGGAAAGTTGGTCATGGTGACTTAGTTCTTGTGACGTCACCTTTGAACCCTAATCGGAACTTGACAAAGCGTGTTGTTGCTATGGAAGGGGATACTGTTACTTTCTTTGATGCTTCAGGTTTTGTTTCCTCTTGAACTGTTGTGGTGTGTGTGCTTAATGGTTTGTTCTTTGTTTTATCCTTTGTCTGTTTTGGTTTTTGATTTTGATTTTTGTAGTTTATTTGATGTACATTGTTGTTAACTATCTAGCACTGACCTATTCCCTGGCATTTGTGATTATGTCTAATTTATTCTTTTTTTACAAATTATTACGGGCCTGTTAGTTGCGTAGTCGTGTTTGGGGTGTCTGCGCTTCTTGAGTTGTGAAAATATGCCCTTGATTGCTCTCACATTAGGTAAATTATTATGATCGGGGTTTTTCTATTGTTCACTTAGGGTCTTTTGTAAGCTCTAGTAGTTATGTCCATATTTTAAAGACAACTTCGTAAGTTTAAAACTATCCTAAGCCTTAGTTCTGCAATGTGACACTCTTTTGGAATCCTGGAACAGTAGTCCCCAATCTAGGTTCATGGGCTAAAGGATCTATTAGCGCTCACGCGTGATTTAAACCCTCTTTCAATTGTCAAGTATGTATCACTTCTTTTCTGTGGTGCTGTTTGTTTTTGGTTTTATATGAATGTGAGTCGTTACAATCTGATCTTTAGTTAAAATCCTCCTCATTAGGTTGAGGATAATGAATGCTTATAAACTACTGTTAGCCTTGGTTCTTAAACAATATGAAACTTTTTGTTGTACCGAAATTATTTTTCAATATCGGTTATGGAAATGGCTATAATCACAAGCAATTCATGCTGTTGTGGAAATTTATGATCAAATGTGGATGACAGTCTTAACTGTAGTTGCAGTGCAGAGAAGTATGCGAATATGTTGTCTTGGAAAGTATCACATGAATGTTTTATTTTGCTGGATTATAGTGAGTGGGAGAAGGTTTAAGAATTGTGGTCTTTGAGATTGCAAGCCATTGATTAACATGTGTTCAATGAGAGGGTTATACTTGTGTGGTATGTCCCATTTAGATGAATCTTTTGGGTTGTCCATTCAATTGAGTTAGATGTCAAGTTGATAATTTTAGTGAACGGATTTAATAAGAGAATGATTGGATGCAATTTCCTACTTCTTTCACATATATGGAATAGAAAGTACAGTTTTATCAGTGTGTTTTTTCAAATTAGGTAATTCATAAGGTTCCATATAGCATATATGCTGACTATTTTCAATGACCCTTAATGTAATGCATTTATCTGATTTGCTCACTTGGTAGTCGTCATTAGTTTATCGTAACAATTATGATAAAAGTTCAGTTATTTGATTATGGTGTCTAGTTATGTTACTTGAAATATCCATATGCTCTTGGCTGAGGCAATTGGTCATTTCTTAGATTGCAATACTGATTTACTCAAGCATACAAATATCCTTGATTCCATGTATTAGAGCATCTTTCTGATCCAATTCTCCTTTTTGAGTCTTAAAACTTTATAACCATAATAATATTATTTAATTTCTGTTTATAAGGTGACATGTTGTGTCAACCACTGAAGTGCAACAAGGTGACATGTTAAGGCCGCTCATTTTTGCTCTTGTGTTACACCCAATCATTCATCATGTTAGAGACAACTGTAAGCTTCTTCTCCATGTCTGGTATCTTAATGATGGGACTATTATAGGAGATTCATAGGAAGTGGTTAAAGTTCTTGACATCATTCAGGATATAGGTCCATGATTAGGTAGTAAGACTGGGATATTCGTAAAACTGAGATCTTTTGAACTTAATGTGATTGTAGGAAGTTTTGTGAGGATTTGTTTCCGTCGAACATTGGGAGCCCGATGTTTCAGATGAAGTTGCTTCGAGGGAATGTTATTCGAGATGGCGACTTTATTAAAAGTTTGTCCATGAAGAAAGCTTCTAGGGATATTGAACTAATGCACCTTCTTCCACAACTAAGGGATTCTCAAAGTGAGCATCTGCATAGGTATTGCCAAATTGTTTTTTGGCCTAAGAGTTTGTTAATCTAGTCATATGGAGGAATCAACTATTTGGTTTGATAAAGAGTTGTGAATGGAAGTTGAACCCTTGCCTTCTTTGGCCTCGGGTGTTACATGCCCACCAGCTTCCGCATGGTTCATCCTCGAACCACATCGTACTGGGAGAGGTTTGGCTCAGATATCATTTGTAACGCTCCAGACTGCTTTCAGGATGATTGAATGACCCCACAAACCAACAAGGGTCTTTTCAGACTGCTTTGACCTCACTCACACGCTTTGTATGGAACTTCTCAGAAGGTCACCCATCTCAGAATTGCTCAAAGTCAAGCCCGCTTAACTGTGGAGTTCTTACGGAATGAGATATCAAAAAAAATATGCATCTTGTTGGTATATGTAGTACCCAAAAATCCTTTTTAAGCTTTTCTTCAACCATGCAGTCCCATACCTGCACGGCCTCAGGATCCCTCTCATTTCGATGTGACAACCACTCCTTGCTATATTCGGCCTCAAGTGTTACATGCAGTGTTACCATCCCTCGCCTTCTTTGGCCTTGTCGCACGCTCGCGAAAAATGAACAGAGTCGCCACCAATATATTTATCCCATAAGGGAAAGGGATATCAGAAAACCTAACAAAGGGTAAGAACAAGGTCTTGCAAACAGAGAATCTAGGTACGGGAGTCGGTTACGCGAGGGGAAGGTATTAGCACCCCTCGTGCCCATCGTACTCGATGGTATCCACCTATGTTTGTTTCTATCTAATGGGTGTTATCTATGTCTAAGCCTAATGTGAATGAATGCAGAATGTAGGGAAAAGAAAGAATTGTACTCGCACGGGCCCTATCCCGCTGCCTACGTATCCTTTCCAGGAATCAGAGATACCGTAGCTCGGCTAAAGATTTTCTGTTTGTTTTTGTGTTTTTTAGTTGGGCGGAGTCAACGTTCGTGCTCTTGCATAAGGGGACAGCCTAGGATGCAATGGAGCGGAGATAACGGTGCCCTTAGGTGCCAACGAGGCAAAAGAAAAAAGAAATGATTGGTTGGTGTCTTTTAGGGTAGATGAGTGGTGAACAGTTCCCAATACCGGGCCACTCACCACTTTCTCTACTTTGCTTTAGTCTGAACCATTGTTAGGTGTTTTAAGTGTTTTTGGTTGTGTATTTTTTAAGGGGAATTTGCTTCACGATTCGAATCACAAAAAATGTATAATGATCGAGAAGCAGATTAGGGAATGAATCCCACTCGCTTCCATCCCATTATGTAATGTTTGAGAAACAGATTAGAGAATGAATCTCACTCATTTCTCTCCCATTAATTAATGTTTGAGAAACAGATTAGGGAATGAATCCCACTCGTTTCTCTCCCATTAAGTAGTGACCGAGAAACAGATTAGGGAATGAATCCCACTCGTTTCTATGCCACTAAGTGATTGAGAAATATATTAGAGAATGAATCCCACTCATTTCTCTATCACTTGCTTAATGTGATTCGCATCTTCCTTTTATTAATGTTTTAAAGAGTTGAAAAGAAAAAGAATGCAATGGGGGACTAACCTATTCTCTAATATAAGTTATTCTAATCTATAACTGTCCCTAAGGTTGAGGATAACTATCCTATCTCAATTCCCCTTAACAAAGAAGGAAGAGTCTAAGGGAACATAGCAAGCAATAGTAAGGAATTAGCAACATCAAAGCAAGAAATGAGAGGCTAGGCATGGAAACAAGAGAGAGAAGCCTCAAGTCAGTAGCAAAACAAGGGATTGAGTGTCCCAAATCAAATACAAAAGCAACGTGGCATCACACAAAAGTATTCACAAAAGGTTACCAAAGTATCGCATGAATCGTTACTTATCAATTAGCGAACAAACATCATTTAATCGAAGCAGAAAGTGAACACATGGTCTAAGCTTAAAGTCAGTAGCAAACTCATTCATTTAGTTCCAATATCCTATGTTAATCTATATTAGTCAATTAGCATGAAGCGATGCAAAACTCTAACCAAAACTAGGCAATACTAGGTTAATACTAGCTAAACGGTTTCGAATTGTGAATGAAGTTAGAAACATGCAATCAAATAGTACAAGTCAGTAGCAAATAGCCGTTACTAGATGCCTAAACAATCACAAAATCATGCCAAGGAGTTTCACACAAAATTACGGGTCATTTGTACAAGTTACGGAGCGATCGTCAATCAAAAACAAGTTATTCACATGTGAGAAAGAAAAATTGAGTAAAATAGGAAAACATGATTTAAAATTTTCAATTCCAGGTCTTAGGACCTCTAAACATCCCTAATCATATGTACAAAAAGGAACCAACATTATTGCATGAATGCATTTCAATTTGAGAGCACAAACGTCACGAACATCTATTAGAAACGCATGTTAATCGAGTCAAACAACACTAACCAAATACCAATCAAAACAAAGAATTAGGAAATCATTTTTTGTACATAACATCATGGATTAGTCTACAGTAACTATACAAAAATTGGTGATTAAATTCTGATCCTAAAGTGTTAAACGAAATTACTTTGCGAAATCTATCAAAACCGAAAGAAACATGAACATACCAAAGCAAATGATTTATTAAAAATAGTAAAACAATTTCTAAAAATATACCAAAAATGCTACAATTATTTAAACACATGAAATTATCTAAAACATATTTTTGCACATTTTTTACTGGAGTTAGAATTGATTAACCGAACAAAAGTCAGAAGAGAAATAAATTGCAAAAGGAGAAAAATCTAACAACACAGGGGGGTGCAGAAGCAAAATGAAATGCATTGGATTCTCGTAAAAGGCGCGTATTGGGCCTTATTCTGGGGGTGGAAATAGAAATTTCGTATGGCCTAATGGAGATTCAATCCATCTTCAGATTTTGTTTGATCCAATTAATCACAATTATCTTCAGATTAGCAACTAAACCCAATTAATCAACAATTACTCACATTAAACTCATATTAACTAACATCCTATGTCAATTATCACATTAATCTAATTTCTAATTAACAAAAACAGTGGAAGAAGGATTAGGTTAAGAAATGTGTGAACCTTCCCGTAGAACTCAACTCGTTCCTCTTCTCTCACGAGATCGCAACCGGCGGCCACCTCTATCTTCGATTAGCTCCGACAGTATCACCACACCATCCCCGCCGTCTCCGCCTCGTATTCTTCTTTCATCTCTCTCCGTTTCTTCTCAGCCTTTCTACATCTAAGCAAAACCTCAACGAAACCTAGGAACTATGGCACTGAGAACCGTTCCGGTGAGTATTGCGATTGTATTGAATTTGTTGATGACGGAAGTGAAGTTGCGTTGAATCTTGGATGATAATCGTGATAAGAATTCTCGAAGGAAGAACCGAAGATGAGCAAAGATGAGGAGAGTTCTTGAAGATTGATCGGGATTGATGAAGAATTGATCGAGAAGTTCGAAGATCGAAGAACTATTGAAGGTGATGAATTCTGTTACGCTTTGTTACTCTTTTTTTTCAATTCCGTTACGACCTTTTCTGAATCTCCTCTCCGTTTTTTTTGTTCTATTTTTGGTGATTCAATTGGAGAGGTGCAGAAGATTGGAGATGATTTTCTAAGAGAGAATCCTGAAGATTGGTTATGGTTTTTTTTGGTTATGGTTGGAGGATGGAAGATTAAGATGAATGAAGTTGTAGAGAGTGAGAAGGGAGAGGGTTGGTGAAGTCTGTGAAGAGTGAAAGAAGGTGTGGAGAGAAGATGGTGATGATGAATGAGCGTGAAGGGTGAAAATGAACGTGTCTGAACAATGGTGGGAGATTCTGTTATATAGTATCAGGGAGAATCCGAATTGATTGAAAGGTTAGTTAGTTCTCTACTCTTCCTGATTCTTTCTGTTGTAGGATTCGGTTAGAGCTTGGTTAGTAGGTTGTTAGAATTCTGTTATGAAGATTAGTTGGCGTTTTGAAACTGAATTAGTTATGGGGTTTTGTCAGTTATCAGTAACTGAGAATTCTGTTATAGGATGAAGGGTGGATGTGAGAGTATCAAGAGTGGGTTAGCAAACTGAAGTGGAAATTGGGAGTGTTAGTTGTGAATGAATGGTGCTTGTTTGGTTGGTTATGTTAGGGACTGATTCTGTTGTAGTGCAGCAGGGTTAATATATGGTTAGAGGTTTATGGATTCTGTTTGGACTGGCTGCAAGTTTGTTATAAAGCTGGTTAAGATGTTGGAAGTTTGTTATGGAATTCCTATTTGCCCTATTGCTTACTCTTCCCATATGTTAAGAACCTGGTTGTATGAGATATCCTCACTGGAACATGGTTTTGATTGCTGCAGGTTGAGATCTCATATGACAATGATAGAATTTTACTACATGGTCAGCATGTGATTTGAAACATTGCCGTAGGTGTATTGCTTTTGGTATGTATCTTGAATCATAGCATTGGCTTGATATATTATGTGCATTGTTTGCTTCAAACCAAACTGAACTTGTTCTTTTTTCTTTCTTTTTGACAGAGCAATCTATCCATGATGTGATGATGATATTCTGAACCTGTTTCGCGTGTGTATGAGGGTCTGATTGGATTGATCTCGTAGTTGATTCTCTTTTCTGTCATTGCTGTTACATGAAGTGCAAAGTGTTTAAAAAGCATATTTTATATTGCTTGGTCATGAAGAATAATCAAGGACAATGAGGTCAAGATGGAGCACAGTGGTTAGAAGTGTGGCAACCCAGAGTTTCTTCTTGGCTGTAGGTTTAGGACAACAACTTGACTTCCTTCCACGGTTTGTCCAAAAGGTCAACAGTTGACCAAAGTCAAAACACATAATCTTTTGTAATTTTCTCTTGTGATTCTTGTCTTGTATTCCAGAACTATATGGGTTCTAAACTCTTGTAATGAGACTTGAATTTTTATTGTATCTTCTTGTAGAACTTGTTAGAATGTATGAATATTTAAATATATGGGACTTGGATCCTTTGAATGTGCACTCTTTTCTCGTGCAATGAATAATTGTTCGTTTTAATTTTGTATGAATGGATGTCATGAGTAGAGTGGTTACTCTCTTCAAATGCAACTTTAACCTTTTTCTTGAATGTTCTTCCCACTTGAATCAAGTGATGGATTTGTAATACCAATTCTTCGATTGCCTTTTGTTTGAATTCAAGACTTCTTGTTATGGGCTTCTGATTGTCACTTGAATAAACCAAAGATAAGATGGAAACCAAAACAAGCTTAACATGAATCTTGGTTAAAAGCCGACCTTCCATGATTGACTTTGACCTCCAAAAGTCAACTTTTTTTTGCATATGATTTCCAACTTAGAAGTGACTTTAAAACCATTTTTTTTATCAAACCTTTGCGTAACATCCAAAGCATATATGAATTGTGACACAAGTAATTAGATGGACCAAACTTTGACTTAATGATGCAACTCCGGTGAAACTTCATTGCACTAAAATAGACTGTATAGCCATCATAACAAAGCCTTGAAATCGACCCTGATCAAGATGACACCCTTGTAGCTTGATGAATATAGAATTCTTAATGATCATGAACACAATTTCTTCCAAGATCCTTGATCCCATTATTTAATGAATGCATGAGTCATGTTAATGTCCTAATGGAGATATGTACATGAATGAAAAGCCTAAGCCAGATGAAAGTAAAAGGGTAGGACAAATTTGGGGTATGACAGTTGCCCCTATTTAATCGTCTTAAACCTGAAGGTGAGATTGGCGCTAGCCTTTCGAACATTCGAGGTAGAAGAGGATTAAATATTAAGACCTGAAATTTGTCCTGAAATGATGGTGGAAGTGTTATTCTTATTTTTCTGTTTTTGTTTTGATATCTGCTAAGGAAAGAGAAATGTTTTTTTTTCTGGTGGAAAAGTTTATGGTAAGCAATAGTTGGATAGTGATAGCTTGTAACGTAGCCAAGGTGCCAATACAAGGTTCTCAAAGGAGGTGATTGCTGTATGAAACTATGATTGGACAGTGCGGGTTTGATGGAGAGACAGGATCTACTGACCCAAAAATTGAAAGACAAGGATAAATGACTCGAAATCAAGGTGAGATCAACAGATCCACGACTCAAAAGAATTGGAAAAGACGAAGATAAGGTCGACGGACCTACGATCCACAAGAAATGAAAAAGATGAGGATAAGGTCAACGGACCTACGATCCACAAGAATGCAAAAGATGAGGATAAGGTCAACGGACCTACGATCCACAAGAATGAAAAGATGAGGATAAGGTCAACGGACCTACGATCCACAAGAATGCGAAAGATGAGGATAAGGTCAACGGACCTACGATCCACAAGAATGAAAAGATGAGGATAAGGTCAACGGACCTACGATCCACAATAATGCAAAGGATGAGGATAAGGTCAACGGACCTACGATCCACAAGCAATGAAAAAGATGAGGATAAGGTCAACGGACCTACGATCCACAAGAATGCAAAGGATGAGGATAAGGTCAACGGACCTACGATCCACAAGAATGAAAAGATGAGGATAAGGTCAACGGACCTACGATCCATAAGAACGCAAAGGATGAGGATAAGGTCAACAGAACTACGATCCACAAGAATTGGAAAAGATGAGGATAAGGTCAACAGACCTACGATCCACAAGAATGAAAAGATGAGGATAAGGTCAACGGACCTACGATCCATAAGAACGCAAAGGATGAGGATAAGGTCAACGGACCTACGATCCACAAGAATTGGAAAAGATGAGGATAAGGTCAACAGACATACGATCCACAAGGAATGAAAAAGATGAGGATAGGGTCAACGGACCTACGATCCACAAGAATGCAAAAGATGAGGATAAGGTCAACGGACCTACGATCCACAAGGATGCAAAGGATGAGGATAAGGTCAACGGACCTACGATCCACAAGAATGAAAAGATAAGGATAAGGTCAACGGACCTACGATCCACAAGAATGAAAAGATGAGGATAAGGTCAACGGACCTACGATCCATAAGAACGCAAAGGATGAGGATAAGGTCAACGGACCTACGATCCACAAGAATTGGAAAAGATGAGGATAAGGTCAACAGACCTACGATCCACAAGGAATGAAAAAGATGAGGATAAGGTCAACGGACCTACGATCCACAAGAATGCAAAAGATGAGGATAAGGTCAACGGACCTACGATCCACAAGGATGCAAAGGATGAGGATAAGGTCAACGGACCTACGATCCACAAGAATGAAAAGATGAGGATAAGGTCAACGGACCTACGATCCACAAGAATGAAAAGATGAGGATAAGGTCAACGGACCTACGATCCACAAGAATGCAAAAGATGAGGATAAGGTCAACAGACCTACGATCCACAAGAATGAAAAGATGAGGATAAGGTCAACGGACCTACGATCCACAAGAATGCAAAGGATGAGGATAAACAATGAGGCCGGAGCACGAGAAAATTATTGACAACATTGAGGCTAGGGATTGGGGAATTAGTTTTGAAATGGTTTGCCAGGACAGAAACTGGGTACACAACACGGGGGTTGGATCTAAAAGTTTTCCCGTACGAGGGGAAGAGACCACGGAGACTAGTGACGACTAGACTCGATCAAAAGACATAATCACGAAGATGTTGATGCTTGCGAAGCATAAGAATTACATTAATCCCTCAGGCCAAAGGCGGGGTGTAGCTCTTCAAGAGTGGCAATCGTTCGAATTTCCACACACCAAGTATGGTTATTCAAACGATTGAAAAATGAGATGGGTGGAATGTCCACCCTCATTCGCACTCTAATTTGCACGCAGCACACGGGAAATAACCACAACAAGACTAGTGACGACTAGACTTGACAAGAAGATAGAAGTAACCACTGGGAATTACGGAGATATTGATGCTTGCGAAGCATAAGAATTACATCGGTCGCTCAGGCCAAAGGCGGGGTGTAACTCTTCAAGAGCGGCAATCGTTCAAATTGCCACACACTAAGTATGATTATTCAAACGATTGAAAAATGAGATGGGTTGAATGCCCACCCTCATTCACGCTCTAATTTGCACGCAGCACGCGGGAAATAACCTCGGAAACAACGATTCTGACGAAGAAAGACATTGCATCCGATCCATGTTGGAGAGAAACATGAGACTTCTTTTGGGGATTGAGGATACCAGGTATTGGCACCGTGGTTTGAGGAGATTTGTAATGTAGTAGCAGATATCAATCGGAGTTTGTAAGGAAAAAAGTTTGTGGGGGAGTATCGTCGTCTTGATTGAGTGCTGATTTGTATTATCTGGCTTATGCTTTGTATGCATGTTTGGATTTTTTATGGCGTAATGCTCCATTTTGATGGATATGCTACGCTTTTGAGGATGCAATGTTATATGCAGTGAACGCTATATGCAGAATGCCAAATAAAGGCATTGGTGAGGTAAACACCAGGGAGAATCCCCTTAGTGTTAAGGACCATGTGGAGGTGCCAATAGATATTGGACTTTGATTTGCAAGATGCCCCTTCTGGTTGTTGGCTTGTAGAGTGATTTCTGACTTCTCACCATGTGCCACTGCCTGGAGGATTTTCAGCTTGAGGAGATTCCCTCGATTCACCATGTTAGGGATGAGAAGTCCAGATAAGGAGCCTTGATTAGGGAAGTAGAACAGCTCCTAGGAGAAATAAACTCCTATGCTTGAGGAGTGGAACAAACTCTCAAGAGAAATAAACTCCAATACTTGGGGAGAGACCAAGGTTCCAGGAGAAATAAACTCCTATGATTAGGGAGAGGACAATAAAACTCAGAAGATCGTGCCCCAAGTTTCATGACCCATGAAGGAAATTGCCCCACAGGATCCTTGGAGAGATTTTTCAAATCTCGACGTAACTGCCCCAGATTGATCAAATTTGAGAGAGATTCCTCGACTTTATTGCCCCAGATTGATGGAACTCAAGAGATTTATCGACATGATTGCCCCGGATTGATGGAATTTGAGAGGTCAAACCTCGATGCAATTGCCCCTGATTAGGTGTATCTTACTAGAATCCTCAAGCTTTCTTTGTTTTGAAGTCAAACAAACATGGGAACAACTTTACCACGCTCAACGGAGTCTTCAAACTCTTCCCCTCAGAGTAATCAAAGAACACATCAACTGTTCATGCCCAACGAAATTCTTTAGAGAACCTGCCCCTTGATGGTCAATATTTGAGATGATTAGCTTTTACTCCTCGGAGTTCTCAAATTTCTTGTACTTTGACATGATCAAGTTACTCACTGATTCTCATCCTTGAAAATTTCCTTGATGTTAAGCACATATTTTGCATGCAAAAGAATGTTAATTTTAAGATTGATAATTCTAATGCAAAGCCTATGTTAGTCTTGAAGTTGTAAAACTTTTTGTGAAATGAGGTTGCGACCTCTTGTGACCGAATCACTAGTTGACACAACCTCGATTTTTTGCATATGGAAGATAAAGCAAATGTACGATACCAACATGGATATGAGTCACGCTTCATTGGGAGTCAGCTAAATGTTATCTCATCGGAGTGCGCTTTCAAAATAAACCTACTTCAATTAGGACTTTTGAGGGTTGTAACTTGGCCAGGTTCACGGTTTTCAGAAAACAAAGGATTTTAGGCTCAAAATAATTTGGTACCCACCCCCTTCGTGATGTTCTCCATTCCTAGGTTCCATTAACTCGACATGAGTGTTCATTCCTCACAAGGAATTTGGGATGGTTGAGGAATCAATGAGGTTTTTCGGACATGGCAGTCACTCACTTTCCTATTCTTCTGATTGATCATCACACGACTTTGTTCCTTTGATGAGGGTTTTTATTTTGTAATTCTTGTTTTTCGCTTCTGTTTTCCCTAACTTTTGCCTGGACAAATTCTCTTGAATTTTATTTTGGAGTCCAGCGGGATGCCCTAACTTTTGCCTAAGTCACTTATTTCAAGTTTTTGACTTAGCGGGCTTTCTTTTTTTTATTCACTTTTTGAACAAGTCATGTGATCTTGCGTTGCTCTCGATTTGTTTGAAATATTATGACTGCCTCATTCTTTTATTTGATGAAGGATTACCATTGTGGTATTGTCATCTCTTGGTCTCTTGATGGAATAAGGATAATCATTACGGTTTTGATATTCCTCAACCTTTGGAAGGATAACCATTGTTGTATCCTTAGATTCATACCTTTTTGGTGAGTTCTGAACACTCGATCAAGTTAAATGAACACTACCCTGCCCCAAGGTTAAAATAAGGGTTTTTATGATTAGAAAAGAAACTCCTTCTCCAAGGCTCAAAGGGGTTAACGGGGGTCTATCTCCCTTATATCTCCGGTGTTTGGGGATTTGGAACAATGCATGTACATCCTCAGTAGGGTTTTTATTCGAAAACACATGATTAGAGATTTTTCATATTTATCTTTCATCATTCTCCCTCAGCTTTTTGCATAAGCAAGCAATTAGTAAAGTTGGTATCGTAATGCCAAAACATTTTATGAGTGATAACGAATGGATTACTTCAAGACAAACATAGACAATGTATTATGATTTTCATTCAGAAATTAACAAGTTTTTACATGCTATTGATGCTTAAGCACACAAATGAAAAATTACAATGAGAATGCAGTAAGAAACTAAATGAGTGTCGTTGTTGAGGAGACTTGACTCCGTCTGGACTTGTTGAGCTTGAATACTTTCTGCAGTTCCTTCCAAACACTTCAGATTACTTCAAAAGAGAACTCCAACAAAGTCACCCAAGAGTTGTAAACTTTTGCCTTACTTTAGGGATTCGAGCAATGCTAGTGATGCAATGCTCAAGATAAGAGTATGTCTTGCTTATCCCTCGTGCGGGAGCCCCAAGCATAGATGTTGAAGAAGTATTCGCCTTCATAAATGGAAAGAATCTGGTATGGTCATCAAACTCAAGAGAGCTACTTGTGGTGAAGAAGACCCAAAACACGAATCTTAACCAATTGAAATTCTGACAAACGAGGAAGCAACTGGGCACAAGGCAATAGAATCACATCAATTTGTTTCTCACATTATTTTTCTCTTTGTTAACAAGCAAGGGCCACTGAGAGGGAAATCATGAGAAAAGGCAACCGAGATATGAAGTAGAACCTTGAGGATGAGAAGCATTATGAAGAACACTCTTGATTACCACACGGAAGAAGATTCTGACAAAGTCGCATAGGAATTTGAAATGCTTTTAGGGATTCGAGCAATGCAAATGGCGCAATGCTCAAGATAAGAGTACGTCTTGCTTATCCCTCGTGCGGGAGCCCCAAGCATAGTCGTTAGAGTTGTAATTTCCATCATACATGGAGGAACCTTGCAGGGTCATCAAACTTAGAGAAGCTATCTGTTGTAAGGAAAGACCAAAACACCAACTGAAACACCAATCTCCACGGATACAACTGAGCACAAGAACCTTGAGAATGAGAGGCGCTTCTACAGGAAATTCTTGATTACCTCTTGGAAAGAAGATTTTGACAAAGTTGTTCAAGAATTTGTGGTGCTTTCATTATTACCATACCAACGAGTTCAGACAAGGAAGTAGCCTTCTACAAAACAGGAAATACTGAAAATGAGAATACAGAAGTGAAATAATGATTGCCATAGTTGAGGAGACTTGACTCCTTCTGGGCTTATTGTTTTTTTTGGTGGTACTTTATGGAATACGGAAATTCACTTGTGCATGAACTCTTCGTTTTATGTGCAGATCATTTGGGGTGAATGATATTGCTTTGGAGTCAATGAGATCTTGGACTTTATGTTTCAAAACATTACAATCCTCAGTTGAATGTCCAGATGTCCCAGAATGGTATTCACACTTTGCATTTAAGTCATATCCTTGAGGAATCGGTGTTGGAGGGGGCTTAAACTCTCTTAGTTGGACCAAAGAATCCTTGAGTAACTGAGAAAGCAATTGACTATAGGTCATAGGAATTGGGTCAATTCTTCTTGGTGGTCTCCTTGGCATTTGTGGACCCTGTTGTTGGTGACGATACACAATCTGTTCAGGTGTCTTCCCTTTTTGATTTGGTTGTGAAACAATCAGAGACTGATAAGGTGGAAGATCTGGAATCCAAGACGGTGCATTGTGGTTCTGATTTGAAGTAGATCCGACATAGAAGTATGAATCAACCTTTTCTTCCACCACATATGGAACCCTATTTCCTTGAACAATCATACCTTCGGGGGTGAACAAAATCACTTTTGAATCAATGAGATCTTGAACTTGATGTTTCATCGCCTTACAATTCTCAATGTCATGGCCAGGTGCCCCAGAATGGAACTCGCATCGAGCATTGACATCAAAATTGGGAGGAAGCTTTTCAGGTGTAGCCAAATCTCGTAGCTCAATCAACTGAAGTTCCAGCAAGCGAGGAAGTAACTGAGCATAAGGCAACGGGATAGGATTGAGAACTCTCTGAGGTATCTTAGGCTTTTTCCCACGCATTTGGCCCCCTTGATTCATTCTAGGGACATGAACAGATTGATGTGGAGGTAATGGCACTTGAAATTGAGGGAGAGCTCCCTGAGGCATTCCATGAGTGGAAAGGAATCCTATTGGGAAGAAGGAATCAACAACTTCTGTTGCAGTAGCAGGAGCAACATCACCTTCCTTCCTTAATACCGTCTTCAGAACTTCCATGACCAAGCTCAATTGAGTCTTCAACTGACTATTCTCCTCTTTTAGTGCATCCTGATTACGGACCAAGTCTCGCATCTCCAATATAAGATGACCCATTTGTTCCTTCATCTCATCCATTTCCTCACGGAGTTGTTCCATAGTTAATCTTGGAGTTGTGGCAGTGAGAAGTCAAATCTGTTGTTGATCTTGAAATCTGAATAGAAATGGTCCCATAAGTCTTTGAAAGAACCATGAAATGCATGATGATATGAATGCATGTTTCATTTATGAGAGATCCTAAAGTCTTTTCACACACTTTCATTCTTCTTTTTTTTTGAATTAAAGCTTCCTTTTTTTTGTATAGAATATCTTTTCTTTCTTTTTTTGCTTTTCTATTTCCTTTTCTTTTACATATCTTTTCTTTTCTTTTCTTTTCTCTTTTTTTTTTGGAAATAGACTTTAGGACCTTTCATAAATGGAGTGGACAAAGCAATGATGTTATGCAATGCAAAAGCATGGGATCAACGGTCCATATAATCTTAGTAACCACTGTACAATCCTCTGAATAACTGATACAAGTCAAATGTCACAGGATCAAAGGTCCGACACCTTTTTGAATACCAGGAAAACCAATAGTCACCAACAGAACAGAATAGTCACCAACGGTACCTGTCATGTATATCCCACCCCACTCACAGGTGAATCTAGGTCAAGGTAGGTCAATGGCTTCCAGCGTTATCAGTTCTCCTGAAACACCATCATTGTTGCAAATACATACCAACAACGGTATCTCATTTGAACCTCGACTGGTCGTGGGTCTCATGATCGCAATCAACAGAACCTGACATTCTGTTGGCGTCATGACTATCCACTCTGTCCTAGGTATCCTATGTGTCACTCTGGCCTGGGTATTGGGCCTTTTACCTCATAAAATCATCCCCACCCAACCTGCAAACAGAGAAAATATGTGGTCCCCACGGGGACCCATAATATAGTCCAGAATGCGAGAAAGTAAATATGACATGCAAGCGGGAAATAAACATGATATGCAAGCATATATATACAAAATGTAAACACATAAACAAATAAATAAACACCCAATAAACGAAACAAACAAAGGCTAGGATCGACTTGCTTAGGTATTCCCCAGCAGAGTCGCCAGCTGTCGCACGCTCGCGAAAAATGAACAGAGTCGCCACCAATATATTTATCCCATAAGGGAAAGGGATATCAGAAAACCTAACAAAGGGTAAGAACAAGGTCTTGCGAACAGAGAATCTAGGTACGGGAGTCGGTTACGCGAGGGGAAGGTATTAGCACCCCTCGTGCCCATCGTACTCGATGGTATCCACCTATGTTTGTTTCTGTCTAATGGGTGTTATCTATGTCTAAGCCTAATGTGAATGAATGCAGAATGTAGGGAAAAGAAAGAATTGTACTCGCACGGGCCCTACCCCGCTGCCTATGTATCCTTTTCAGGAATCAGAGATACCGTAGCTCGGCTAAAGATTTTCTGTTTGTTTTTGTGTTTTTTAGTTGGGCGGAGTCAACGTTCGCGCTCTTGCATAAGGGGACAGCCTAGGATGCAATGGAGCGGAGATAACGTTGCCCTTAGGTGCTAACGAGGCAAAAGAAAAAAGAAATGATTGGTTGGTGTCTTTTAGGGTAGATGAGTGGTGAACAGTTCCCAATACCGGGCCACTCACCACTTTCTCTACTTTGCTTTAGTCTGAACCATTGTTAGGTGTTTTAAGTGTTTTTGGTTGTGTATTTTTTAAGGGGAATTTGCTTCACGATTCGAATCACATAAAATGTATAATGATCGAGAAGCAGATTAGGGAATGAATCCCACTCGCTTCCATCCCATTATGTAATGTTTGAGAAACAGATTAGAGAATGAATCTCACTCATTTCTCTCCCATTAATTAATGTTTGAGAAACAGATTAGGGAATGAATCCCACTCGTTTCTCTCCCATTAAGTAGTGACCGAGAAACAGATTAGGGAATGAATCCCACTCGTTTCTATGCCACTAAGTGATTGAGAAATAGATTAGAGAATGAATCCCACTCATTTCTCTATCACTTGCTTAATGTGATTCGCATCTTCCTTTTATTAATGTTTTAAAGAGTTGAAAAGAAAAAGAATGCAATGGGGGACTAACCTATTCTCTAATCTAAGTTATTCTAATCTATAATTGTCCCTAAGGTTGAGGATAACTATCCTATCTCAATTCCCCTTAACAAAGAAGGAAGAGTCTAAGGGAACATAGCAAGCAATAGTAAGGAATTAGCAACATCAAAGCAAGAAATGAGAGGCTAGGCATGGAAACAAGAGAGAGAAGCCTCAAGTCAGTAGCAAAACAAGGGATTGAGTGTCCCAAATCAAATACAAAAGCAAAGTGGCATCACACAAAAGTATTCACAAAAGGTTACCAAAGTATCGCATGAATCGTTACTTATCAATTAGCGAACAAACATCATTTAACCGAAGCAGAAAGTGAACACATGGTCTAAGCTTAAAGTCAGTAGCAAACTCATTCATTTAGTTCCAATATCCTATGTTAATCTATATTAGTCAATTAGCATGAAGCGATGCAAAACTCTAACCAAAACTAGGCAATACTAGGTTAATACTAGCTAAACGGTTTCGAATTGTGAATGAAGTTAGAAACATGCAATCAAATAGTACAAGTCAGTAGCAAATAGCCTTTACTAGATGCCTAAACAATCACAAAATCATGCCAAGGAGTTTCACACAAAATTACGTGTCATTTGTACAAGTTACGGAGCGATCGTCAATCAAAAACAAGTTATTCACATGTGAGAAAGAAAAATTGAGTAAAATAGGAAAACATGATTTAAAATTTTCAATTCCAGGTCTTAGGACCTCTAAACATCCCTAATCATATGTACAAAAAGGAACCAACATTATTGCATGAATGCATTTCAATTTGAGAGCACAAACGTCACGAACATCTATTAGAAACGCATGTTAATCGAGTCAAACAACACTAACCAAATACCAATCAAAACAAAGAATTAGGAAATCATTTTTTGTACACAACATCATGGATTAGTCTACAGTAACTATACAAAAATTGGTGATTAAATTCTGATCCTAAAGTGTTAAACGAAATTACTTTGCGAAATCTATCAAAACCGAAAGAAACATGAACATACCAAAGCAAATGATTTATTAAAAATAGTAAAACAATTTCTAAAAATATACCAAAAATGCTACAATTATTTAAACACATGAAATTATCTAAAACATATTTTTGCACATTTTTTACTGGAGTTAGAATTGATTAACCGAACAAAAGTCAGAAGAGAAACAAATTGCAAAAGGAGAAAAATCTAACAACACAGGGGGGTGCAGAAGCAAAATGAAATGCATTGGATTCTCGTAAAAGGCGCGTATTGGGCCTTATCCTGGGGGTGGAAATAGCAATTTCGTATGGCCTAATGGAGATTCAATCCATCTTCAGATTTTGTTTGATCCAATTAATCACAATTATCTTCAGATTAGCAACTAAACCCAATTAATCAACAATTACTCACATTAAACTCATATTAACTAACATCCTATGTCAATTATCACATTAATCTAATTTCTAATTAACAAAAACAGTGGAAGAAGGATTAGGTTAAGAAATGTGTGAACCTTCCCGTAGAACTCAACTCGTTCCTCTTCTCTCACGAGATCGCAACCGGCGGCCACCTCTATCTTCGATTAGCTCCGACAGTATCACCACACCATCCCCGCCGTCTCCGCCTCGTATTCTTCTTTCATCTCTCTCCGTTTCTTCACAGCCTTTCTACATCTAAGCAAAACCTCAGCGAAACCTAGGAACTATGGCACTGAGAACCGTTCCGGTGAGTATTGCGATTGTATTGAATTTGTTGATGACGGAAGTGAAGTTGCGTTGAATCTTGGATGATAATCGTGATAAGAATTCTCGAAGGAAGAACCGAAGATGACGCAAAGATGAGGAGAGTTCTTGAAGATTGATCGGGATTGATGAAGAATTGATCGAGAAGTTTGAAGATCGAAGAACTATTGAAGGTGATGAATTCTGTTACGCTTTGTTACTCTTTTTTTTCAATTCCGTTACGACCTTTTCTGAATCTCCTCTCCGTTTTTTTTGTTCTATTTTTGGTGATTCAATTGGAGAGGTGCAGAAGATTGGAGATGATTTTCTAAGAGAGAATCCTGAAGATTGGTTATGGTTTTTTTTGGTTATGGTTGGAGGATGGTTGATGAAGATGAATGAAGTTGTAGAGAGTGAGAAGGGAGAGGGTTGGTGAAGTCTGTGAAGAGTGAAAGAAGGTGTGGAGAGAAGATGGTGATGATGAATGAGCGTGAAGGGTGAAAATGAACGTGTCTGAACAATGGTGGGAGATTCTGTTATATAGTATCAGGGAGAATCAGAATTGATTGAAAGGTTAGTTAGTTCTCTACTCTTCCTGATTCTTTCTGTTGTAGGATTCGGTTAGAGCTTGGTTAGTAGGTTGTTAGAATTCTGTTATGAAGATTAGTTGGCGGTTTGAAACTGAATTAGTTATGGGGTTTTGTCAGTTATCAGTAACTGAGAATTCTGTTATAGGATGAAGGGTGGATGTGAGAGTATCAAGAGTGGGTTAGCAAACTGAAGTGGAAATTGGGAGTGTTAGTTGTGAATGAATGGTGCTTGTTTGGTTGGTTATGTTAGGGACTGATTCTGTTGTAGTGCAGCAGGGTTAATATATGGTTAGAGGTTTATGGATTCTGTTTGGACTGGCTGCAAGTTTGTTATAAAGCTGGTTAAGATGTTGGAAGTTTGTTATGGAATTCCTATTTTCCCTATTGCTTACTCTTCCCATATGTTAAGAACCTGGTTGTATGAGATATCCTCACTGGAACATGGTTTTGATTGCTGCAGGTTGAGATCTCATATGACAATGATAGAATTTTACTACATGGTCAGCATGTGATTTGAAACATTGCCGTAGGTGTATTGCTTTTGGTATGTATCTTGAATCATAGCATTGGCTTGATATATTATGTGCATTGTTTGCTTCAAACCAAACTGAACTTGTTCTTTTTTCTTTCTTTTTGACAGAGCAATCTATCCATGATGTGATGATGATATTCTGAACCTGTTTCGCGTGTGTATGAGGGTCTGATTGGATTGATCTCGTAGCTGATTCTCTTTTCTGTCATTGTTGTTACATGAAGTGCAAAGTGTTTAAAAAGCATATTTTATATTGCTTGGTCATGAAGAATAATCAAGGACAATGACCTCATACTGACTGGGGAACGTGTCGAGAGTGGCATTCGAAGTGGTAAGATTCAAATAGCGACATCCTCAGGTACTACAAAGAAGCATTTCAATGGGAGGGCAGATTCCAATGCTGTGTATGGGCAGAAAAGGATAAACCATGATCAACCTATTGGGGCAGTTCTGAGCTCCACACCGGCGCCTCAACAAGGTCGTCAATCCAAACAAGTTACACCCAGACGTCAATTCACAAAGATCAGTATGTCACTAGCTCAAGCACTACAACACTTGTTGAAGTTAAAGTTGATCACTCTAAAGGATCCCCCTAAGAATCCTAGTACTTCTGCTCGAAGCTATAACCCCAATATGAGGTGTGCATACCACTCTGATAGTCCTGGTCATGATACGAATAGCTGCTGGACATTAAGGAACAAAATCCAAGATATGATCGATGCTGGAGAAGTCGAGTTTGATCCTCCTGAGACTCCTAATGTAGCTGCTAATAATGTGGATGGCTAGAAGGATAAACTTTTAATCATTAGTTTTACTTTCGTTTGCAAATTCCTATTCTGTTTGTGTAAACATTCAAATTATGATAGACATTATCTATTTTTAATAATCATCATCAGTGCATTGCATATGTTTGTCTTGAATAATTTATTTCGTTATCACTCATTTTAAAGTTATGTCTTTACATTACATATGTTTTTATGATACTCAACTCCTGCTACAACTGTAAGCCTTTTGAGGGAGGATGACGAAAATGATACCGCAGCCTTATACAGTATGCTTTTGAGCGGACTATGCTGACGATGTACAGGCATTATTTCAATTCCTAAACAGTGGAGATACAAGGATAATAATCCCTCGACAACCCTTTTGAGCCTAAGGAGTAGAAGTTTTCTTTCTTGCACAATTTAAAACCCTTGATCATAACCTGGGGCAGGGTAGTTCTCAGTTTAATTTGGCTGTGCATTCTATTTCAAGAAAATCGTTCATTACGCCTTTCAACAAAGGGTTCAATCACAAGCGATCATCCGTACACATCAAAGAAATGTTGGAGATGTCAAAAGCCAATGATGGTTCATCAATCGTCAAGCGAGGCAGTCAATATCTTTCAAAAAAAGAAAAAAAAAGTGAAAAAAACATATATACAAAGAAAAGCCTGCTAAGTCAAAAATCAAAAAGAAGACTTAGGCAAAAATCAAGGCGTCCCGCTGACTGTAAGTTCAAAAGAGACAATTCAGGCAAAAGTTAGGGATATCAAAAAATGAAAGAAGAGAAGTTAATAAATTCCTAAACAACACAATGTTGTGACTACCAAAAGGAAGAAGTGACTGCCATCTCAAAAGTTCTCTTTGTTTGCGAACCATCAACATTATCAGAGGCGCAAATCCAAAAGTCTCTTGGAGCCTGAATGCATAAGTCGAACCAACTGAGCTTAGGAATGAAGGACATCACGAAGAAGGGGATGGGTATAAATAAACTTTGAGCCTTTATCTTTTGTTTCTTAAAACCGTGAACCAAACCACGTTACAACCCTTAAAAGTCCTAACTGAAGCATGGTTAGTTCGAAAGCATATTGTCACCAAAAAGGTATCCCGACTCCTTAAGGTTTACTAAAATGCTGAGTGGATATTTCGCTTCTACAAAAAATAGCATGTTTTACAAATATCACGCTTTTACATCTCTTGTTTTAATGTTTTTTTAAAACTCAAGACAAACGTATGCATTGCATCTCATGAATTCATTATTAAACATATTCTGCTACGTAATTTCAAATGTTAGCATCAGAATAAATTTGCACAGGGTATGGCTAACGACTGAAAGTTATCCCGACAGACAAGATTACTCCGAGAAGCAATGTCTCCTACGTATACAAAGGGCATGGCACGCTTTGCCCAATCAATCTGAGGCAATCAAGTCAAGATTCGAAGAATCTCTCAAAGGCCAAAAAGTCAAAGGCATACATCCCAAGTGGATTTCAAATTATCTCCCGATCAATCTGGGGCAATCAAGTCAAGATTCCGAGAATCTCTCATGGATGCTCGAACAATCAGGGGCATGCATCCAAGCATATCTAAAGCTACTCCCCAATCAACGTGAGACATTGTCATGAGCCTATGATTACTGGGGGCATATCGCCCATAGTAAACATCTCATAAAGTCCTCGCGAGGCGAATCTTTCCAAAGTTCCTGCTAACTGGGGCAAATCTATGCAAGTCCAAATTCAACATCTTGATCAATACTCAGTGGCGTGTCCTGAATCAAGTAGTAAGTTACTATGATACTGGGGGCAACTTTCCAGACACCCACATCTCCCCACAAAGCCACGTTCGTAAGATCATATCCCCACAGAGCAATTCTCAAGAAGATATCTTCAAACATATTCGTCTCAACAAAGACATGACTCCCCAACAGAGTTTACATCTTCCGCATTACCGGTCATCCAATATGTTGCTCTTCTCCAACATGGTTTATCTCTAAAATCAGGGTACATCAAATACTAATCATCCCCAAGCAGAAACCATAAATCACCAGCTGAGCATCTTCAAGACAAGATCCGACAATAAAATCACAATGATGCAGAGATTTATTTTCTCAATCAAGGACAAACCACATTCTGACATCATATATCATAAACATGTTCATACATTGCATACATTGTCTCATATACAAGTTTCTCATTTATTTTGAGAAACTCATAACACATGCATCACAACATTGCATAAAGACTAACTCTACTTTTCTCAGGACACAAGTACAAGCAGATAAACAATATCTACGATCTAATTCAGTTACTATGAATGGTACTGACACAATCATCTCTCCAAGACCTAATTTGACCACCACGAATGGTGCTGACACAATCAGAGAAAGAAACAGACTTAATCACAACACGCAAATCAGAAAAGACCACGACAACGGAGTCACGATAAAGGAATCACGACAACTGAGTCACGATAAAGGAATCACGACAACTGAGTCACGATAAAGGAATCACGACAACTGAGTCACGATAAAGGAATCACGACAACTGAGTCACGATAAAGGAATCACGACAACTGAGTCACGATAAAGGAATCACGACAACTGAGTCACGATAAAGGAATCACGACAACTGAGTCACGATAAAGGAATCACGACAACTGAGTCACGATAAAGGAATCACGACAACTGAGTCACGATAAAGGAATCACGACAACTGAGTCACGATGATGGAATCACGACAACCGAGTCACGATAAAGGAATCACGACAACTGAGTCACGATAAAGGAATCACGACAACTGAGTCACGATAAAGGAATCACGACCACTGAGTCACGATGATGGAATCACGACAACCGAGTCACGATGATGGAATCGCGACAACTGAGTCACGATGATGGAATCACCACAACAAAATCACGACAATGGAGTCATAACGATTAAGTCACATGTCTAATCCTGGTATTCAGTACAGAAACAATCATGACAATAGAGTCACTACAATTAATTCACTTCACACTATCCAGATGGCATCCTTAAAGCCCATCTACGACAAAAGTCCCTACTTCAGCTAGGGCAAATTTCTTGGTATTCTAGTGTTCAATCATCTTCCACCTTCAGATACCGACTGGCACACAAACCACTCTACATCTTCAGGTTTAAGATAATTAAACAGGGGCAGCTGTCATACCCCAAAATTTGCCCATACAACTTTTCCCATTTCAATTCAAATCAAGATGCAAAGCTCCAAGACATCCCTCCTAAACAAAGGCTCAAGAAACTAGGGTGTTGTTGTTCTGAAAAAATCAGTGGATCAAAAGATCCAATACATTTCATATGGTCTATGATATCCCACACTACTCCCATACAACAAAATCGGGCGAATTACGAGTGGCACAAGTTGACTGATCTTGAGAAAATTCATAAGGACCAAATTAAGCAAACTTAAAAATTTGAGCTATTGGGCCTGGTTAATGTCCAAATATGTATATGACCTCATATGGGCCCTCTAAATTCATTCATGGTTCATAATAATTTTTCTTCTTATTTATTAATTTATTTTTTATTTATTCAAAGATAAATTAAGTAAATTATGAGATAAATTATTTAAAGCGTATGGGCTTGAATTTAGGTGACTTTTGGTGTCCAAAAGGACTGCAAACCGGGTAGAGTTTATTTTCCAATCCAAATCCAAGTCAAGAATAGCAAGTTTGAAGATTGGTTCCAAATCAAATCTTCCTGAGATTTGAACTTTAATTCTTGACCTAAAACTGATGCTCTATATATACTCACTAATGCTGAAGCCTGGAGAGGATTCTTGGCGGCAGAAGGATTTCATTCTAAATAAAAAAACGGTGAACAAAGTTGTGATAGAATCCCAGATCGTGGATCGTTTCACGCTGTTTCGAGAAATATACGACGCATTCCAGATCGATACAAGTCGCCAGCACGTTTAGAAACGCGTTCCTGCGGTTTACGGTTTGGACCAAATATCTCAAATTCTAATTCATCCATACAAGCATCATAAATTGAATTTGATTACATATTTGTGTTCATGGTGATGTTTGTGAACTTTCTGTATCAGTTAATTTGTGTTTAGTTGCAGGTATTGTCTTTCACCATAGTTAGGGTTCATACTCTTGATTTTGGGGAAGAACAGTTAGAAACGATTTCATGTCAAATTAAGGGGTTCAGGGAATTCGTGAGGCTATACGCATTCATTCTGTATTATTTTATGTTGTTTATCAGTGTTGATTTCCAGATTTTGAGGATGGGAGCATATAGCCACGCAAGGGGAACTGTGGCTAAAAGTCTGTAAAAAGAGAAATAAACGAAGGTTGAAGAGAAAGTGTGCTGGGCGCGGTTTTTTTTTATCTCATTAACGTCGTTTAATAATTTATATTAATCCAGTTGCAGCTTAGTAACAACAACCGGCATGTGGTTGAGTGGTAAAAGGCGTGCAAGATGCTCAATTGAAGGGTCCTGGGATCGATTCCTACAGGCGTGTTTTTCTTTATTTTCTATGTTAAGCCTCACTTGCAGATCATGTGCGCCTGTTCCCACACGCACCTACCATATGCCCTCAGTCCAAGGCCATCAGATCATTGCCTATCTCAATCCAACAGCCACAAGCCTGCAGACATACCACGCTCCTCTCCAGATGTGTAACACTGAATCAAAGCTAAGATTTGCAATTTTGTTTATTTTTATTTATTCAGTAACTAATTTTTTTTTATTTATTTGTTTAATTGTTTGTTTGTTTATTTAATAAAAACTCCTTTTAATTTTTCTTTTTACAAAATCATAATGATTTGTTTCTAATAGTTTTTATTTAATCTAAATGATTAGTTAATTAATTTTAAGTTGATTGTTTAATTATCTAATTAGGTTAATATTTGTATCAATTGATTAAATTGATTATTAGGGTTAATTATTTAATCGGAAACATACTTTTGCCAATTTAATTAATTAGGATAAAATCAATAATCGATTAACTTAGATTCTTTTTTATTAACCATGGTTAATTTGCACCCTAATCGGGGTTTACAAAGATCACATCTGCACTAAGAAAAATATTTGTCTATGTCCTTTTCAGGGTTTATCTCCAGATGCCTTCCGACTATGCGCCACGTCAAAAGAACAAAGCTAAGTTCTAAACCCTTCTTTTATTATTATTATTATTATTATTATTATTATTTATTTTATATGATTAGGGTTTAATTTTCTCGTCAATAGAACTCCTCCTACACTTATATTTTTGTCAATTCTCTGATGATCAGGTTCAATATTTAAGGCTCGAGGCAAACCTTTGCCCATCAACCTTTCAATCAAAGCTAAGTCTTTATCTATTCATTTTAATTTCATTCGTCTCTTTTATTGGTGATTGATTATGGTTAGTCGTATTTGCCTCTGAACCGATAATGCACTCATCCTCTTCTGTTTATTCTTCCTTTTCAATTTCCAGGGTTTGATGACCGCCAAAGCTACGAGTTTGGTAACCCTAAAACCTTAATATTTTTCTTTGTTTATTATTACTTATGTCAAACCCTATTAAGGGACCCGCTGGTTACAATTTCCCTCCCCCATATTTGTTAAATTGCGTGGTTAGTAATCTAGGGAGTGTAACCTCGAATCGAACATAGAATCACTAATTTTACAAGATAATATACTTGAATATAATCACGTGATTGGCGCACACACGCACACTCTTGGGTAACCTCTCTGTTGCCTTGTTGCCTGTTGCCTGTTGCCTTGTTGCCTGTTGCCTTTGTGTTTTTGCAGAATAAGCCACGTCCTTCGAATATGAGGATACCTCAGCCATGTTGCCTCGAATACTAAAGGTCATACGACCCTAAATGATGCTGCCTTCGATACACAATATGACCTCGACCCTCGGAAGTTGCCCACGAAAAAAGGCTGAGGTATCTTCTGGTTGCCTAACGAAAATGGCTTATTCTGATCCTTGCCTTAGACTACCTGCCCTTCTATGGCATGGGACAGTCTTATGGCAAATGATGCTTCGACGACCCTTCAACCTCCAAACGAAAGGCTTCCTGCCCTCTTATGGCAAGGATTGACCCTTTCATTCTGAAAGGCTAAAAAGAGACCTATCATCTGAGTTTAAGGTAATTGCCCCTAATTGCCTTGCAATGCTCAAACCTTTTTATTATATTCTTTCTCATAATTTTTCAAAAGGGCAACGCTTATTCACAAGCTAAAGTCCCTATCTCTTTCATCTACATTTTCTAAACAAACGAGCAAGCAAAGCAATTAAGAGCCCATGGAAAACCATGGATGCAAAGGGTGCCTTACACCTTCCCTTTGCATAAATTACCCCCCGAACTCAGATTTCTTAAAAGGTATTTTTCTGTTTCTTTTTGCCTTTCCTAATATAGTTTGGATAAAATAAAAGTCGGTGGCGACTCTTGCTTACCGCGACATTTCGATTATTAAAAAGTCAGTTCACCGTGTTACAGAACTGGCGACTCTGCTGGGGAAAATTTCGATTAAGAGGGGTTACCTTAAAGGTTTAGGATTCATTTTAAAAGGTTTTCTATTATTTGCTTTGTTTGTTTTATTTTTCAGGGGCGTTTTGGGAATTAACTGAAGGACGAATCCTATTCCCGGATTCAAGAACCCTTAAGATTAGGAGTGGCATAGTCATAAGGACCTCTTTCACATATGTGGGAGATGAGTCAGTATGAAGTTCACGCTTGAGTTAGGACTCCATAGCATATGCACACCTTTCTCAAATGAGGGAGGTCTATGTATGTGTCTGTGGGTGCGCCGGAGCTCAAGGACCTTTAGTTACCCTTAACCCATCCTGGCCTTTAGGAACGTAGTGGGGGGACTACTCTTGACGAATGTTAAGAACTAGTCGCTACCCGATGCTACAATTCAGATAGGTTCTCTCTCAAAGTATCATTGCATGGTGCAAATGCATCATGTCCGAGGGTGCTTTAGAAGGGCTGACAATTCTGGATAACTTGTAGAACCTGTTGCTAAAATCTCCTTATCCATAGAAATACCCTTGGGAAGGACACCTGGTCCGACCCCATGCAAGCCTTAAGCCAAAAATTGTGTGACTTGTGTGACTTGCGTAACTTGCCTGTGTTTGCTACTAACCTTCGTTTCTTGCAGGTTTTGTTAAAAGGACTTGTTTGTCCTTACTATCTCACACTATGCCTTATGAGCTGCATTCGCATAACATCATGACATCATGACATCATAAGCATAACATGTTAACTAACCCTTTCAAGGATCTTAGGAATTTAGGGCGCACAATTTCAGGTGCTCTTATCAAGGACTGAATTCCTATCTAGGGGCAAGAGGATTTATTTTCCTCTGGCCACGTGCCTTTCAATTCAGAGACTCGATACCTATCAAGGGGCAAGAGGATTTATTTTCCTCTAGCCATGTACCTTCAAATTCAGAAGTATCCCGAATCAGAGGCGAGGACCCACTCGATATGGTGAGCTTGATTCTCAAAGAAGGACATCCAAAGACGAAAGCCAGAATTCTCTAGGCATAGCTGTGTTCGATTCAATGCCTAAACGTTGCAAACTAAATTTCCTATAGATCCTCGAAAGCATTGCATTTACATTCATAACATCGCATAACAGGTTTCTTACAATAGGTCTCTCATCCTTCCTCGCTGTTTATTTCAGCATCATGAATCTCGAACAATCAGTTAAGGATCTCCAAGCTCAAAACACTGAGTTCCAAGCCTTGATTTTGAATTTGTCCAAGGGGCAAGATGAGCTGAAATCCCTTCTGACTAAGAAGGAAAAGAAGACCAAGAAACCTAAAGGTGTTCTCAATATGGGAAGAAGGTTCAAAGGCCCTCTCAAAAAGGTTGAAGAAGCTGAAGCTCCCAAAGAGGGTAAGAAGACTCGAGGGAAAAAGCTTAGACCAATCTTGCAACTCAGGGATGCTGAAACCTCTGAAGACAGTGATGAGGATGAGCAAGATGATGATGCTAGTATCAAAACCGATGCAAAAAGTAACCACGACTCTGCCGAACTCTCTGAAGAAGAAGAGGACTATTACCATGAGGGCGAACATCCCGATGACAAATACAAGATGTTAGAAGAGCGTCTGAGAAGTGTGGAAATTCAGAAGGTACCTGGGCTGGATTTTGAAGAGCTTGGACTTGTGCCTGGGGTCGTTATTCCTCCAAAATTCAAAACTCCCGCCTTTGCTAAGTATGATGGAGTCTCTTGTCCTAAACTACACTTGAGGTCTTATGTAAGGAAGATTCAACCTCACACTGCTGATAAGAGGCTCTGGATCCATTTCTTTCAGGAAAGCTTATCTGGAACTCAACTCGAATGGTACTATCAACTGGAAAGTACCAACATCCATACCTGGGAAGATTTAGTTGTTGCCTTCTATAAGCAATACCAATATAATTCCGATCTCGCACCAACTCGCATGCAACTACAAAGCATGTCTATGGGACCTAAAGAAAGTTTCAAAGAGTACGCACAAAAGTGGAGAGATCTAGCTGGAAGAGTCCGACCTTCTTTGAATGATAGAGAGTTGGTGGACATATTCATGGGCACGCTAACTGGGCCGTTCTATAGTCACTTACTGGGTAGCTCCTCATCTGGCTTTACTGACCTCATACTGACTGGGGAACGTGTCGAGAGTGGCATTCGAAGTGGTAAGATTCAAATAGCGACATCCTCAGGTACTACAAAGAAGCATTTCAATGGGAGGGCAGATTCCAATGCTGTGTATGGGAAGAAAAGGATAAACCATGATCAACCTATTGGGGCAGTTCTGAGCTCCACACCGGCGCCTCAACAAGGTCGTCAATACAAACAAGTTACACCCAGACGTCAATTCACAAAGATCAGTATGTCACTAGCTCAAGCACTACAACACTTGTTGAAGTTAAAGTTGATCACTCTAAAGGATCCCCCTAAGAATCCTAGTACTTCTGCTCGAAGCTATAACCCCAATATGAGGTGTGCATACCACTCTGATAGTCCTGGTCATGATACGAATAGCTGCTGGACATTAAGGAACAAAATCCAAGATATGATCGATGCTGGAGAAGTCGAGTTTGATCCTCCTGAGACTCCTAATGTAGCTGCTAATAATGTGGATGGCTAGAAGGATAAACTTTTAATCATTAGTTTTACTTTCGTTTGCAAATTCCTATTCTGTTTGTGTAAACATTCAAATTATGATAGACATTATCTATTTTTAATAATCATCATCAGTGCATTGCATATGTTTGTCTTGAATAATTTATTTCGTTATCACTCATTTTAAAGTTATGTCTTTACTTTACATATGTTTTTATGATACTCAACTCCTGCTACAACTGTAAGCCTTTTGAGGGAGGATGACGAAAATGATACCGCAGCCTTATACAGTATGCTTTTGAGCGGACTATGCTGACGATGTACAGGCATTATTTCAATTCCTAAACAGTGGAGATACAAGGATAATAATCCCTCGACAACCCTTTTGAGCCTAAGGAGTAGAAGTTTTCTTTCTTGCACAATTTAAAACCCTTGATCATAACCTGGGGCAGGGTAGTTCTCAGTTTAATTTGGCTGTGCATTCTATTTCAAGAAAATCGTTCATTACGCCTTTCAACAAAGGGTTCAATCACAAGCGATCATCCGTACACATCAAAGAAATGTTGGAGATGTCAAAAGCCAATGATGGTTCATCAATCGTCAAGCGAGGCAGTCAATATCTTTCAAAAAAAGAAAAAAAAAAGTGAAAAAAACATATATACAAAGAAAAGCCTGCTAAGTCAAAAATCAAAAAGAAGACTTAGGCAAAAATCAAGGCGTCCCGCTGACTGTAAGTTCAAAAGAGACAATTCAGGCAAAAGTTAGGGATATCAAAAAATGAAAGAAGAGAAGTTAATAAATTCCTAAACAACACAATGTTGTGACTACCAAAAGGAAGAAGTGACTGCCATCTCAAAAGTTCTCTTTGTTTGCGAACCATCAACATTATCAGAGGCGCAAATCCAAAAGTCTCTTGGAGCCTGAATGCATAAGTCGAACCAACTGAGCTTAGGAATGAAGGACATCACGAAGAAGGGGATGGGTATAAATAAACTTTGAGCCTTTATCTTTTGTTTCTTAAAACCGTGAACCAAACCACGTTACAACCCTTAAAAGTCCTAACTGAAGCATGGTTAGTTCGAAAGCATATTGTCACCAAAAAGGTATCCCGACTCCTTAAGGTTTACTAAAATGCTGAGTGGATATTTCGCTTCTACAAAAAATAGCATGTTTTACAAATATCACGCTTTTACATCTCTTGTTTTAATGTTTTTTTAAAACTCAAGACAAACGTATGCATTGCATCTCATGAATTCATTATTAAACATATTC